>NC_056729.1:899858404-899948404 GCF_019279795.1 Protopterus annectens
ATGCAGGTTAATTGCCCACTATCAGAGCCTATGGAGGGCATGCTGCCTAAAGCTTATGATTAGCATGTGTGGTAGCACACATATTCATGCTTGTGTACAGTGTGAGTGCTGATGGCACCATGTCTGATGCATTCTGCCCTTGCCTTCACGGGTCAAATGAGTTATAGGCTTCTCACCCTGAGAGAGAATGACCCAGATGAAAGGCCATATGGTGGATGGCTGATGGTCAGAAAGAAAAGTGGCAATATAGACAAGACGTTTGTCTCTGTTGATTTAAGATTAACAGTGTTAAATATGTTGATTTTTCCTCTGCTGAGATAGGAAAGTACATTATGCACTGAATTCTCCCTTGTGTTTCTACATCTACACCTTCAGTAAAATAATTCAAATATGTAAATACAGAGTTTCAGGCACTCAGAAAAGTTTCCTTAGAGCTTCAATGATATTAGTGGTTGTAGTGTAGATATTTTGATGCAAATGCTGTGGAAATGCAATTGATGGATTGATAGTTCAGTGGGCATGACTATGTCAGATTGTGTGACTAATTTATAATAATTTAATTGCAAAAATGCACAGAATATTAAACCAGAGATGGAATTTACACTGATAAAAAATACATGTAGTGGTACTGAATTTCTGAACTTTTTTTTTTTGCATTTAGAAGTATGACCTTAAAACATCTTCAGTCACAGCCTGCAACTGCATGTAGCTTGCTACATAATAGCTGTAATCATAACAGGAAAAAAGATGAAGTATCAGAAAATTGGTCCAACTCACCAAAATTAAGACACCATAGAAATGTATTAGCTGATATGAAATGTTAGTCACATTCAATTCCTTGACCCTTGATTCCTTGATTGTATTATATATGTATAGTAGGTAAACATAAAGTCAATATAATAAGGAGGTGGGATTAACTCTAAAGTTAACTGACCTTTACTGAATGGTCAAGTGGTTAGTGTCACATGATACACAATACTTACTACATATAATGCCTTCTTAAGGACATGGTAATTAAGTAACTTTAAATATGCATGTGACTGTCATATAGTGTTAACAGACCAGAAATACATATCATTACAAAGGAAGGAGTCATTTATGCATCATGTTTTGCATATACAAACATCGATGTATTATGCACAACTTGAAAGTGCCAATGCCAAAGGGGATTCATATACAAAAAATTTATATTCATCTACATAAATAGTGCTGCATCTTTATGGGTCTCTGCCCTGTCAAAATATAAAGGAAATCAATCCTGCAAAGCCTGTGAACTACTAAAAATTCTCCAGTATCTGATCTTAGTTTTGATTTCCAAACCTTCCACTTTAAAGTACATGATCTGACCAAGTTACTTAAAACAGCAGTCCTCCCGGGATGCACCTAAAATGGACACCAGCTCCCAGCGGACTTAACAATACTATTGAAATGATTAAAACAGGATGTCAACTGAGTAGTTATATAGAAGGAAATATTGATTTCTGTCACAGCATTTGCCCGTTTCCATTTGGGGTCACTGTCTTTCCTATATTCTGAACTGTTCTTCTCAAAAATCCAAGGATTTAGAGTCATCATTAGTCTCAGATGTTGATAAATCTCAATCTGTGTTAAGATATCAGATAGTCTGTTGGTATGCTGACCTCCAAAACTTGCATTTAGTACAGTAGTTTTTCTTGTTTTTCTTCATTTTTATGACCTTGCCTTGGAAGCATGGGCTGTGCACTACTGGGAAACATACTGAACTGTAATATGAAAGGAAGGATGTATCACTTATTCGTTTCTAATGCATGTCTTCTGTTTTGTTACTTTCGAAATTAAGTAGGAGGGAAACGTGCCATCTCCTGACATTGATTTTTTATGGAAATGTCAACTGGACTTCTTTCAACACTACACATCGCATACCCACGAATAGTGAAAAAGGAAACAAATCTGTCCGTAGTCATTAAGCCAAAATCTGTTAAGCCATTCAGCCACACTTGAATTGCCAATATGCTCAATGGTAACATCACACTAATTTTTATTTCAATAATTAGTTAAAATTAGAAGGAAAATTAACAGCATAAGAAAATAAGGTTACAGGTATCAGGGTTATACATGACCCCCTAAAATATACCTTTTAATCAGGAATAATTCTTCAAGCAAATTGATTTCTTTGGGTGGGGGGTGGGGTGTTGCTTAGCACAAATTATAATGTTTTTACGTGCAACATGTATAATAATGGTGAAAGACAGAGATGCTTGTTATGATGTGCTGTCACGCCTAGTGTACAACAAGAGATTTGTGACTGCTTTTCAGTTATGAATACTAACTTTAAATCAAAGGGCATGTGAATTTCCATCTCAGTAACTCAGTATGCAGCACACTTAGCTTTAGTGTAGAAGCCATGGATTGTATTTTCTTATCAGTTAGCTGGATGTCTTTTCCAATACTGACACTGCAATGCAATATAAGGGAGTAATGCACTCTTAAATAGTCATCCTTCAAGTGAGATGCTAATCCAGTTCCCCCATCTGCATAAGTTGGTAGCACCTCAGGTAGATGAAAAAAGTTCCCACAGTAATTATTGAAAAGACTAGGGGAATTTCTCTCGTACCCTGACCAAATCTCCCCTAATCAGCAAGAATACCACCTCAGGTCTCCCCTGAAAATGAGCCACTGGCCTAGTGGAACTATCCTCAAGAAGAAAGTATAATTAGCTAAATAAATAAATAAACAGTTAACTAGATAAAAAATAAAAGTTTCAGAACACTTGTACTACTCTCAGTAGCCACCAGTGTATCACTGATGGACAATGTATTTACTAACTCCTTAACAATTTCATAGTCACCAAAATATTTTGTGTCTTCCGATACAGTAGCTATCTGAACATGTCAGTGATTTCCCAGCGTCCCTTTTTAATGTATAATACCCTGGCAAATGCACTTGAAATTAACTGTTAGAGAAATGGGAGCGTATGTAATTGTAAGATTCAGTGCATTCAAGAGACAACACAATACGTCAGTGAAAACTTAGCTTTACATCTATCTGTGTTCACCAGTGTAATGTGAACTGAACTTTCACCATGTACTCAAAATCATGTAAGTTATTTGCATCATAGGCATCTGTTGTCTATCCATTAGTGAGATGCACACAAGGTAATGTCATGTGCAATCACTCGGGGATTGTTATCAACATACTTACACTATTCAGTCTGTACTGATGACTTACTTTCCATGCAATGATGAGATTTCAGTAGAGTAGCTGAAGCACAAGTAGGACTGATATGTTTTTAAGAAGTAAAAAAAAATCATACAACATAGTATTAGCACATCAAGTCATGTCACTGCAGATGTCAGCCTACATCACCTGCTTCTCTGTGCTCATTTGTAAAATTGTTAACTCATTAGCTGGCAACAGTGTCTGGTGGGATTTTTTTTTTATGTTTGCTGTTCTTTGCAGACTTCAGCATAAGCAAATCTGTGTGAGGTTGTGACAAACAATTTGTTGAAAAAGGAAAAAGTGCAGACTTTGGACATATTCATTCGATTGCACCAAGTGGATTTATTACCATAGCCTCATAACATATTGAGTCAAACAAGTAATGCGCAGAATGACTGATGTTTCACTTTGCTTTAAAGCTACAAAATTTGCTATCACAATTTCTCACTTCCCATCCTACTCATCCATCTCACATGAACTCTTTACCTCTAACCCAGTCTATTTCTTCAAACCAAAACTGCTCCCAACCCAACCCCCCCTGTACTCCCCACTTAAATGTGGTACCAGAAAATCACCACTCTCACACAACCCAAGCTACCCTTGCCCAACACACTGCCTCCCTCTTCAACTCCACCATATCTCTCTCTCTCTCTCTCACTAGCCAGCAACGTCCACCCCAACCCGGACCCATCTCTAAAATCAATCTCATCAAACCCTCCACTCAACCCACAAACTCAAAGTCCATTTGCCTTACAACACTTAATGTACAAAGCCTAAAACACAAAATCCCTAATCTCAATGACTGGTTGTCCCATAACCTCCCTGACATTACCACCATTTCTGAAAATTGGCTGAAAACCTATATAAAAGATAGCGAAATGCTACCACCAGGTTTCCAAATCATTTGCAATGTCAGAGCCCACAAAAAAGGAGGTGGAGTAGCAATAATCTACCCCACCTCCCATAACATTAACTCCCTACGCCAATAAAATACCAACCTTTGCCAATGCTGAAATTTTAATAGGTTTACTAAAAATAAACAACCCAAGTCCATATGTATCGCTGCCCTCTATATTCCCCCTGGTGATAATATCAAAATTCTTGAAAACATCCTGTCCTTGTTCTCCTCCAATATAAAAAATTAAACCTATATACTCAGTGATACCAACATCAACTGGAATACTATCAACGCTGAAGCCCCGTTGCACACAATCAACCTGTAGAACTTCTCCCAACTAATAAAATCTCCAACCAGACCAAATAAAGATGGTACCTCTGGTACCATCATTGACTGGATCTTAACAACTCACCCAAACCTTATCACCAAAGATGGAACATTACCTGATCCTCTCTGTAATCACCTATCAGCCTTCAACGACCGTCTCCATCTCCACTGCATAAACAACACCACTACATCCAAAACCACAACCTCTCCTCTTTTAACCCTCTAACTTTCTCAGAATGCTTAAAGCATACTGACTGGTACCCTCTAAAAACCCTTCCTCTAGATAATGCTGTTTCCTACTTTAACCACTCATTCCTAACCCTCCTCAGTCAGCAAGCCCCCCCCCCAAACCAAACCCATCAAAACGAATCCCTGCCCATAGTTATCAAAAGATACTAAACTAGCCTTGCACCAAAGGGACAAAAAATGGAAACAATATCAAAAACAGAAAAACCCTAATACCCTCCTAGAGTATAAGCAACTATGAAACACTACAAAAAAACTAATAATTAAAGACCACAAAGCTCACTACTCCAAAATCCAGTCCTTGCATTCAACAAATCCCAAAAAATTCTGGGACTCCATCTTATCCATGCTGCATCCTGGCAACAAAGAAAACCCCTGCCCAGACCCCAACTTCTCCAATTTTGAAACAGCCAGTTAGTTCAACTCATTCTTCATAGACTGCATAGATAAACTATCAGCCTCCTTCCCACCCTCTTCTTCACCATCACCCCCTCCTGCCCCAACCACCACCCTAATCATCAACCTTCCTCCACATCCTTCTGCCTCAAGCCCATCCCCACAAGCACTATAAAAAGACTTCTCCTGAAACTCAAACCCTGTTACAATGCACCCAACCTTCCACACCTTTCTCAAACAATCTGCAGACAGCATTGCCTATCCCATCTCTGTTCTTATAAATAGATCCATACAAGATTCATACATCCCCTTTATCTGGTGCCATGCTTACATTTTCCCCCTCCACAAAGGTGGCAAAAATACTGATACCACCAATTTCAGGCCTATTGCCATCCTTTCCTCTCTTTCTAAAATACTAGAGAAAACAATACAAGCACAACTCATGGCACATCTAACACGAAACAATCTCCTCTCCCCTACCCAACACTGCTTCTACCCTGGCCAAAGCACCATGACTGCCCTTCCTTCATTTCTTGAAACCATAAACCTCAAACGTGACTCAGGTAAGTTCATATCCACACTATTCCTAGATCTGTCAAAGGCCTTTGACACCATCTCACACACCCTATTTATATCCCAACTCTCCACCCTACACCTCTCTCCCACAACCATCGCCTGGTTTTCCAGCTACTTGTCCAACCGCCAATAAGCTGTCCAATGGAAAACTTCAACCTCCCTCTTGCTTCCCACACCCACAGATGTCCCACAAGGTTTTGTTCTTGGCCCTCTTCTCTTCAACCTATTCATTAACAGCTTTCACCAATCCATCCCAGACTCATCTATCATCCAATATGCAGATGACTCAGCAATCATCTGCTCAGCCTTCTCCCCCTCTGAGCTGCTAGTAAAAGCCCAACAAGCCTTCTCCAAAACAGAAACCTGGATGCAGTCTAACCATCTGGCACTAAATGCAAATAAAACCAAACTGATGTTTTTTTTCCACTACCAAAAACTCCATTGACAAATCCACATTCACCATACAGAGCCAAAACAACACCCTCCTTGAAGTTGTTCCCAAAAACCAAGCTTATTGGCATCATTATTGATGAAGAACTAAAATCTGACACCCACATCCACTGCACAATCAAGAAAACCCACCAAAAGTTAGGTCTCCTCTACAGGCAGAACCACTTCCTAAGCCCCTCTACCCATCAAACTCTTGAATCCACCTTCCTACTCCCCTCCCTTATGTATGGTGACCCTCTTTTCACCAATCTCCATCTTGGCCTTCGGTCCAAACTTGAGTCATGCTACCACAAGATCTCCAAATTTGCAACCATTTCAAACAACTCATCCCCACCACTGCCACTCCCTCCCCACCCTCAACTGGCTTGAACTACACATCTACCTCAGGTATCTACAGCTCACCGTTGCCCACAAGCTCATCTTTAAGCCTGGCAACTGCCCATCTCTCACTACTTCCCTAAAACCTTACATTCACAACCACTCACTCAGATCCAAAAACCAAAATCTCCTTCAGGTCCACAAACTTGCATGACCTCCTGGCCATCTACTGCTGTCCCACTCCATAGCTAAACAGTGGAACTCTCTCCCCACACACCTATGCAACCTACCTAACCATACAAATTTAAAATCTCAGCTACTCTCTCGTCTTTCTTCCAAATGGGAATGCCCTTGCCACGTTTCAGCTTAACCCCCCCCCCCCATTCCACCTTGCACTGACTCATCCAACTACCTCTACTGTTACTTCATCCCACCCAAAACAATCCTTCCCCTACTAAAAACTAATTTCTCTCCAATATCTATTGTACTATACTCTCCAATTTCAAATATACTATTACCCTCTCCATGCGTAATATTTTCCTAACATACTAATGGCTAGTAGCTATATATTTTGAAATGTTAAACCTACAATTGAGTTTAAAACAAAATATTCACTTTATGTAAATGTTGAAATTTATGTATTGAATTATGTCATTTCATTTTTATAACATTGTGACAAGCCAATTGCAAATATCATGGAGCTTATCTGTAAATGTTTAATTAGCTGCATGAGCTATGTCCTTTTGTAACATGTGAAATGTAACTTGCAATTATCGTGGACCTTTTCTCCCCAGGCTTCCACTGAAAATGGGCTCTTTTTAGCCCTGTGGACTTCCCAGGTCATCAAACTTAAATAAATAAACAAATATTCTGAAAAGTTATTTTATTTAATTATATTCTAAACAACCAGCACATGTTCTTCCAGTTATGATCACATAAGTAACTGCATTATTCTGCAAAAGGTATTGCCTCAACTCGTTCAATAGTGACTGACATGCTGAATTGCAGCAGACAGAGATTGGTAATATCTTTAATGGCTTTCTTGATGTCAGCAGGTGCCAGAAAAAAGAGTGTCACCTGAAGATAACAGATAAGGATTTACTGACTTTACTTATTCTGCTTCATAACAGTAATACAAGTCTGCATAGAACATTTATGAAATGCATTTGAACATGTTCCTGGTAGTTACAGCAAAATGCCTACAAAACATTTGAAGAAAGTTAAAAGGAGTCTGTCTAGGGATACAGATTATTTGTATGGATGGTTACTTAAAGATGTCTGTTGAAAGTGGAAAAAAAGGATAAAACTGGGTCATATAGGGAGGCTGGTACAAAGGTTGAGGGAGAGAGACAGATATAAGGACAGATATAAAGAGTAGAGTTACAGTGGAGGGGGGATGTAGGGGTCACAGATCTAAGGAAGTGGGATGAGATTATGTCTGCAAATTTAAAAGGGAAAGATTTAAAAAGCTTTGTTACAGCAAACAGAAAGATCTCACAAACACCAAGTCAACAACATTTTAGACTTATTGAAAGTACAACATTGTTTCTGCTGGGAACCTGCACTTTTAATCACCTTTACTGAAGTTTTAAGACTATCCCCGGGATTCATGAAGCTTGTGCCAGGTGCAGGTGTAGCGTCGGCATTCCAACACCAAATATGGCCGGCGAGTGATCCAGGTACGAGCTGTTCCCACGTGCACTACCCTGTATGCTAATTAACCCATGTGCAGCAGTGCAGCATGCAAATGAAGGTATGTAGCGATCCAGGAAGTGGTGCAGGCATAGTGTAAGCATGCAGAAATGTAAACCGTAAAAAATGGTTTACATTTTTGCTAACATAAAATCGGAGCCATGACAGCCGACCAAACACACATATTATATTGTTAATATATGCCAATGGCTAAATTTATAGCCATTGGCATAAAAAAATGCACAAAATATAAAATTAACATTTAATATTTATATTTGCACTATTGCGAAGTGGAAGTACAGGGCAGCAGTGCGCAAACGGGATCACAAGGAAAATAGAAAAATATAGAATAAAACTGCAATGTAACACATGTCATGATTTCCCCATAATAGTGATTGGCAGGCATGCTACACCACAACATGGCACAAGGGTTGCTAAGGGACTGTGACAGTGTTATGCATGGTAGGTAGGAATTAGTAGGCAATGCCATGCAAATGAGAGGAGTAATACTGAATCACAGATTCCCCGCTGGCGTAAGGATGCACCTCACAATGTAGCATTATAGCACTGAGGTGTGCCCTTCAGATAAAGATGACATCAAGAGAGGAGTGTGTCACCTTTGCTGTAAGCACATTGGAGCATTGCTAATCCGGATTGCCCATAGCTAAGCAAAGCTGCAGGATAGGGGTGTGTCGAACTAGCTATAGCTTTGCTAAGCTGCGAGTACACAAGGTAACTGAGTATGCATTTGAACGGAGATAAAAATGTGCTTAAACCCGGTAAATGGGTTTGCGCGGTGTGCACTGGAGCTGAAACAGGAAGGATATCGGAAAGAAATAGGGAAATGCTGCAGCAGGGAAATTGGAGTACAAATGACTAATTAACACCCAGGAACCTACAGTGGGTCATTGACAACAGCTAACAAGGCTGCAAGCAGCTACCTGCAGAACAGGAAAGGGGAGGGGCTGCACTGCAAAGAAAACAGTAAAGTGTCACAGCAGAACAAAGTGGAATTGCAGTATATCAGCTACAAAACACGTTTTGCAACACATGACTGGGTAGGGAAAGTACAAAACAAGAAAGACGGCAGGTGGATGCATGCCTGATAATGGGAGGGGATCCAGGATTAAAAGTGAATTAAAGGGCAACAGATTAATCAAGGCAGGCAAGCATAACTCCACACAAAAGGCCCCACACTTGCAGTACTCACTGTAAAACCCATAATTAAGATACCCTGCAGCTGGAATTGCTGATATACACCCAATAACATCAGCAGCATTCATAGCAAAAATAGTATAAAATATGAAAGCACCTCACACACACTTGTGTATTCCCATAAACTCTGCACCATTGGTGTATACAGATGAGGAACTTTTAGTATGTACATGTTAGGAGCTTCCATAGCTTTGATTCACCAGCATGTGTTGGAGACTGAAGGTGGTGTGGAGGATGATGCACACAACAACCTCAGGCATCAGAGGAGGAGAAGATTGTTCAGACCCAGGGTAAACTACCAGTGGCTACATGATCTGGAGATAGTAGAGCATTACAGGGTGGACAGGGACACCCTACAGCAACTTGTGGAGCTGTGACAGCCACGCCTCAGAGCCAGAACAAACAGAGGAGAACCCATCCCAGTGGATACGAAGGTATGTGTAAGTCTAAGAATACTAGCTACAGGTACCTTTCAAAGGCCAACTGGGGATATCATGGGGATCTCACAGGCAACAGCATCCAGGGTACTTCACCAGTTTCTGGATAACATGTTACCACATGCCAATGAGTACATATACTTCCCCCAAATGCAGGAGGAGTTGGCCAGCAATATGAGTCTCTTCCACCATGTGGCAGAATACCCCGAGGTACTGGGTGCAATAGACTGCACGCACATACACATCAAGTCACCACCCAGTGAGCAGGGTAGGTGCTGCATAAACCGCAAGGGATACCCCTCCATTAACTGCCAGGTCATGTGTAATGCCCAGGGCATTATCATGGATGTGTGTGCTTGCAGTCCTGGAAGCTGTCACAACTCCCACATCTGACATGCCTCACAGCTGTATCAGGTATTTGCCAGGGGTAACATCCCATATGGCCACCTGGTGAGGGATGCTGGCTATGCACTTGAACCGCAGATGATGACTCCCATCAGAAATGCACACACTCCCATGCAGGAATGCCATAATGAGGCACACACACAAACCAGAGTCATCATAGAGCATGTGTTTGGGATGCTTAAATCATGGTTCCATTGCTTGGACATATCTGGTGGAGCCTTGCAGTACTCTCCAGGCACATGTGCCCACATCTTCATAGTATGTGCCATGTTACACAATATGTTCCTGCAGCAACAGCTGCAGCAGGGACAGAATGGTGAAGGCCATCACAACCAACCACCATCGCCAAGGGCCCCACAGGCACAGAGGTACTCAGACCATGAACACCCTGAGCCAGTCCCAGTAGGCATACAGAGGCATGCCCAGTATGCCCATGCCTTGGCAAGGGGGGAACGTATAGCACACACACTGACAGTGTAGTCATCTAGGGACTGACACCTTTCTCCACCTCCACACACAGTAAAAATGGATGGCACACACACAAGACTACCTATAAATTGTCATGTATAGATATGTGCATCAAACATAGGCAGCCCTCAACTATTGCACACACAACTGCTATTAGCACAAGGTAAGTCAACATCTGAACAGTAAATTAAGCTATCAGCATGTGCTGATACTGTATGTATAGGTTCATAGGTTCATAGGTAGGTACTTGGCTAACTGCCTGAGGGCATTCATAAGCCTAGCCAAAATGTGTCAGCTTTTACCATCCCATTGATTCATTAACTGTCCCTCTATGGAGCAGAGCCAATGGTGAGATCCCTGGGATGTATCTACTGTTCCCCATCCACTCTTCAAAGTTTTTCTTGAAGAATGCTAGTGAGGGGTTCTGTATAATGTAATTAGGGATGTTGTTCTAAAGTATGGAGAGTTTCTGTGACAGGAATCCGTCCCTCCAGCATCTTCCAGTTATTGTTGTGGCAAGGTTCAGCTCACTACAGCGTGTGGCTCACTGTGAAATGGATTCCCATAGGTGGAGCATATCCATTAAGCCTGAGTTCAACATGGCTTTGTTGGACACCAGTGATCATCTCTGAGTAAATGAGATGCCACTGAGTAAAGTAGGAGTTTATTCAGTCTGGCTGCATATGGCATATGTTTGAAGCCAGTAATCCTCTTGGCGACGTACATTCGTGGACCTTCCAGCTGTTGGATGTGTCTTCTGAGGTACATCACAAATGGGTTATTATACTCTATGATGGGACTGATGAGTGATGAGTAAAGGGGCACTATAACCTCAGTATATCTAGATGCGAACCCTTTAGTTATCAAATGGCCTACATAGAAGGATGTCCTAACTACTTTGGAGATATGATTGTCAAAGGAGAGATCTACCTTAGTCCCCAGATACCCTATTACCTTGTATGTATTAAAGTGACTGCCACTTATGTGTTAATATGTGGGTGCTTAATATCCCACAATGGAATGACCATGCCATTTGTGGCACTTAACTGGAGGCCATGACTTTGACACCCTGTGTTTGTCTCTGTGAGACCCATTGAAGGATGTCTGTGTCAGCTGGACTGTCAAGTATGGCTCCCAGTTTGCAGTCATTGCCAAACATGGTCTGCCATAGTCCACCTGTGTTTGCCTGTACCTCTGAGAAGTAAATGCCAAACAGTAGGGGTCCCAGGACTGAGTCCTATGGGACACCAGTCTTGACTTGTTAAGAGTTGGACCTGGAGACCGCTAGTCGAACCATGTGGGTTCTGTGTGTAAGCCTGTTGGCAACCCATCCTGTGATGTATGGGTGTATGTACAGGCTGGTGAGTTTATCAATAATTCCTGAATGGGGAATGGTGTCAAAAGCCTTGGTGAGGGCCAGGTAGTATGTGTGAACCACCTCTCCCCTCATCTAATGTCTTGGTGACTGTCTGTAAGACATCAAACAGTTACAGTAGGCATGAACTGCACTCAGCCAAGCTGACCTGGGTTGGGTCAAGTGTTTGGCGGTCACCAATGTCTTTGTTAATGAGTGCCATGAGGATGTGCTCCATAGCTTTGCAGATCAGACTAGTCAGGCTTATGGGGTGGTAGTTACCATGGTCAGTTGTGTTTCCACCTTGGTCGAGTGGAATAACTGTTGCCATGCACCATTGTATGGGCATGTAGCCTGTGGAGAGGCTGAGGTTGAAAAGCTTAATTAGGTGAGGGGTCAGTTTGTCCTGTAATGTTTGCAAAATGCAGTCTGGGACACCATCTGCCTCCATTGATGCTGTGTATTGCTGTTAGAGAGGGCCATTTCCACATATGTATCTCTGATGTCTGGGATACTGTACTTTTTGGGTATTGCTGTGGGCTCTTTAGGGGTTGAAGTTTGCACTGAATGTATCTGCAAGGATGTTGGCGATATCAGTAGGGTCAGTATATTTTGTGCTATATTGCACTGGCAGAGTGCAAATCTGTGTGTTACCACTTAGATCCTTGACATAGCCAAAAAAGGCCTTGTGGTTATCTTTTGAATCCTTGCCTATTTTCTTGTTGATGTTAGCCTTGGATGATTTCATGAGGGACCTACATTTCTTACTAATACTGGTCACAGGTCACAGATGAATGCCCTTCTTGGAATTTGCTGTTTTTCTGGACTACTGTCCTACTTCTATTGTATATTCTGTTTATTGCAGGGGTCCACCAGATTGGTGCCCTTGTCTAGGAGGAGTGAGTCTTGGTTTACCAGTAATGGCACGGTACATACATCCTTGTAGGTGCTTATAGAGTACATTTGTAAATCTGTCTGGATCTTGAGCAGTGTATTCCCTTAGCGTGGCCCACCCCTGTCTCTAGTAGTGTGAATATAGCTGTAGGAAAGGTATACACTGTGGTGTCCATGGGTGGGGGAGATGGTTGGGTGTGGAAACAGTGAAAAGTTCATGGTCAGATCTAACCAGTGACTAGTTTACCTCTGCTGTGCCTGTCACCCATGTTGGTGATTACCACTTCTAGTATGTTTCTACCCCTCATTAGGGAGTTTACCATCTGATACAGGGTATATGAGGTGATAAATTCCAGGAAGCGCTGGGCCTGGAAGTGAGTACTTGAGTAAGTTTCCCAGTAAATGGTAGGGTAGTTGACATCGACCAATACAAGGGTGTGTGGTAGGACTGTCATGTTTTCCACTGACTCCAGGTAGGTGGAGTGGTGGCCCTGGGTCAGGAAAGGTGATCTGTAGCAGGCCACAGTTTGCATTGTAGTTGTGGCTGATGTTAGCTGCACATGGATGATCTCAGAGGTATCATGCTGCCCCGCTAACCTGGAGGTGTAGGTATCCCTGATGAATATGGATACATCCCCTCCATGTCTGTGTCAGTCCATGCTCTGTGTCCAAAATGTGTGGTATGGGTTGTAGTTTGGTAGTGCTGGTGTGCTCTCAGGAGCCTTAAAACAGGTCTCAGTTACTGCACAGATGTTGACGTTGTCCATACTGAGGAGTGCTGTGAGTGCGTGCATGTTGTGATCACAACCCCTGGTGTTGAGTAGCATAACCCTTATTGATTCTGTTATTGTGCTGTTTACAGAGGTGGGATTCACCTTTGAGACTTCCCTAAAAAAGGCACCATGGGGGCGCCAATAGCCTTGGCCAGTATTCCAAAGCATAAGGCTGACAGATAAGCCGGTATGGTAGTGGAATGTTTCCTATTTGTGCTTGTTTCTCATCTTTCCTGTAGGTAACCTACTAGTAAACAATAGAAAGCCTTAAACTTATACAAGTCTTCTAGCTTCCGAGATAGGCTTTTGGAGTGATTAAGTATCAGTGTTCTGTATGTTCTTGCTGTACTTAACTGTTTTCTGACTACATGGTGATATTTCACTGTATATTGTGATCTGAAAGCTCTGTTTATTCACATATTATGGCTGTGATGGCCTGCACTTTAGAGGTTCACAGATACGTAGGGCAATTAGAAGCATAGCTACAGTGTGTTGGCTTTCTCTGTACCACTGATGAAGTAACTGAGCCTGTGTCAAGCATAGCTTATGAAGTGATTCCAGGCAGAGTTGCCAGAAGCTGTTGAAGACTGGGGTGGTGGAGGATGATAGGGGCACTTAGTGATCTAAAGAAGGCATGTTAACATGAAAAATCAACACCATTCAATTTCCCCAACAGGTCTTGCAGCTATAAAACTGGAGGGGCTCCCCCACCCCCTGGCTGTATGGTTCTGGGAAACATGATCCCAGGGGTGTATATTCTGTTACCCATTCACACATCAAGGTTTCCCTTGAAGTGTGTCAGTGAGGGGCTATGCCTAATGCAGCTAGGAATGTAATTTATAGTCTCTCATTTCATTTGTTATATGTTTTTATTTCAAGAGTAAGTGAAGCTGGGTTTGGGAGCATCCGCCCTTTGCTTAGCCTAGCTTACACATAGAAATCATCTAAATAGGAAATAGGTGGAAGCAATGTTAATGTCAATAGTGTAATGGTTACAGCATTTGCATAGTATCTGTGCATTTGAGGTTCAAATCCCAATAATGTCAGGGATGTTTATCATGTTAAAAGGTATACCTTAACCACAGCTTGTATATATAGGTAGTATTCGTCAGTATAATAGACATTTAAAACACCCATATAAACCCATGTGTGCTGGAGAGTAAAGTCAACAGAGAATGTAATGTTATGCAAGCACGTAGTGAGATGTTACTTCACTGACATGTATATATCCTGAGTAGTTAGCAGATGTGGCCATGTGTGTGTGCACAGGTTATACATTTTAAAGTTTGTTTAACTGTTGCTTTAATGTCACACAAACACTTTTAAACATGCTTACATCTGTTTAAATTAGCCATTAATTCTGGAGTAAAAAAACATTTTTAAAGCATTGCAGGTGTTGAACCCTGGACCATGCACACTATAGTTATGGGACGTATCACTAAGCCATCTGAGCTGTATACATGTTTCATGGTCTTTAGACTACAACTAATACTATAAGCATTCCACAGTACTGACCACAAATGGTACAGTCACTTTGTACAGTACATTGTAATATACTGTAGTTTGTGAATCAACATATACAAGTCTACATATGTATAACTGTTACAAATTAATACTATATATATATATATCTATATATCTATATATATATATATATATATATATATATATATATATATATATATACATATATATATATATATATATATATATATATATATATATATATATATGTGTGTGTGTACAGTTACATCTATAGCCATATATATATATATATATATATATATATATATATATATATATATATATATATATATATATATATATATATATATATATATATATATATATATATATATATAAACATCTATGAACACACTTTGTGACACAGAAGCAATCCAAAGGAATTGAAGTGTACACAAAACACATGCAACTCTGGTATTATAACTATTACTATTAACCTAATTCAGCATAGAAAGGATGGTTGCTGTGTATGTGGAGATTGTGGTGGGGGAGGAATGATGGGTAATTAAATCATGCATCAAGGAGAGCCTGAGTTGGATGTTCAATAAGTGAATTGGAAGAGTATACATGGAGTACGGGGACAATATAAAAAGGACACAAAACAAGAACCATTCTCATCCATAATACACCCTGAAATTTCACATTGCAACACCTAATTCCACAAACATATGAACATTAACATGTATCATACATATATACACCAACTGACTGTCACATTTGTTTTCAGTAGTGAGGAATGCCTGTAGTAAAATCTATGCTCTAAACACCATAAAATTTGTACATATTTCAGATGGCTTAATGGTAAAGTCAGTGACTGTGGTATTCACGGTCCCGTGTTCAAGACCTGCAAGGGCTGTTAATTTATTTTGTGGGCCAGAATAAGGGCTGTTGGACGCAGGTGTATTAAAGCACTTTTATGCAGTTGTAAGCGGGTTTGCGTGGGTTTGCATGATGGTAAGCGGCGATTAAAAACAGATAAGCGCTTCACAGGTTTAACCTTTGCTTAATGTTGCGCAGTCCACATGCAAACCTGCTTACAACTGCTTAAATGTGTGTTATTCAAAGTTTCTCTACCAGTGCCTACTCTGAGAGGTAAAATAATAACACCTTTCAGGATTAGAACCCACAACCATGTACACCATTCTCAGAGCAACTTACCATTAAGCTACCTAAGATGAACCTATGCCAGGTGTGTATTCAGACAGGTTAAAATACAAAAGGGAGGATTATGTTGAAATAAGACAAACCGCCATGTACCCAATGAAAGGTATATGCTATCTATCTATATATATATATATATATATATATATATATATATATATATATATATATATATATAGAGAGAGAGAGAGAGAGGGGGATACATAGATACATGTCGATATATAGAGATAGACATATATATGTAGATATATAGATAGGTTAAAAACATCTACACATTTATGGAGGTACAGATAAACATATGCCATGATATATATTATATATTTGCATCTATATACATATACATACCGCCCCATTAGCCTGACGAGCCTGGTCTGCAAGGCCATGAAATGTATCATCATGGAACTCATAAACAAAGACATTGATAATCTCCAAACTCTGGGCCCTACCCAGTTTGGATTTGTAAAAGGCAGATCATGTCTCCTAAACCTGATTGACTTCTTTGAAGCAGTCACCAAAGCCATAGATGAGGGTAAAATGGTTCACACAGCTTATCTAGATCTCGCCAAGGCTTTCGACACCATCCCCCTCTCTGGAATTATAGATAAGCTCACTAAACTAGGTATAAATCCTTATGTCACAAGATGGGTTGCCAACTGGCTCATGGACAGAACCCACACTGTGAAAGTAGCGGATTCCAAATCCGACTTCAGACCATTGACAAGTGGAGTACCACAGGGTTCAGTCCTGGGTCCTCAGCTGTTTGGTATCTACTTCTCTGAAGTACAGGCTAACACAGAAGGTCTTTGGCTAACAAAGTTTGCAGATGACTGCAAACTAGGAGCCATAATCGAAACTCCTAACGATGTAGAGAAACTACAAAAGGGCCTCACTGAGACAGATACCTGGTGTCAAAGCCATGGCCTAAAGCTCAATGCCAAAAAGTGTATTGTCATCCCCTTTGGTAAAAACTCTGTACCCATGAACTACCAGTTCATGGTAGTTTACTCAATGCTGAAAATGTGAAAAGAGACCTTGGGACACAGGTGGACAGTAGTCTCTCCTTTGATTCATCAACAACGTTTAAACCATTTATCTCAACACGACATCATAGCAAACTGTCAGCATGGCTTTAGGCCATCCCATAGCACCACAACTGCCCTATTATCCTTTACAGATGCCATTAATAGAAATCATAATAACAACAACCTCTCTTCTGCACTCTTTATTGACCTGTCAAAAGCATTTGACATGGTAAACCATACCCTTCTTATCAACATTCTTGAATCCCTTTCCCTTGACTGCCTGGCAATTCAATGGTTCAAGTCTTATCTTACCAATAGGCAACACGCAGTTCTTTGGGAAAATAATATATCATCCCTTCTACCTGTCACACTCGGTGTCCCTCAGGGCTTTATTCTAGGTCCACTTCTTTTCTCACTGTTTATCAACGACCTTCATGTAGCCATTCCACAAGCCACCTGCATTCAATATGCAGATGATTCTGCACTAATATGCTCAGCAAACTCCCCAAATGATCTACATTCTCTTACTCAGAATGTTTTCAACATAGTTGAAACATGGTTCATTAAACGTTGCCTCCTGCTCAATGCCAAAAAAACTAAACTCCTTCTCTTCACACCCACCAGCAAATCCTCCCCCATAGAATTCTCTGTCATCTCCAATAATGGCACAAGTATATTTCCCGATTCTACCACTAAATTGCTAGGAATTACTATTGACAATAACCTTACATTTGACAGCCACATAAATAACACCATCAAAACTGTCAATAGAAAAATAGGCTCCTTATAGGTTCATTGGTTTATACTAGGCTATCTGCCCTAAGGCATTTATAAGCCTAGCCCAAATTTTTGTGGCTTACGCCACCCCTTATATGAAAAAATACTGTGCCCATTAGTTTGGTGTGCCTCTGTCCAGCAGTGACACAGAGATGATTCCCGGGGTAAACCTACGATCTCCCATCCACAGGTCAAGATTTCTCTTGAACAGAGTCAGCGAGGTGCTCTGCCTCACATGGACCGGGATTTTATTCCACAGCATAGGGAGTCTCTGAGTGATAAATCTATCCCTCCAGCACATCCTATTTATATCCGTGCTAAGGTTTAAGTCGCTTGCTGTAGTGGTTTTGGTGGATTTGGATTTTTTGAGGTGGAGCATGTCCATTCATTCGGAGTTGGACATGGCCTTGTATGTCAGGCACATGTCACCTCTGAGCAGACGGTATGCGACTGAATAGAGCTGGAGTTTCTTCAATCTGGCAGCATATGACAGATTTTGGAGTCCTTTATCCTTTTGGTGAGGAACTTTTGGGGTCTCTCCAATTGCTGCAGATGTCGGGTGAGATACATCCCGAATGGGGCATTGTACTCGATCATTGGTCTGATAAGTGAAGAGTACAGGGAACAATGACCTCACTAGATCTGGATGTGAATCCCTTCATGATCAGGTGGGCAATGTAGAAGGTCTTTCTAACCACTTTAGCAACGTGAGTGTCAAAGAAAGGCCACTGTCAACCTGGGTCTCCAGGTCCCTGATAACCTCTTCTGTGCTTAGTGGATTGCCACCTATATGGTAGCTTGGGGTTACCTTGTTTTTCCCGAAGGTATGACTACACATTTTTGGGGTTTAACTTCAGGCCATGGCTCTGGCACCAGCTATCTGTTTCCGTGAGTCCCTTCTGAAGGATATCCGTGTCCGATGCACTTTCCACTATGGCCCAGTTTGCAGTCGTCAGCAAACTTTGTCAGCCAATGTCCTCCCATGTTGGCCTGTACCTCTGAGAAGTAGATGCCGAACAATAGGGGGCCAAGGACCGAGCCCTGTGGGACACCACTTGTGACCGGCTTGGAGTCTGACATAGCGCCAGCAACTCTAACCCTGTGGGTTCTGTCCTTAAGACAGTTTGCAACCCATCTTGTGACATATGGGTTTACATTTAAGCTGGTAAGTTTTTCTACAATACCCGAGTGGGGTATTGTGTCGAAAGCCTTTGCAAGGTCAAGGTAGGCTGTATGGACTGCCTTTCCCTCATCAATGGCCTTGGTGACTGTTTCGAAGAAGTCGACCAAGTTCAAAAGGCATGATCTTCCCTTGATGAAGCCAAATAGAATTAAACCTTTCCTAACACCAATAGCCAAAACTAAGATTGCACACTCCCATTTAATTTCAACTCTTTTGTATGCCTCACCAATATACACTAATCTAAAGAAAAATAATCTCATCAAACTAGCTAATTCCTATAATAACATTGCCAGTTTTGCCTCCGGAAATCCTTTTAGAACTCACCATTGTCTGAATCTAACGCAGCTAGGCTGGCTTGAATTTCAAAATCAATTGAAACTCTCCCAACTCACCATTGCCCACAAGATATTTTATAAACCTAACAGCACTCCTATACTTTCCAATCTCATAATCCCATACAAAAATCTAAATTCTCTTCGCTCTTCCAGCAAACTTCTTGCTAGCATAAGCAAGTCTTACAACATGGCTGGAGTTTCACTGTTTTCCAACTCTGTGGGAAAAAACTGGAACTTACTACCTAATGACCTAACTTTAATTTCTTCACTGCCTCTCTTTAAACAAAACCTCAAAAGACACCTCAAATCAAACTGGCTGTGCCCCTGTAGCAACCCTGATTAACCTTCTCCTTCACTACAAATATTTCTTCTCTTGAACCTCTACCTATTCCACATTCTTTGCGGTAGGACTGTAACTGGTGTACAGAATTCAACATACTGATGTAATCTATCCTGCTTAATGCTCTGAAAATCTCTATCCTGTTAATATGCTGATAGTCTACATGTATCTCACTGCATATTGAATTATCCTATACATATTTTCACCTCTACTATTGTAAATGCCTACATTACTCTAGTAATACTGCTGTAATTTATTGTATTCTAATTACTTCCTGCTTTTTGAATAATCTTCTATTTAAATCCATTCATTTATTATGTATTAATACTGATTTTTAATTTTTAACTGTTTTTTAATTATTTTTAATTTTTTAAATGTTTTTTTTAATTTTCAAATGTTTTTTATTTTTTTAATTTTTTAATTTTTAATTTTTAAATGTTTAAATCTTTATTTTTGTTTCACTGGAGCTTTTCTCCCCGGGCCTCTACTGAAAATGGAAATATATCCAGTTAGACTAGCCCGGTTAACAAATGTAAAATAAATAAATAAAATAAAATAAATAATCACATCACCACAGTGGTCAGAAAATCCTTCTACGTGGCTCATCTCATCACAAAAGGATTCTCATCCAGAAAAAAAGAGGTCATTGTTCCCCTCTACTCATCACTCGTTAGACCCATTATAGAGTACAATGCCCCTTTTGGTATGTACCTCACAAGACATCTACAACAACTGGAAAGACCACAGAAATACCACACAAAGATGATTACTGGCCTCAAACAGATGCCCTACGCAGACCATCTCAAAAAACTACAGCTTTACTCCATCACATATCGCCTACTCAGGTGCGATCTCTGCCTAACTTACAAAGCTATGTCAAACCCAGAGCTGTTGAACATGCTCCACTTAAAGAAATCCCACTCCATCCGAGCTACACGCTCTAGGGACATAGACCTTGTCACCACAATAAACAGACCATGCTGGAGGGATAGATTCCTGTCCCAGAGACTTCCCATACTCTGGAACAGACTACCTATCTATGTCAAACAGATCTCCTCATTAGCACTCTTCAAGAAAAATCTTGATGATTAGATGGGAAATGGGGAAATTCACCCCAGGGATCATTTCTGTGGCTCTGGTCGACAGGGGCACAGGAAAATAATTTTCTTGGGTGGCGAAAGCCAGGGTACATTTTTTGGCTAGGCTTATATAGGCCCTAGGGCCAATACCCTAGTATTTATATATATGTATACATACACATACATACATACATACATGTGTGCATACAGCATCTGAAGTGTTCATATCTGAGTATAACATGGACCATAGCAATTATACATTCTGCCCCCCCAAACAATATGAACATAACATATGAAGAGTATATGCCAATACACTATTACAAATATCTTCTATGGACACAGTCACCAATAGAACTACAATGACCGCAAATATCCATGACAGAAATACACAGACAGCTTTCATACAGCAAATTTTTATTACATTCTGGTGTATTTCCAAAAGGATTCAAGGACTAACAGTACCTGCATGCTATACAGGAAGCATTTAACAGTGCCTTAATGAATCAGCCTACAATTACCATAGTATTAGTCCACTAAGGAATAGATGTTCACATAGGAAAAGAATCCCCACACACATATAGAAGATGTATAAAAGCAGTTCCTGCTCACCTGCATCTGCTGTGTACACCCACCAACATCTCCCCCACACCCAAACTAATTACAACAATACATACTGTCATACCATAACCAATTATTCATCCACTGTACGACATCTGCTGAAACCTTAACATACTGGACACAGACACACTAACATGGCCCTATGTGAAATAGTTGCTGTTGTACAATGGAACAGCTGCTGATGTTACAGGGTTTGTTTGAACTCTTCCTGTTTCAGAGGGTTGAAAATGTAATTACACCAGGAAGTGTTACCGATTACTGATTATCAGCACAGTATGATACACATTAACACCAAACTAAAGATGTCTGGTAAGCACACTGTAAACCTTCTAACATGCATAGCCATGCAGCCTTGAGCTGATCAAACAACCTGGGCAGCCTGAAACATATGCAGAAGTATTAGGTACAGACAAACCCTGCACAAGTAGCAATGTTCAGAAATATAACAGCAGTACTCACATTTAGATCAAATCCTCTAGGCATTACACACAATATATTAGTGTTTGTCTCCATTCAGCTGTTGCAATAGATTTCAAACAACACTTCCAGGCTGTCTTCCTCACAAGTAAGGCAAAGAGACAACACCCAAGTGGAGTACTCAGTTATACTCCACTGTTGCCAAGGTATTGGCTAAGGCAGTAGCTGCACAGCTGATGCACATGTAATTAATTACTTTGGAACACCAATTGGTTATCAGGATAGCACATGTTACTGATCTCTAACTATAAAAGGATGCCTTGTCACACATTCAAACCAGCTGTATCTACCTTTAGAACAGTACAAAATACTGAAACACAAACCGAAAACGAGTAATATACCAGTCAATAACACCTGTGTATGTTGTACCTGTTCTGTAAGAATTACAGTGTAATTAATGCATATAGTGGAAATAGCTATCTTGTAGCGATGTATTGTTGAGCAGTAGTAATGCTTGTAGTATTCTATGTTTGCACTGCTGTAGGTCATAAGGCAAACTCTTCATATACCAGCTTGGAACTCACCAATTCTCTTCCAGCCACTGTCAGTGTCAGGGTTGGTCCAACAAGTATGTGCTATAACAGGGGATAGTATATGTCGATATATTGTAACAGTAGACATATGTATGGGTGTATAAGTAAGATGAACATGTTAAAGGTGGGCTTACTGTGCAAATATGGTTTGCATTGTGGGATATTGTGCCAATACCTGTATAATGTACAGTATTTTAGGCAGATCTGTATTCCTATTCCATTTTACACAGCATTTCTGTTATGTTATGCAAACATTAGTTATGTCTATTGGCAATTACAATACTCAATAACAGGATGCATATGACTTGTATCTGACAGTTTAGCAGTATGATAGCAAAGATAATTGGAAGAGCTAGGTAACTATCCATGCACATAACACATGTAATATCCACCTCTCTAGTATTGTTTGCAAGAAATAACAGCTGTGCATGTATACATGTTATGCAAATGTGTAGTGACCCTTGTTACAGGGCTGGGCCAAATGGCTATGTGCACACCTACATAGAGTGGATATTGAGAGTAGAGACACACTGGTTGAAATTTCAGGTTTGTGTAGTCTAACCTCTCATTGCCAACCTAACAGCCACCTGCACATACTGTATGTAAGGTAGTGCACAGCACTGGTAATGAAACAGGTTGCATATCATCTTTAACTCCAATGTAACATCTGCAGTAGGAGTATAAGATGTAGGAGACTACTGCCCATGTGTAATAGTTGCTTCATAAGTGATGGCTTACACTATCTGATTATATCCTGATCATGTTGATAGTGGCAGCAGAGTCTATTGATACATGACTCTGTTTGGGAGTGGGTGTCTGTGCCCAGCAGAGCTCATGGTTCTGCTGGATATGTGAGTATAGACCCAGAAAAGGAAACAGACCTGTAGACACTTGCATCATCTGTAATCAACTATCAGGATGTGATGTGCTCCTCAGAGGAGGATTTCTGCTAAAGGTAGCTACTATGTTTCTGTAATAGCCAGTGTTGTCATGTCCATAACACAAGTAATTACTTGTGAGCATCATTGTCTAAAACATCTTCATAAGCAATAAGTACATTACATACAGTACTTGTTACTTGTACTACTGAATGCTCATACAGGCATGTCCACTAGTCAGCTACTGGTGTTTACTAATGTCAGTTTTGTGTATGTGGCCATCCTGGGGGAATGTAATCTCTATGGATTGTACACTGCCAAACCCACCTAACACCACACCCCACACATTGTCTGGGATGCAGCTACAGGGGTAAGCTGGAAGGCAGTACAGTCTAGAGCCATGACTGGACTGGACAGTCATGAGGTGTAGGTTAACACATGCATCTCATCATCACAACCAACACATACCCTTACCAGAATACAGTAAGGATACCCACACATACTACCAGAAATCACACACATTCACAGAGGCTCCTAAGTATCTGGCCAAGCAAGTGACCTCCCAAGCTGGAATAGACAACAAAATACACAAACTGTATGACATAGTTTGCATAATTGTGCCACACCTCAGAACACATGGCTGGAAACATGCCCAACAGTACTCATTTGTGAATGCAAACTCTAGCACTATGTTACACACCAAGCTATACGAGGCCAAACATACTGTCAGCTGCCTGTCTGCCATGATTAGCCACATACCCATGCACTCAGACCACCTTTTGAACTATACACATGGCCCTGGCATTTTCCATGTTGTTGTTCAGGACCTGTGATGCAGTAGCCTGGACTGCATGGAAGCACACATGTAGGAACTGTCAGGTCTTGTAGCCCATGCAGGTATATCCCAAGGCTTGGGTAGCATTTTGCCATTGGCCAGAATGATACTGCAGTACAGGGACAAAAGTATTGTATTCCACAATTGTCTAATGTACTGGTGAAATGCAAAGGGTATCCAGTATCTCTGCCTGGGATAACATGGTTGACAGACCATGATGCTTTGCCAGACAAGGCCTGCACCTGTCACCCATGGGAATCTGGATACTGGCTAGGGATCATGCTTCCCCTATAGCCATAAAAGGAAGCCAATCTGGTGGTCCCCTGCTATAAACAAATGATACAACAGAACAAAAAATGGTTGCAGAAAAGAGGAAAATCCCAGGATGCAAAAAACTCCCTCACCAGCCTCATTAAGAAGCTGAGATCCCTCATAAAATCCTAAAAAGCTAGTTACAAAAATAAAATTGCCAAAGATTCCAATAACAACCACAAGGTATTCTATAGTTATGTCAAGAATCTAACTGGCAATGCTCAGATCTGCTCTGAGCTACAACATAATGGCATTAAATATACTGAGCCCAACGATATTGCCAATATCCTGGCAGATCAATTTAGTGCCAACTTCACCCCCTCTCACCCCCTAAAGGGCCCATCTCAATACAAAAAGATTACCAAATTCTGGTAATCAGGGCCACAAAGGTAGAAACCGCACTCTCCAAAGCTAAGAATGCAGCATCCATGGGACCAGATGACATCCCAGGCTGTGTACTACATGAATTCCAAAATGAACTGGCACCTCACCTAAGTGTCATGTTTAATCATAGCCTCACCTCAGGCTTTGTGCCCACTGAGTGGCACACAGCTACAGTTATCCCACTCCACAAGGGGGGATCCGCCTTAGATCCTGGGAACTACTGTCCCATCAGTCTGACAAACCTGATCTGCAAGGGCATGGAACGCATTGTCATGGAACCTATAAACAAAGACATTGGCAACCTTCAAACACTGGCCCCCACCCAGTTTGGGATTGTTAAGGGCCGATCGTGTCTCCTGAATCTGATTGACTTCTTTGAATCAGTCTCCAGAGCTGTGGACGAGGGTAAGGTGGTCCACACAGCCTATCTGAACCTCGCCAAGGCCTTCGACACCACCCCCCACTCTGGAATCATAGATAAACTTACTAAGCTGAGCATAAATCCCTACGTCACTCGATGGGTTGCCAACTGGCTTACTGACAGAACCCAAACTACAAAAGTAGCCAACTCCAAATCCATCTCCAGACAAGTGACAAGTGGAGTACCTCAGGGTTCAGTCCTGGGACCACTCTTGTTTGGCATCTACTTCTCCGAAGTACAGGCCAACACTAAGGGACTCTGGCTAACAAAGTTCACAGGTGACTCAAACTGGGAGCCATTATTGAATCCCCAAATGATGTGGATATTCTAAAAAAGGGCCTTACAGAAACAGATGCCTGGTGCCAGAGCCATGGGCTCATGCTTAATGCCAAGAAATATATAGTTATCCCCTTTGGAAAAAAACATGTACCCATGAATTACCACAAAGGTGGTAGTACACTAAACATCGAAAGTATAATGAGAGACTTAGGGACACAGATGGATAGTGGTCTCACTTTTGATAACCACATTGCCACAACAGTCAGGAAATCCTTCTGTGTGGCACACCTCATCACTAAGGGCTTTTCATCCAGAAAAAAGGAGGTCATTGTCCCACTGTACTCATCCCCCATTAGACCCATTATAGAGTATAATGCCTCGTTTGGTATGTACCTCACAAGACATCTGCAACAGCTGGAAAGGCCATAGAAATACCTCACTAAAAGAATCACAGGCCTAAAGCAGATGCCATATGCTGACCATCTAAAAAAACTCCAGCTATACTCTGTGGCATATCGTCTACTCAGAGGCGATCTCTGCTTAACATACAAGGCCATGTCAAACCCTAAGCTTTTGGACATGCTCCACTTAAAGAAATCCAAATCCCTCAGAGCCACACACTCCAGGGATCTAAACCTTGTCATCGCAATGAACAAAACACGCTGGAGGGATGGGTTCCTGACCCAGAGACTCCCCATACTCTGGAATAGACTGCCCATACATGTCAAGCAGAGCATCTCATTGGCCCTCTTCAAAAGGAACCTTGCTGACTGGATGGGAGATAGGAAATTCACCCTGAGGATCATGTCAGTCACCCTGCTAGACAGGGGTCCAGAGAAGTAAATATTGTGGGAAGAAATATCCAGGGAATTGTTATGGCTAGGCTTGTATAGGCCTTAGGGCCAATAGCCTAGTATGAACCTATGAACCTAGGAACCTATAGTGCCTTCATCATGCAAAGTTCAAGTGAAAGTCCACTGCTGTAACACGGACAGCCAAACAATAAACTGCAGGCCTCGCTTCTCAATGATACATTTCATAAACTCGGTATGGACTCACTTATGTCAATCCTTAACATGGAGAACATATCTGTGCAGTGACTGAGATATGGTTCAACACTCTGGAGAGCACACCTGCATGACCATGTTATAACACATACCTCACCTCTTACCCATTATCCTTTATTGGAACACACGGGCCACAGGTGTGTCCATATTCCTTAAGAATATGTACACCCCCACGCTAGTTGCACTTGCATAACTTCAGATACATTATGCTGAGCAACTGCCTTTGTGCCAAAGTGGAATCCAAATTACACCTTGCGACAGATCACCCACCATGCCTCAGAATTCCCAACTGTCATATTGTGCTGTAATGGGGAATATTAGGTTTGGTACAGAAAACCATAATAATGGCTACTCTCAACTATTCCATTATGAACTGGGAAGACCCCTCATGTACCAACACCTGCACTCAATGCATGTTGGATTTCATCACCCCCAATGACCTGGATCACCATAGTCACACAAACAGGGCTAACAGTATGCTACACATAGTCAGTCTCCAAAGCCAATGTTATGCTTCTTAAGAGAGAAGTGATGACTGTCATGGCACCCATGCAGATGGACAATTCATCTGCAAATGCTGAATCCTATACAAATGAACTTTAAGCACTCACATACGTGCAGTGATTGTGCCATTGAAAAAGAACCAAGATTCAACCAAACACAAACAAGAAGGCAAACTGGTGGTACCCTGCCTTAAAGTGTACCACCAAAGGTAGTAACTGTTGCAAGAGTGAACACACATGAGTGGAGGTGATCCCTGGTCAACCTCAGTAAGATGCAGATACACCATATAAAACCACACAAAGCTACTGTGAAACTAATCAGCCACATATTATGAGGCCAACCACAGAGCATTTTATAACTGTGTCATGAATCACAGTGGCAAGAACAAGACCTGCCGTGCTACACAGCACTAAGGCATGAGAAGTACTGCACCTACAGAAATAGCACCTGTTCATCCAGATAGGGTCTTGGAGAACCTAAAGCCACTCCCACCTCCCCCTAACAGGTGCACATATTTATACATCCATGTTCACTACAGAGCCCCTGTAATAACAACTATGCAGGCACAAGCTGCACTCTCTAAGCCATACATACAGCTTTCATGGGACCTTTAAACATCCCAGGGTGTATCCTACAGAAATGTCAGAACAATTTGCTCTCCACATACACATCATGTTCAATCATATCTTCATGTCAGGCTGTGTGCACATTGAATGGTGCACAGCAACAGTTATCACACCCCACAAAGGGGGAGACACCACTGATAATGGGAAATAGTGCACTACTACCCTGTTGAGTCTGGTCTGTAAGGCCATGAACCGTGATAAACTTATTTGATGTAGTCAGTACAGATGTAGATGACAGTAAGGTTGATTCACACAGCATATCATAACTTTGCCAGGTCTTAGGACACCATCACCCATACTGTGCTCCAGCTACACTCAGTAAACTAGGTGTATATTCCTATGTCACAGGAGTGGTTGGCAACTGGACTGCTGGCAGAAACAACACTACAGAAGGTGTCTGACTAATACACGCACATCAAACCAGTGTCATCTACAGTAATACAGGGTTAATTCCTGGTACTCCCCCTCTTTGCAATCTATACCACACAGACTAACACTGAAGGCATCTGCCTATTGATGTTTGCAAATGACTATGAACTAGGAGCAGTAGTTGACTCAATGTGTGATGCGGTCAACATACAGAAGGGCCTTTGAGGCTTCAGAGGACTGCTGTCCATTCTTTAACTGACAACATCCAGGCAATTGCAAATGCTCACCATCATCTTGCAGATGTCTTGGATAGACAATTGGCTGACATGTTCTTGTTTTCGTTTGGAATAAAAGATTTTTACATTTTGAAACAGCTTCCGTTTTGTGTCTGGATTCTGTGGCGGATATCTTATTTGCTTCTTGGTCTGTGGTTCTACATTTGGTTTTGACATGGTGGGAGTCCTTGACCATGGCATGTCAATCCTCGAGCATGGAATGTCTGTGCTGGGACATCTGGTGGGAGTGAGGCATTGGGCACATGGATGTAGGCCAGCTACATCACCTGTTGAAGGTCTACGTGAACATGCTACTTCACATGCCCGCTCCCATAGTGGCAGTAGCAGCAGCAGTGCAGCTGGTGCTGTGCTGTCCACACCAGGACACAGCAGGTCATGTGCACGTGGTCCTGGATGGTACCAACAGGGACACGGTTCCAGTGGACATGTGTCATCAGACAGTACCCAATCTGGACCTCTGCCTGGTAGTGCCTGTGCAACCCCTGGCAGGCACAGGTCATGTAGCCATGGCCAGACACTGTGAACTGTGGAACCTGCTCTGTACAGTCTGCAGCTGTCAATAATACCCCAGTGTAGGCCAGCCACTTGCCAGACCTGTGTGCATACATACACACACACACACACACACACACACACACACACACACACACCAGAAACAAATGTAGGGCACCTCAACACACACAGACGCATAACATCCACACAAGCCCAATGATATCAAAGGCCCTAACCCACACACATGATGTCATTCAATGGTGCAGTCAATGCCTCTGGCAAACATTATCATCCTGTGCATATGATGATGCCTGTGCGCCATCCCTGTCATCCACATCATCGGTGCAGGGACATGCTCATATGGTCTGATGCACAGAATGAACATAATAGAAAGACAATTGTAGATTAATATTGTTGAGTCATGTTTGACAAGCAATGGACATACCATGTAGTACGGTTTTAGAATGCATTTCGTACATCTGACAGTATGTATCATGTGTAACAGGAACTGCATGTTGATCTTGATGTTCTGCCTTCCTCTTTCAGGTGTAATTGCATGTGCCGGGGGATGTCAGTGTTTGTGGTTAGTGTCCCATATGTAAATGTTGACTACTCACAGGTCTGTATGACAATACCTGCATGCAGTTTGTAGCTTCCACATCGCAGTTTTAATCTCCCAGGTTTCAATTATGTTTACTGATTTAATGATCCAAGAGCATGATAGCTGTGTTGTAAGCTACTGTGTTCAGAGCAGTCACATCCATAGTGGGTGACATCACAGGTGTAGTTACCTGGAACGGGGAGGAGGTAAAAGAGTGGTATAGCAGATGACAAGAGTAAAGGCCAGTGGAAAAAGTGGCTTCTCATTGGGAAGCAGTAATACTCACTCTCTTGACAGGATGCAAACACAGACACACCCACACACTCAGGAATTCACAGACACAGTAACACACCCACACACTCAAGGATTCACAGACATTAACAAACACTCTGACACACACATACACACACACACACACACACACACACACACACACACACACACACACACACACACACAGTTGCCAGTGTTGGGATGAGAACCCCTGCCTATGTGCAAATCATCATTATAGTATTACACAATTACAAGATGAGCCACAGAGATTACACATGTGCAGGTAGTCGGAATGGCCTAAAATCAAGAACATCAACAGGGATACTAGATTGCATTGAGTGAATGTGGGGTGGGGGGTTCATCAGTCGGCTATGTAACTACAAGCCTCACCCCAAGGTGTACATGTTTACAGGTGGTTAGAAGGCCCTTCTAAGACTGATGACATCAACAGGGATACTAGATTGCATTGAGTGGATGGGGGGAGGGGGCCTTAACTTTTCACTATGGTAAAATATAGCCTCACACCAGGGACTGGACAGCCTTACAGACAAATACACACACACTGTGGCATTCACAAAGATATAAACATATGTCACACACATACAGACACTTGACATGTGTGAGATTTAACCACCTGCCTATGCCTTTCTTTCTACACTTCACTCTGTACTGATGTCTACCCCAGTATTCAGGAGAGTGAAAAACATTTGGGATGTATTCCTCACCATACGTGACATACATGGACACACACACACCCACACGTGCCAGTACTGTGAATCAAACACCTACCTATCTCATGAAAGGTATTACAGAGTTACAGCACTATCGCACATGCTACAAAGTGTACTGACTCTTTCCTTTGCCACCTGTGCTGATATATGCACAATATATGCACAAGGGAGGTGTTACTGTTACAGGTGTCAAGAGGTTTGCCTTCAGTGTCAAGCTTACTGCATTCAACGTCGTGTGTCTTCCACTTCAATTAACAGAACCATAGCTTAGCAGTTACACAGGTTGTTGTAGCAATGGTTGTAACACACCTGTGAGCTGTCCTCAGTAATCATTAATTTGCAAAGTTGCCCCACAACTTAGTAGTCATGTCCAAACATCTGTCCATACCTAAAGTACAGCTTACTGTACTTTGAGCATATCACCATATACAGTTGGCAATGTTGAGGTTGCATTGCAACAGCATGGTGTACTAAGACAACAGTCACCTTCAAACATCAGCCACTGCACATACATGGAATCTAAACACACATCAATACATGTACACATATGCAGTCTCCATCAGTAAGTGGACTAGCAGGTCAAGAGGATACATTCCACACCTTCCCCTCACCATGCGTGAAACCTAGCTGAGCATTACTCCATAACAGATGTTGTATTCATGTACTGGTAGGACACACAACCACCTTCACTGAGTAGCCAAATGTACATTCATGCCAACAGGACATATCAGCCAGGCACACACACAGCAATATTCCGTGTCATGATCCCACAAACTGTTACTTGACAGTTCCACGGTGAAGCCAGGGCACTATAATGGTCAACAGTGAGCACTTCATATATGCCACACACACCTCATGATTACTGGAAAAGTGCCATCAATGTGCTCCGTTTGAGCTTGGCATTACACACACTCAAGCATGTGGGAGGTCTGTGGCTTGTAAACATCTCACCACAGCATGTTCTGACTGTGGTAATGAGGTTAATGTCCAGACAGCACACAGCATGCATGGCTTGCAATTGTTGACATTGGGGTATATGTAGGAGCTGTGGGCACACATGGCTGTACATGTCATGGACATATCACCTATAACTACTCAGGAACATACAGAGCATAGCTGTATTTTGCTGAGTCTGTCAATACAGGCCATGTGTGTAGGTCCTATGTATCTGTTATTTGGGTATGTTTGTAGGCATTGCATTAGGTGGACATGTCTAATGACGTGCATGCCACATGGGTTGTTGTATGATATGATAGGTGTCATGGGTGACCAGTAGAGAGGGAATATTACCTCTGTCAACATAGATATCAAACCTTATGTACTGTTATCATTCAGCAGCCATGGACCTATCTGCCATGTGCATGTGTGTAATGAATGTAGCCACTTGTAAGTAGAAAGGACAACAACATCTGTGGTATTTTCATTTATGTTGTATGAGAGTGGTATGTACATATCCAGGACAGTTACATTTAGGTCATATCCAACCATGAGAGTGTTGTTTACTGGTGTACAGCAACAGTCGACTGTGTTAATGCTGACAACATCCGAGGGACCCTGGTATGTGTACAAATGACCTGGTTACAAACAGTGGTATAATTGCATTGCATGACACATTATGCAACTGTGGCAGTACATGGATACTTTGCATAGTTAATGTAGGGCTAGGTACAGTCCACCAATCAAAGGTTATTTGGTGTTCGACCATACTATGTCATACCACATGTATGGATGTGTGTTGTTAGTCTGAGGACATGGTGGTTAGATGTATGAGGATACACCCTAGAATGTAGCTTTTGCCACAGTCACCTGTACCTGACTCATCTGTGATGACCTATGTTAGCGTAGTGGTCTTTACTTGTGAGCAGCCTTTAGGAATATGTGGACACCACCAGCTGAAATGGTCCATACCAGTGTTATTGCCCACGTCTATATCTGAGTTATACGGTGGTATTGCAATTGTGCACTACAGAGCATTCAGCCAGGTGTTCCTCACTGCACAGATGTCAGTATTCCCCATTGTGGGTTCTACATTGAGCAAATGGATTACAAAAGCCACACATCTAGCACTGGTTAGCATAAGCATCCAATGCAATTGTTATGTAGGTGTCAGGGTGTTACTTCTGTGTTTTGGACTTTTGCCATGGAATGCCACTATATGGGTAAATGCGACCTAGGTATTATCCACACTCCCTTGAATCATGGATGCATGTGTTGTGTGACAAAGGCTTGTCTTTCAGTTATGACATCCCGGAATGACAGACACTAGACAACCTCATAATTACAACAGGACATTAGATCATTGTTTTGGTCAAGCAGTTGCCACTCGTGCCATGACATCATTGCGAGTGGCAGTAATGTGGTTTGTATCAAATGCTACATGTAAGGTGATGGACACCAGCAGATGTTGTGTATATGGCCAATGTCAGATATACTTAGTGTAGCTGTCCTGCTAATAATGACAACTACTAACACAGCTGGGAGAGGTCATCTTGACACCTGCACCTCAGTACCATTAGACAATGGAGCTCACATATTATGCTTGCACATGCCACTGTTCCAAGTATAATGACACTGTCCACAACCTGATAACAATGTATGCCTTTAAGGGCAGCAATGTGTGTGACACATGCTGTAGTTAGCATCCACCTGTGTGTCCCAGTTAACCTATTGTCTGTCACTTCCACACATGCATGATTGTGTATACTTCACATATATATGGCAGTACTTCATGTACATGTATGCATGTGTATCACACAGCACAGACACATATATATAATTTACGGGCCACATACAGGTATCTGGTAGTAAACCTGTATGATGTGCATATATACTGACAGCTAAGATGTACATAGCTGTAAACCTGTGTGTTTACAATAGGGGTCCATTACAATTTGTTCTGTACATGTATGTGTATGAGCATGCACACTGTGGCCTTCTGTGGTTGGAATCGGAGTGCATCCCAAACAACCCTGTGCTACTGAGTATATGAGCGTACCCACTGCCACCTTGTGTAACTTGAATCAGTGCATCCGAACAAGCCCTTTGTTTCTAAGCGTATGAGCACGCCCAGTATAACCATGTGAAGTTGTAGTCATAGTGCATCCCAAACGTCCCTGTGCTACTAAGTGTATGAGCATGCCCACCGTCACCTTGTGGAATTGGAGTCAATGCATCCAAACAAGTCCTGTGATTCTATGTGTATGAGCATGACCACTGTAACCCTGTATAGTGATATTAGTTGTCCATTCCACAGATGGGCATACTCCAGTTCAGTTCTTGTTGTGTTACAACTATACCTCTCAGGCCTACCTATGTCTTACCTGCAGATGATGTGTCATGTTTGTGCATACAGGTTGTAATGGACTCCTACTTTAAACACACAGATTTACAGCTATGTACATTTTAACTGTCGGTATCCCTGTTGTTGTCCTCACTCTTAGAAGGGCATTCTGACTGCCTTGAAATGTGTAATCTCTGTGGCGTGTCTCGTAACTGTGTAGTACTGTACTAGTGATCTGTAGATAAGCAGGAGTTCTGATCCCACCACTGGCAACTGTGCGTGTGTCAGCAAATAGCTGAGTGTGGTTATGTGTGAGTTTTTGTGTCTGCATCCTGTCACAATAGTGGGTTTTGCTGCTTTCCAAAGAGAAACCACCTTTTCCACTGGCCTTTACCCTTGTCATCTGCTAAACCACCCTTTTCCCTCCACCCCACTGCAAGTAATCAGTCCTGTGATGTCACCCAGCTCAGAAGCAGTATCAGAGTAAGTGTGATTGTATGGTGTCTGTGGCACATACCCCAACTGCATATCACTCTTCTAGTTACCTTTACATAGGCAAGATGTGTATGCACAATACTGGCAAGTGTGTGTGTGTGTTTGTGTGTCTGTGTGTGTAACTACCCTGTAGCCAGGCATACACATGTGTTATGTCTTTTAACAAGCTGCATCCCATGGTAGTCATCTGTGGTGAGTGGAGTCTACAAATTATTACATAGTTAGGAATAGAAAAGAATAGACAGTCAAGAATGACTACAGTTGGGTATGTTGTTTTCCTGTGCCACTGTCGAGCAGCGACACAGAAGTGGTCACCGGGGTGTATGTCCATAGCCATCATTCCCCCAACCAAACTCTACAATCCCTGGGGTATATTTCCTTAGCCATAATTCCACACCACAAACTCCACATACACAACAACCATCCCTTCTCTGGTGAACTGATTAGAATTTAAATGTTACAAAACAAGAGATGTCTCTGTTTTGTGCACATGTCAGTTCCTTTGGATCTCTTCTGTGTCACAAAGGATGTCCAGACATGTGTGTGTGTGTGTGTGTGTGTGTGTGTGTGTGTATATATATATATATATATATATATATATATATATATATATATATATATATATAAATATGGCTATAGCTGTGTCTGTGTATATGCGTATATATATATATATATATATATATATATATATATATATATATATATATATATATATATATATATATATATATAGATATATATATATATATATATATATATGTGTGTGTGTGTGTGTGTGTTTAGTTATCACAGTTTTACAGATGTAGACTTGTCTACGTTGTTTCACAGAGTACAGTACATTCAAGGGTACTGTACATATGTACACAAAGTGACTGTCCCATTTGTTTTCAGTACTGTGGTGTACCTGTAGTAAGATGTGTATTATAAAAACCATACAACACATATATAACCCAGGGGGCTTAGTGATAAGTCCAATGACCTCGGTGTGCATGGTCCAGGGTTCAAGACCTGCAAGACTTGTTGATAATGTAATTTAGGACTGAATAAGACACTTTTATGCAGTTGTAAGCTGGTATAAATGTGTTTTCACGACAGTAAGCAGTGGGTACACACAGGTATGAGACATGTGCAATTCGCAGTATACTTGAAATGCCCTTTTTTGGCCATACTGCTGATGTCACCCACCTAGGAATACCCCTCTGTGACTGCTGTGACCCAGTACTCTCTGTAGCGCATCCTGTAACTGCGTAATGCTGTAGTGTGATAAATTAGTTTGGTAGGTGTTCTAATCCCAGATATGCTAACTGTGTGTATCTGCCTGAGAAGGGAACAATGCTTTTTAAAGTATGCACACTCCTTATGATTCACATACTAAACCTTTGGCAATCCTGCTGATGTCATCCACCTAGAAATACACCTCTGGCACTGCTGTATTTCAGTAATCTATGTAGCACATCCTGTAACTGTGTACTGCTGTAGTGTGATAAACTAGTTTGATAGGTGTTCTAATCCCAGACATGCTAACTGTGCATGGGTCTGCCTGAGAAGGGAACAATGCTTTTTAGAGTATGCACACTCCTTACTATTTACATACTCACCTTTTGTAAAATTGCTGATGTCACCCACCTAGAAATACACCTCTGGGACTGTTGTAACCCAGTAAACTCTGTAGCGCATCCTGTAACTGCATACTGCTGGAGTGTGATTTAGAACTGTGGTAGGGATCCATCTACAATCATGGCAGTTATGTATGTTTTCTGTGTGTTTCAATGTCTGTGTATGGAGCAATGCATTATACCCTACTCACTTGCAGAAAATTTACAATGCCCTAGTTTGGTACTCCTGATGTCATACCCTGTAAAATACACCTCTGGGGACCAAGTTACCTCGTAATGCTCGTGGTGTGTTCTATAACATCTCCATGCAGTCGTGTGATATAGATCTTGGTCATGGGTTCTATACCTACACATGTCAGTTGTGGACATGTTGTGTGTGTATCTCACTGTCTGTTTTGTGAGCAATGCGTTTTGGGCTTCTCACTTGCAGGAAATCTGAAATGCCCCACTTTGGTAAACCTGCTGATGTCATTCCTTGTGAAATACTCCATTAGGGATCGAGTATCCCAGTAATCTCTATAGCGCATGCTATAACTGCGTAATGTTGTAGTGTGATAAACTAGATAGGCAGGAGTTCTATTCCAAGACATGGCATGTGTGTGTGTGTGTGTGTGTGTGTGTGTGTGTGTGTGTGTGTGTGTGTGTGTGTGTTTGAATGTTTGATAGTCAGAGCCTGTGCGGAGGTGGCTGTGAATGTCTAACCACTGGACATTTTCAGGAACGGGCTTTGTAGTTGTCCTATATGGTGGCCATATCATATATCACAATGTCCACCTCATGAGGTGTTCAGATTTCTGTTAGCCAAGAGACTAGGTTGGCAAGCCATACCCCTACATCTGGCAAAAGGCCTGGTGAACACAGTAAGCAACCCTACTATTAACCAGACCATGGTCTGAACCCATGTGTCATACACAAACACACTTGCCTAGAATATCCCACTATGTTGCTAGTACCCTGCATATTGTTGACAGATAGTAGGCATGGTGTGATTGCAGTTGGCTGCAGAGGGCATGGCACTCTGTCCAACAGTACAATAGGCACATAATTGCAGACAATGCACCTTCACTATGTTCCTCACTGGACGCCTGCAACATATGTGGTGCCATCAAATGTGATCCACAAAGGACATACAATGCCTTACACACATGCCCTGTATGGACAGATGCTACTGACACCAGGGAATACCTATATCATGCTATCATTGCAGGTGCAGGGTCAACCTGCTGTTTATTAGCAGGTCCTGCCACACCAGGCCAGTATTGGCACAGGCCAGTATTGGCACATTGATGATAGTCAGTGTACACAACACGTGCCAGGCAAACCAGGTACACTTAAACATGTCACTGTACATTATTTTGGGAAGTGCACATCTCAGGCATTGTCCATGTCAAGGACTATCAAACACATACAGGGCATGCATTGCAAAGCAATGGCCACACACAATGGTAACCAGGATGGCAGGACAGGTCATACAATACCCATCTGTGAGGGACATTGCAGACACTACACCCCTGAACCACACTGCAGACCATTGACAGATGGCCTGATGCCAAGGATTACCCCTCACCCAGCCTTGTACAGCCATCTTGCACAGCCAGCCACTACACACCCATGAAGCAATGCACACATGCATATCAGTACTGGCACCTTGTGTCTGCTTGTGAGGTATGATGCATGATATTCCCGACCACAATCACACCCAGTATAACTCCCATTGGCATACTGACTGATGCCAGACACATTCACATGCCCTAGCCCATAGAACCTCGGGATATCCCCTGTTGTGCATGTAATACCTGTGCATTACTGCAGTGTGGCACACTTAGTAGTTAGGAAGTATATTTGTGAGCCTGCCAAAGTGTGCCAATGTGTCTGAGTCCCTTAGAGAGTGTGGTTGTGTTGACAATGATATCTGTTCATGTGGACAGCCATGTGTGCTACACCGAATGTATGTCTACTATATCTCTGTTGCAGATGTCGCTCACCAGCACACATATATGTTCTTACAGCATGCCAACATGTCAGCTATGTAGCACATGGAGTAACTGCATGCACTTGCAATAGTAATGGCTAGTCAGTCAGGGGTTTGAATCCCTGTACTGGTAGGTGTGTGACAGAAGATGGTTAGGTTTTAGTCTCCCAGCCCTTCTCTGATGTACATTGCCTCTGTCTGTCCCTCCCACACACTCTCTGGTGGATGTGGAGATGTACACCTGCTCAGCAGCAGCTTGTGTTTTGTATGTGATGGTCATGATCAGGTGATGGCCTCTGCACCTATTGCAGTCCTCCTCTAGCTGATTGCATGTGGAACAGCTGTGGTGACATTCACATAGCCAATTGCATGGAAACACAGTACAATATCTAGGAACATCATTTTTGTGTTTGCCCATGACAGTCGCTGTGAGTGGAACCTGGATCTGGTGTTAGGTAAACAGCACCACAGATGAAATCTGGATATTTCTCAAACAACATACACTGTGGAAAATAGCCTAAAGACAGGAGGGTGATGTGCCAGACATGACTACAGCATGTACGTGTAGCTATGCTTCATTCAGACTACTGCCAGTTTAACAGGTTGTGTGTGGTAATGGCTAGTATGCATGGTTTAATAACTGACAACACAGTGCTCTGTTTGTGAGGAAACCCCATATGTAGGGTCATCTGTGGACTGGTCAGTGTGTGGAACAATTTGTTTCTTGTGTTACACACAGAACACACATCTGTGAACTGCAAAAGCATAGTGTGAGGATTGCAATCAATATGCAGTGACAGTGATAAGAGTTACTGCCATCGCATCCCTGATTGGACATACATCACATGAAACAGTGGTATGACAGTCACTTTCTGAGGTTATCAAAGTGACATGCCAATAATGGGCCATTGTTCATGGCTGCAGTCACAAGTCATCTATGCTTTGGACAGATGTCATGCAGTATATATACATGTGTTGTGCTCCCTTGGCAAATGTATGACATCTGTTGTCTTGGGATAATGGTAATATCTATGCATGCTGTTATAAGTAATCCTAATTACTAAGCCTTATCTGTGTTAAAACTGCAACACCATAGGCTGTATGGGATGGCAGGTCCCAGGGGAACCACCTGTCCCACTTCAGCTGGCCATGGCACCGGGCACCAGCACATCTAGGGCCCAGCCTTGGACCTCCACCACTGTTGGCTCTGCACCACCTTCGGGTGGAACTGCCACTGAGGATGGGGCTAGCAAGTCCAGACAGGAACTTGTCAGCTGTCGTACGGTCTAGGCCATGGTGCATAGGGAGCTCAATAAGGGGTTTTGGGGCCAGCTACACCAGCTTGTGGGCAGAGTGGCATAATTAGAGGGTGAGCCTGCCCCTCCTAGACAGCACCCAGCACAGCCACCTTTGCTACCTCCATCCCACTGTTTCCATTTGGGGGATCATGGCCTTGTTACTGCCAAAAACCCCTCCCCGCTCAAGGTCTTTCCCCCACACATGTGTCATATACCGCCTCTGTATGCTGTCTTGTCTGTCTTGTCTGGCATCCTACCCAACATATCCCCCACAAGCATACCTAATCTCCTTCCCCAACATCCTACTCTCACCTTACAAAAATGGAAACAAAAGGCCAATCTGTTCCCAGAATGACTTTTGACCCAGACATAGCTGTCCATTTCACACACATGTCCACTGGACACGTAACCTCTTTAATTTGCATCACAACATACTACTGTTGTCCTCACCCATCTCTCAGGTACACGATCCTGGTATGCACATGACTCCTAAAGGTTCCAGGTACATGTGATGCAGATGACCCCAGTGTACACATGACACTACCAGTCTCTCTTTGGTTACCCCATTTAACTTTTTATTGATGATGATGTTGCACACAGCACCTTGCAAGAATACTATTCTCACATAACGATTGGACAGGAACTGTTTTGTTAATGTAAATAAAATGCTCAAAGTAATGTATTTGGGCAATGTACAAATGTTTGCGTGTATTAATGACACATGTCTGTCTGAGGGAGTTTTGATATCACATAGGACAACACCACTGCATAATACAGGAGATGCTGGTGTTTTGCTTTTCATTCTTTTTTAATGCTTTTTTGTCATGTGGTTTGTTCTTGATATATCTACATATATCTATATGTATGTATGTACATATATCTGGACATAAACACACACACATGCATCTACATAATGAAATACATTTCCTATACTGTTGAATGACTGTGCTGGATGTTATGTTTGTGATAACATCAGATGTCTGTATATATGCCATGGCTTAGATTTAAATCACATTGGCTGTGGTGTGCAGGGTCCTGATTTCGAGTCTTGCAGAGGCCATTTATTTTGTTGCTGGGTAGAACAAGGGCCGTTGGATACGGAATGATTAAGGCACTTTTAAGCAGCTGTGAGCGGGTGTGCGTGGGTTTGCCCGATGGTAAGTAGTGGTTAATTTTGGTTAATGTTCCTTACACTTAGTTACCTTCTTGATTGCTTAACCTGTGTTAACCTGTGTAACCATGCAAACAGGCTGAAACCCACTTACTGCTGCATAAAAGTGCTTACTCCCGCTTACCCCTGTGCTAATTTCTTTAAAAGAAAAGAAAAAAGGGGTGATAGGAAAGTGGTGAAAAAAGGGCACAAAGAGGGAAATACAGTAGGCAAGGTAGCTAGGGATGTGCAGGAAGGGTGCAGGGAAGGTCCATAGCTGTCCATTTCTTCTAAAGCTATGGCTGTGCATATACAATACATTTGGCAGTACATTTGGACACTCACAAGGGTGTTAGGACAACAATAGTATGCTGTGATGCCAATTATAAACATTTACATATGTCCAGTGGACACGTGTGTGAAATGGACAGCTATGTATGGGGCATGCTTTTTTTGCGGGAACAGATTGCCCTTTTATTCTTTTATTTTTAGGCGAGAGTGGGATGTTGGGGAAGGAGAGTAGGTATGATCAAGGAAGATAGGTTGGGTAGGATGACAGCAAGACAAACAAGATGCATACAGGGGCAGTATATGACACATGTGGGGGGGAAATACCTTGGACGGGGAGAGGTGTTTGGAAGTCGCAAGCCCATGAGCCCACAATTGGATACAGTGGGACTGAGGTCCCCACCCATGGGCAGTCACCACTGCACCTTCACAGCCCAGAAGTTGGCTGTGCTGAGGACTGTGTAGAAGGGGCAGGCTCACCCTCTAGTTGCACCACTTGGCTCTCAAGCTGGCGTAGGCGGTCTCGAATCTCCGTGTCGAGCTCCCTACACACCACGGCCCGGACCGTATCACGAGTGACAGGTTCCTGTCTGCTCACACTCCTGGTGGGGTGAGCCCCATCCCCTGCGGCGGATCCACCTGAAGGTGGTGCAGGGCCAGTGGGCAAGGAAGTCCCAAGCTGGGCCCCAGATGTGCTGGTGCCCGGTGCCATGGCCAGCTGAGGTGGGACAGGTGGGTCCGCTGGGACTGGCATTCCCTTATGAGCTATGTTGTCGCATGTTTAAGGCAGATATGGGTTAGTAATAGTCAACAGCATTCACGATTAGTTATAACAGCATGCATAGGTATTCCCATTATCCAGGGCACCAGATATAAATAGTTGCAGAGCAAGCAGAATACATGCATGTATGGGTAAACAGTGGCCTTTACAACAACATGCAGGTTTCATTGATGGCAACAGGCCACCAATATGGGAGTATTTTAACATAGCACATGCTTAGAAACAGATGTGAATATTTATAAAACAATAGGATATATGTCCCAACAAAGATTAGAAGTGTAGACATACCAAATGAGTTGTATAAATCGGTTATTTTTGCACATATGGTAGGGGTGAGAGAGAGAGATTTCAATTAACAACTAATAAATCCTTGTAGTTTTCGCAACATTCGTAGTCACTGCAGTGGTCTGTCCCTTACATGTTTTATTACACTACCCAATGGCATTCTTTTGTACAATGGTATGTCTGTAGATTAGTATGTATGGGACCTGTGTCTTATGTACAGGCATGACACGATGCAGGTGTTAATGCAACATGTTTTGAGACTACTCTTATACACTTTGGGTGAGATGCTGGGATGACAGGTATGTTTGCATGTACATTCTCTGACTATGTACAAGTCTGAATATCAGTAATATGTCATTAATTGCTGCCTACATTTCTTGGATCATCACACTGTCTGGGGAACAGGGCAAAAGGCAGGTGATGTGGGCCATTTATCAGGACATACTGGGCAGACTGGAACAGTTGAGTGGTATGAATATGCATACCACTCTCTATTTGAGCATTCTAGCAAAATCTGTACAGTTGTTAAGTGTAAATATGCATACAGCTTTCTCTCTAAGCATTCTAACAAACTGTGTGCAGTTGTGTGTAATGATTATGCATACAACTTACTAGCACTCCTGAGATCCAAAGCCCTGCTGTGTGTGACAAAAGCATTACAGTTAAAATCACTGTACACTATGCTATCAGGCAGTTGTTGTGAGGCTTTGCAATGTATGTTGTCTAATATGATTGACCTGTTTGCACTTCCAGCATTGTTATACAGCACTTCATACACATTGTATCTGCATACCACAGTGTGGGTAACACTGCTTACTACAACAGTACTATTTAATAACTGCAACAGTACAACATATGACTGCAGAGTAAACAGAAGCAATGCAGGGATTACACCTTTAGTCTCAGCATATTACACAATTCTGCATACTGGTACAGCACTTCCTGAGGCTCTTACATTTATTTGTTATGACAGTACATGCAGGCTATTTACTAACCTGCCTCACGATGCATCCTTTGCAGCCTAGCATCACAGGCTTCCTGGTTTGCAGCACGCTCATCTGCAGCTGTCAGAGAAGTACAGTGATATTTAGCCATACCTATCCATAGTATACACAAGCTAGGCAATTATTAACTATGTAGTGGAAGGAGTACATACTCAGTTCTGAGACATTCTGTATCTGCCTTGCTTCCTGAATCCACTGTTCCAGGACATCCCCCCTCCACCGCTTCAGGTCTGCATGGTGGTGCCTGACCTGCTTACCGGTCCGGGGGATACCTGTGGCACTAGTGAGGTCACGGGCGAGACTGTTCCAGGCCTGCATTTTGTACTGTGAGCCCTGGTACTGGCCCTGCAGTAGTCTCCTGTCATGGTGCTTTACCAGGAGCCATACCCTGAATTTGGACTCCCGGATGCCCCAGCGCTGCGCTCTAAAGCAAGTGCCTTCTCCCACTCCAGCTATTCTGCCTGCAGGGGGATGCTACAACCAGTTATGAGCCGTATTCCCACCTCTTCGGTTTAAGTAGGGCTGGATTCTGCACTTTTCCATAATTGCCCGGTTTCAAAAAGGCTAAGCTATGGGCACACCTGCTTACTTCAGGTTGGCACTGCTTAAAGAGGTATACTTGTGGGCATATTGTATGAACTTCCCTACACATTGCTTACAATTACTTATTTGGGCTTTGCTGCAGTTAACATTGCTTATTGGGTATCTAGCATTATATTTGCATTTTGTCAATGATGTCTTACTCATTACAGGTTATATATGTGTCTGGTATCCGTCATTCATGTGTACATACACTGTATGGGGTCCTGGGGACTTTATATCTGTATTACAGTGATACCTCATCTCTATGTTTACTGCAGTACTCCAATTCACAAATTTGTGGTCTGTGGCAGGTTATAGCATATTACACTGTACATATTTAGTTTACATATTTGATTTGATTTCCCTGTCTTGAGGATTAGTTTGCTGATACCTCCTTTATATGTATTGCTATCATGGCGTAGTGGTTTACTACTATGACTGTGATGTCCAGAGTTCTAGCCTTGCAGAGACTGGTTATTTTGTTGCTGGCCAGAACACGAGCTGTTGGTTACAGAGTGATTAAGGCACTTTAAAGTAGTTGTGAGCTGGTGTTCGCGGCTTTGTGTGGAGCTAAGCAATGCTAACCTCCAGATACAGTTTCTTACACTCAGCCTTTACACTGGTTCGCCAGTGTGATACTCACATACGTATTATTCTATCAGCTTTCTAAGGTTGGAAGTGGAATATGTGCTTTCAGTCCCTGTCAAACCTCTCAAACAAGTGGGGACAAATTTCAACTGAATCATGGACAAGTCAAGAAACACTCAGGGACAACGAGGGACACTTTTAAAATATTAGTGCTATTAACTTAAAACACTGACAGAATCAAAGCATGTGAATTAATACACATTTTCTGAAGTAAAAGGAGTTTATAACAATTAATTATTGTCATTATTCATTAAGTGTAATTCACCACCTTTCCTCCAAAAGTCACTAGTTTTAGGAGGGATTAAGAGGGGCAGAGTTAAAATTTGAGTCAAAATCAGGGACATCACCTGAAAATCACAGACAGCTGAGAGGTATGGTCCCTATTTGTTCCCCCAAAGGTTTATGTTCTGTCCAGTGGATTTGCTGTTAGGGGTTGAGAGGTATGGGCATAAGCTCTGCCCATTTTGGAATATTATTTACATCCCTGGGTTGGTTCTAATAAAACTGCGCCAGCCAACACCTATACACCTAGGCCCATAATTGCATACCCATAGTTCCCCCACCTGCCCCTCCTCTACAGCACTCATCCTTACTGTGGGTGCAGGTGGAGACTAACCACACCACTACACACTGCCCACTCTCCATGTGTCAGGACCCATGTCGTACGTTGTGTCGACCCATGGGTTATCAAGCTTGCACAACCGACTGGTCCATGTACATCTACAGCCTGGACTGATGACTCATGACAGGAACTGACTCCAATGATCAGTAATTTTTGGAGTGTCCCACAAGGGGCATTGATGTCTTTGTTTCAAGATTAGACCTGGCAGGTCTCTCCCAGTGGTAGTATCCTGCTTGTGGTCTGGGAAGCAGTGGTGTATTTACTTTTATTGTGTGTCTTGATGAGTGGATGGGAGATCATAGGTTTACCCCGGGTATCATTTCTGTGTCACTGTTAGACAGAGGCACAGTATACTAACCTCGAAAAAGGGCATAGCAAAATTAATTTAAAATGTGTGGCGAAAGCCAAACATACTCTGGCTAGGCTTATAAATGCCCTAGGGCAGATAGCCTAGTATGAACCTATGAACCTATGAACCTATGAACATTCACTGAGTCAGAATGTGGAATGTCTGAACTCTGAACACTGCAATTGCAAATACCGATATTCTGGACTGCTAAATCTTGACCCCTATCAACCCATGGTAGCACTTGTGTCTAGGTACTAAACTGGAATGAATGTTGAAGTTTGGTGTTCACTTGAAATTTTGATAGTAAACCATATTATATACATGTATTTAGATACATGTGTATTTATATGTATATATATATATATATATATATATATATATATATATATATATATATATATATATATATATATATATATATATATAGATATGGGTCTATATCAATTTGTAGATGGTTTACTTCTGCAAACCATAAACTACCGAGCATTTAGTTCTGCAAACATTCACATCGAAAAAGTATTTCACCAGGTGTTGGCACTGTCATCTTAAAGACAGGAAAGCCAAATTAAACATACATTTACAGAGGAACATAAACACATGTGAAGGCAATAAATCTGGTTAAAATCAGAAGAGGGGAAAAACCCTCGCTTCCTCCTTTTATTGTAAAGCACATGTTCACATGACCTCTCTTGACCTCTCTACACCAACGATGTCAGTGTAAGAGCACCCATACAATCATTCCGTCTCTTTTATTATTATAAGCCAACACTCCCACTTGCTCTTACGCTGTATACAAACACATTTTAAGAACATATTTTGGATAACTTTTCATCACATTTCAAACACGTAATACATAAACTTTTCAATCTTCAATTTTGTAGCAGGTTTGGCAAAGATATCTGCAAATATATCTGTTGCTGGTCAATATTCAATGCTTATTTTGTCATCATTATGTGCTGATCTAACAAAATGATTCTTAATGTCAACATGTTTACATCTGTGTCGGCTTACTGGATTCTTTGACAAAGCGATCGCTCCTTGATTGTCCTCAGATATTGTTACTGGCACACACTTGCACTCTCCATCCATTCCACTCAACAGCTGCACAAGGTACAAACTCTCCTGTGTTGTTGCTGCCAGTGCCATGTACTCTGCCTCACATGTAGATAAAGCTACTCTTTGTTGCTTCTTTGATTTCCATGAAATAATAGGCCTGTCTCTACTGAGGCTAAAGCAATAACCTGTTGTACTACACCTATCATTTTGATCTGTTGCCCAGTCTGCATCACTGCATGCTATAAGCTGAAGTTTCTCTTCACTTTTCTTGTAACACAGCTCCCTGTCCAATGTACCTTTTAAGCACCTTAACACATTTTTGGCTATTGTTAAAAGAGATTCACTCGGTTGTGACAAATATTGTGAAAGTTTTCTTACAATCCAGCTAAGATCAGGTCTTGTGCATGTCATAACATATATCAAATTACCCACAAGCTCACAATATTTTCTTGGGTCAGTAGATTCACTGTCACATTCAAAATTTGTTTTTTTGTTCAGAAGGGGTACTTCTTACTTTACAATTAGACATACCAAATTTCTCAAGAATTTTTGTGATGCACCTCTTTTGGTTCATCTTTACTTCACCACTGTTCTGGGTAAAGTCAATGCCTAGAAAATGTCTTAGCTTTCCCAGATCTTTCATTTTAAATTTAGCTTTGAGCATTTCTTTTACATCGTTCAGTGATTAATTGTCATTAGTTGCAGTAATGAGATCATCAACCCATATAATTAGGACCGTTTCCTTATTTTCAGCCTGTCTAGTGTACACACAGTGGTCTGCTGGGTTTTGGACAAAACTATTTTCACCAAGATAATCGTGCAACCTTTTGTTCCATCTACATTCTAATTTTAATAGAATTTACAGATTATTAATTTTCTTGTATCTACATTTTAATCCATACAATAACTTATTCAGTTTACAAACCAATTTTTCATCATTATTTGATTTCTTTTCAAAGCATTCAGGTTGCTCCATATACACCTCACAGTCAATAGGAGCATGTAATTAGGCCACTTGTACATCCATCTGGTGCAGTTCTAAATCATACTGAGCTGCCATCAGCATTAGACTTTGTACAGATGTCATACTTACAGTTGGTGCAAATGTTTCTTTGTAGTTTATACCAGCAACTTGACTGTAGCCTTTAGCCACATATCTGGCTTTGTAAGTCTCAGTATTATCTGCATTGTCTTTTACAGTGAAAACCCACCTACCCCCCCACTGCATTTTTATCTTCTGGCAGTGAGGTGAGTGTGAATGTGTTGTTTTCATTTAAAGACTTAAGTTCCTCCTTCATAGCTTTCACTCACTTCTCTGAGTTAAATGAAGTCATGGCCTCTTTAAAGCTCTGTGGTATGTTGCATATTAATTGGTAACAATAGTCAACATTAACTGTCACATAATCGTCATTTTCAATTTTACACTCATAGTCCTTCAAGTATGCAGGTGGTTTTCTCTCTCTTTTGGAGTAGTGTGTATTCTGCCTTTCCTCTTCCTGTCTTATTTTTGTGTCTCCACCATTTATTGTAGATTCAGTGTGATTTACTTGTATTTCTTTTGTGATTTGACTGTCAGCTTTAGATTCTGACTTAACATGCACACTTCTTCTGGTACTAAAATCGTCATACATCATTTCTGGGTCTGTCTGAATCTGGCATTCAGCTACATTCTTAGTAATGAACTTGACTAACCTATGTTTAAGGACCCTTCCTCTCCCTGGATAATAGACCAGATATGATGGGCTGTTTTCATCATATCCAGCAAAGATCCCCTTATCACATCTTGGGTCTAACTTCCTTTTATCTTGTCTGTATGCATAGCTCACTGATCCAAATTCTCTCATCCTTGAAAGATCAGGTTTCTTTCCTGTTAGTATGAAGAATGGGGTCTGTCCCACATGCCTGTTATAACATCTGTTGCGAATAAAAGCAGCAGTCATTACTGCATATGTCCACAATTCTTTAGGTATGTCACTCTCTATCAACATACACCTTGCCATTTCAGTGTTCTCCAGTTTCTCTCTGCTGCCCCCTTCTGATGGGCTGAGTAAGGTGCTGATGTTTCGTGTCTTAAAGCATTTTTACTCAGTAGTGACTGAAAATCTTTTGACATAAACTCAGTGCCATTATCTGATCTGATGCACTTTACCCTCCCATAAGGGGCTAAATCTGCTATGAACTTTTCAGTCGCTTTGACTGTGTCACCCTTGGCTTTCAGAAAGTAGACAAACATTACACCTGAGTGGTCATCAATAAATGCTAAAGTGTACTTAAATCCATCTTTTGCTATTGGCTCAATAGGACCAGCCAAACCAGTATGGACTAGTTCAAGCACAGTTTTTGCTCTTGCATCTGTTTCTCTGTTTCTGCCCTGGACAAATTTCCCTTTTGTACAGGTTTCACAATCTAGGTTAGATCTCTCAACTTTACCTTTAATTTTCATTCCTTTACCACCTTTTCGAATTTTTACACATCTTCGAAATTACAGTGACCAAGGATCTTATGCCTTGCTTGAATGTCGTAACAGCTCTGAGATGCATCATAATGTATCTCACCATCGTTTTCTTCATCATATGTGTCTAAATAATAGAGTCCATCACACTCGATTATGTCAAACCTGGTGCCGTTTTTGTATGTGTCTAAATAATAGAGTCGATCACACTCGATTATGTCACACCCGGTGCCGTTTTTATATGTGTCTAAATAATAGAGTCGATCACACTCATTTATGTCAAACCTGGTGCCATTTTTATAGATGAGTTGGTCCTGCCCTTGTTTAAAGTTAATCGAGGCCCCTTTGGACGTTGCTGCCTTAACAGAAAAGATGCTTTGTGGATACGTTGGTATATACAGTGACCGAGTCATCATCACCTTTACTTTGCGTCCCTCTGTGTTCAGCAGCCATACCTCAGCATTACCTCTCTTCTGCATGACACCACAGGTTCTAGTCCCATCAGACATTTACACCATGTGCTCCTCCAGTTGGAAAGTTGCATCAAAGTATTTAAACTTTTTCAGATTGTTAATTATGTGTGATGTGGCGCCATTGTCCACCATTAATCCTTTCTGTTTTAATCCACAGATCTGATGCTCATTTATTCTGAAGACAAATGTGTGATCATCCACATCAGTTGCTTGTTTCACATTATCTTTCTTCTTTCATCTGCAGTTACTGTCCTTGTAGCTGGAGTTTTTGCATAGACTCCACCACTGTCTCTGTCCTTTATATTCTCTCCGGCAATCTTGTGCCTTGTGTCTCTTTTGGCCACAGATCTAGCATGTAATCTCTGCATTTACTCTTTCTCCAAAGCCACTCACTTTCATCACATTATCATTACTTATGTTGGAATTAAATTTCTCAGTACACTCATAACTTCTCAACCTTGTTTTGAACTCACCAAAGCTCAACTTATCATCATCTTGCGTGATGTGGACTGCAAACGGTTTAAAAGTTTCAGGCAATCCTTTCAGAATCATTGCAATTAGTAATCCATCACTGAGCTTCTCCCCAGCATTTCTAAGCACCGTAATGGCCATTTCAGCCCGAATAATATAGTCTGTGACACTTTCACTGGCAGCCTTCTGGAGACTTGTTAATTCGGTGTATAGGCTAATTACCTGTGGCTTCCCTTTTCCAGCATAGTAGTCTCACAGGATCTGAAGCACTTCTTTACCATCATCTGCAGCTTCTCTCATGATGAGGGACAAACTTTTGTCATCTAAGAACTGTATCAGTTCTGCATAGGCCTCCTCATTTTTCTCAGTGTCGCCTTCCTCCTCATTTTCGTCATCCTCTGCGTCCTGCTGCACATCTCGTAAAATGGCATCTTTCAGCCCTAGCAAGCGCAGGTGATCTAAAAACTTTGTCTCTCACAACTCGTAATTCTTTTCATCTCCATCAAAACATAATCTATGCCATCGGCTTCCTACTTCCCTCCTGGGCCCATAACCTGTTGGCGCTGTCATCTTAAGGGCAGGAAAGCCGGATTAAACATACATTTACAGGGGGGGAAAAACACATGTGAAGGCAATCAATCTGGTTAAAAATGGAAGAGGTGAAAAACCCTTGCTTCCTCCTTTTATTGTAAAGTACATGATCACATGACCTCTCTTGACCTCTTTACACCAATGACATCAGTATAAGAGCACACATACAATCATTCAGTCTCTTATATTATTATAAGCCAACACCAGGGAAAATAACCACTACACTGGAACACAAACCGCAGTATGTCAAACCCACCCAAGTGGAGGACTGCATCTCCGCACTCCTGAGACCGCACCCTAAATATATATACTAACTCCATCATCACAATACAGTGAGGAAAAGGGCAAATTTGTGTTCTTGGCCAACTGTTTCCTTTCCCTTCTTAAATCTTGTGTGGATGTGAACATTCAGTGGTTTTGGATCGATGAAGAAAGGTGAAGAAAGGCTCTACAAATTGATATTGACCCATTGATATACATATATATATATATATATATATATATATATATATATATATATATATATATATATATATATATATATATGTGTGTGTGTGTGTGTGTGTGTGTGTGTGTGTGTGTGTCTATATCTCTATATATCTATACACACATATACAATATCTGTCTTCTAGAATGGACTGTGACCGATGTACAAAATATTGGCAACAATTCAACAAATTCCAATTTCCTATACCCAAAAAAGCAATAAAATATGGACTTGCTCTACCTTGAGCATCCTAAAGCCCATTTCAAAGCTCAGAAAACATATATACTGTGTGTGTGTTTGTGTGTGTGTGTGTGTGTGTGTGTGTGTGTGTGTGTGTGTGTGTGTGTGTGTGTGTGTGTGTGTGTGTGAGTGTGTGTGTGTCTGTTTATATTGCTTGCATTCATGCATGTGTCTTAGTGTGATTTTATCTAACCAGGTTGGAAAAATATGATGTGCAGTGTTAATTACACCATTTATAAATAAACCTTATTGGAACTTGGCTTTGCTTTTGCTATGCCCAAAATATTCATTTCTGAATTTGTAGCTTAGTCACATTGCATATATGAGTCTTGCAGTCTTAATGCCAAGTATATTACCTGTAATGTTTTAATATGAGAATGACCTTATAAGTGATTTGTTAGATTATTTTTTCATTACACTTACATAGCCGTTATGTTTAAAAATGTGTTATTAATCAACTAGATATCATTAAAGTCTGAATAGCTCTTGTTTTGTGAAATATTAAATAGTTCCTGCTTAATTATGATTTTCTAGTCTGGATATTCTGATGTAGCTTAAATTAAACATGACTGCAAACATTTTCAAAGTTACTTTTTCAGTCACAAGATCTCTTCAGATATACAGTTTCCCTTTGCATGTTAAAATAATGTAAAATGCTGCATATAGTGCAGTTAAATATTTAGTAATTGTAGCTACTTATGTTCAAAGAGTCTGAGTTATAGCTAATTTTTAGCTAATATTTGGAACAGAAGTATTCAATAGATCATAAACAATGAAAGTTAATTAATAAATCTTTTCCAGGAACTAATATAATGAAAAATGAATTGGTCTTGTGGTATTGTAGGTCAAGCATTTCTGGTGTACCCTAACTATGTCATTCCTGTTGTATAGCTACCATCCCATGATATATATATATATATATATATATATATATATATATATATATATATATATATATATATATATATATATATATATATATATTTATATATATATATATATATATATATATATATATATATATATATATATGTATATACTTTAGGCCTATTCATTACCATCCATTTTCAAGCAAGCTGCACTGATACCTTTTGCTGTCTTCATGGTCTGCCAAGACTGACCAGTTGTCTGCCTTTTTATTTTTATTTATTTATTTATTTGTTTAGTTTGTTTGCTTGTTTTAAGGTAATGCATTGATCAATAGCTAAGCTTTTTTAGAGATAGCCAGAGCACACAGAAAGAAAGAATATAAGTAGTTGTGTAATCAAACAATAATAACTTTACATAAGTGTCATAAGTTATCAGGTTTTGGATGCTTACATATGCATGCATCTGGTTCATATGCAAATATCAAAGTTTGGATTGCTTCTGACAAATTTCTGACAAATGTCATAATTAAGACATACAAGTTCAAGTGCATATATCAGGTTCATACACATGCAGTAAACAAATAGGTTCTAACACACACATATAGATAGTAAACAAATAGGTTCAAACACACACATATAGATAGTAAACAAATAGGTTCAAACACACACATATAGATAGATAGGTAGATAGGTAGATAGATAGATAGATAGATAGATAGATAGATAGATAGATAGATAGATAGATTGATAAGCTAAAGGAAAGACAAATGGTATCTTAGAACATAACACTATTTTAGACACAATTGTACACACAGTTGAGAAGTATAGTGTCGCTCGTCTGGTCAGGATAATACAGACGAACATTCGTGGGTTCAGTTCACATAGCTTTGTTACACAAAAACAGATCAGGAATTAGGCTTTGCAACTTAAATAAACTTATAAAAGACAGACTACTGCACTCACACTTGTTAGCACTCTGTTCTCTCAAAATGGCACTGCTGCCTGCATGTGCTCACTATTTGCACGTGCTTACATCTGGAAATGCTTCTTAAAGATACATACACATGCTCTGTTCTACATCCTCCCTCTTTGAGAAATGATTCCTACATCAAATGACAGTATTCAATGACATGCAATTTAGAGAAATGATCTTTTGATGACGTGCAGTTATACAGAACTAATTCTTTGACATGCAATCATACAAAATTAGATGCATATAAAACAATCATGTCCAGGTTTCTGTGTATTTTACACTAGGTCTAGAAATACGACTTAATCATGTAACATGAAAGACAGAACAGGATCTAGCAATGGGGACTGTCTTCAAGGAATGTTCAACTTTGGGGACATCTGGGAGATCATCAGGAATGAGAATGGATACTGAGGTTTTTTTTTGGTATGAACATTGTCAGGATTGTTCTGAGAGCTAGAGTTTTCATCACAGGTATGATGCTGCAATATTGTTTCTGATACAGGAAGATGTCTATGGTTTCTCCTGTATTATTTACCCTCACATTCCACTAAATAAGATCTTGGCTTGGCTCATATAGGTCCATAGGTTCATAGGTTGGTACTAGGCCATTGGCCCTAAGGCCTATTCAACCCTAGCCATAACAATTCCCTGGAAATTTTTTCCCACAATATTTACTTCTCTGGGCCCCCGTCTAGCAGGGCGACTGACATGATCCCCAGGGTGAATTTCCTATATCCCATCCAATCATCAAGGTTCCTTTTGAAGAGGGCCAATGAGGTGCTCTGCTTGACATGTATGGGCAGTCTATCCCAGAGTATGGGGAGTCTCTGGGTCAGGAACCTATTCCTCCAGCATGTTTTGTTCATTGTGATGATAAGGTTTAGATCCCTGGAGCATGTGGCTCTGAGGGATTGGGATTTCTTTAAGTGGAGTATGTCCAACAGCTCAGGGTTTGACATGGCCTTGTATGTTAAGCAGAGATTGCCTCTCAGTAGACGATATGCCACAGAGTATAGCTGGAGTTTTTTTAGACGGTCAGCATATGGCATCTGCTTTAGGCCTGTGATTCTTTTAGTGAGGTATTTCTGTGGCCTTTCCAGCTGTTGCAGATGTCTTGTGTGGTACATACAAAATGGGGCATTATACTCTATAATGGTTCTAATGAGGGATGAGTACAGTGGGACAATGACCTCCTTTTTTTTGGATGAAAAGCCCTTAGTGATGAGGTGTGCCATGTAGAAGGATTTCCTGACTGTTGTGGTGATGTGGTTATCGAAAGTGAGACCACTGTCCACTTGTGTCCCTAAGTCTCTCATCACACTTTCAATGTTTAGTGTCCTGCCACCTATGTGGTAGTTCATGAGTACATGTTTTTTTCCAAAGGGGATGACTATACATTTCTTGGCATTAAGCTTGAGCCCATGGCTCTGGCACCAGGGATCTGTTTCTGTAAGGCCCTTTTGTAGAATATCCACATCATTTGGGGATTCAATAATGGCTCCCAGTTTGCAGACATCTGCAAATTTTGTTAGCCAGAGTCCCTTAGTGTTGGTCTGTACTTCAGAGAAGTAGATGCCAAACAAGAGTGGTCTCAGGACTGAACCCTGAGGTACTCCACTTGTCACTTGTCTGGAGCTGGATTTGGAGTCGGCTACTTTTACAGTCTGGGTTCTGTCAGTAAGCCAGTTGGCAAGCCATTGAGTGACATAGGGATTTATGCCCAGTTTAGTACGTTTATCTATGATTCCAGAGTGGGGGATGGTGTCAAAGGCCTTGGCGAGGTCCAGATAGGCTGTGTGGACCTCCTTACCCTCGTCTACAGCTCTGGAGACCGACTTGAAGAAGTCAATCAGATTCAGGAGACAAAATCGGCCCTTCATAAACCCAAACTGGGTGGGGTCCAGTGTCTGGAGGTTGCCAATGTCTTTGTTTATAAGTTCCATGATAATGCGTTCCATGCCCTTGCAGATCAGGCTTGTCAGACTGATGGGGTGGTAGTTCCCGGGATCCAAGGTGGATCCATGCTTGTGGAGTGGGATAACTGTAGCTGTGCGCCACTCAGTGGGCAGGAATCCTGAGGTGAGTCTATGATTAAATATGACACTTAGGTGGGGTGCCAGTTCATTTTGTAGTTCTTGTCGTACACAGCCTGGGATGTCATCTGGTCCCATGGATGCTGTATTCTTAGCTATGGAGAGTGCTGTTTCTACCTGTGTGGCTGTGATTATTGGAATTTGGCATTCTTTTGGTATTGAGATGGGCCCTTTAGGGTGTGAGAGGGGAGTGAAGCTGGCACTAAATCGATCTGCCAGGATATTGGCAATATCCTTGGGATCAGTATATTTAATGCCATTCTGCTGTAGTTCAGAGCAGATCTGAGCATTGCCATTTAGATTCGTGACATAACTATAGAATGCCTTGTGGTTGTCTTTGGAATCTTTGGCAATTTTATTTTCATAACTTTTGAGGATTTTATGAGGGATCTCAGCTTCTTACTGAGGCTGGTGAGGGAGTTTTTTGCATCCTGGGATTTTCCTCTTTTCTGCAACAGTTTTTTCCTTCTGTTGTATAGTTTGTTTATAGCAGGGGACCACCAGATTGGCTTCCTTTTTTTGGAGAAGAGCATCTGGGTTCTATTTTGACCAGTTCAATCAAAGCCTTTCTGCATTTGCATTCTCACTGTCTCTCCATTAACGGACAAAGAAATCTGCTCATTTTATTATAGCTGGACTTCTGAGAAGAATGCTTCCTAAAAAGTTGGGCTTTGATTGCTTTGTTGTTTTTAGTATTAGGCACCAACAAACTAGAACTAATAGGCAAGGTAGTTCTGGTTTGCCTAGATAGAAGTCTCTGAGCAGGCGAGCCAAGTAGGTTGTTACGGGGTATATTTCTGAGATTACATAAATTCAATAAGATATTGGTATTGTCACGCTTTGACCTCTCTAGTAATTGCTTTTCACTATGTACTGCATGTTCAGCAAGACCGTTTGACTGTGGGTATTCAGAACTACTGGAAACATGGATAAAGTCTCACTCTTTTGCAAATCCATGAAATAATTGACCGTTAAACTGAGAACCGTTGTCAGAAATAACTTTGTTTGGACTACCATGGACTGAGAAATGCAATTTCATCTTAGTAATAACAGCACTGGACATTAGGTTAGGCAGCAAATCTATCTCAAACCAGTTCAAATAAGTGTCTACCAATACTAAGCAATGCTGATTGTTCCACTTAAATATGTCAGTGCCTACTGTTGATCAAGGTAGTTCAGGAATTTGACTTGGATGAGGTGGCTCTTTTTGCAAATGCAGCTTAGTACTGTTGCACACTGAACAAGAAGAAATCACTTCATCAATGTCTTTCAACAGAGTAGGCCAAAATACTAGTCTTCTTGCCCTTCTTTGGTAGAATCAGAACCTGACTAGCAACAATGTCAAATCTGAATGTATTCATGTTGTAAGAAAGTAGGAACAATAACTTTTGGACCTTTGAAAATGATTCCATTTCCATCAGTATCTCATCTCTGTAGGGAAAGTAAGGTTGTACTTCTGGCAGTACACATGATTGCTTTGACAGCCATCCTACATTGATGATGTGGTTGAGCTTTTACAAAATTAGATAAGTCTTTGTATGATCTCGTAGCACATCAAGTCTCGTGGTAGAAAAATAATACACTTCCATGAAATCAGTATCAAAATTCTCTGCATCAAGCTGCTCTGTGGTATTTCGGGCAATCTGGATAAGGTATCAGCCAGATAAAGAAGTTTGCCTTTTGCATAGCCATGCAGGAGCTGACTGCATAGGCTTCTTTAAAATAGTGACTAGTGGTTGATGGTCAGTTTCTATCTGGATAGCTCAGCCATAAATATAATCATGGAACTTCGAACATGCGAACACAATTGCCAAAAGTTCCTTCTCAATTTCAGCATACTGCATTTCAGTTTGGGTAAGAGTTCTAGATGCATAGGCAACAGGTCTGCCCTCTTGAAGAATAACTGCACCAAGACCAAACTTTGAAGCATCACAACAAGGAACTACTGGTTTGTGGGTATCATAGTACCTCAATGTAGGTGGGTTGGCAACTTGCTGTTTGAGGTTATCAAATGCTCTCTGGAGTTGTTCTAACCATGACCAGGCAACATTTTTGCATGTCAGCTGTCTTAAAGGTGCTGATAACTCACTAAAGTCAGGAACAAATTTGCACAAATAGTTAAACATACCAAGAAAACTGTGTAGGGCTTGGACATTGTCTGGAGCTGGCATCTCAAGAATGGTTGCTTGTTTAGAAGGGTCTGGTCTTAAACCTGTACTGGTAGATACATGACTTACATAAGTAATTTCTGGTAGTCTGAATTTGCATTTCAGATAATTAAGTTTTAAATTCACTTGGCACGCTCTGTACAGAACTTTCCTGAGGTTTCTGTCATGCTCTGCTTCACCATTGCCTCCAACCAGTAAATCATCAACTATTATTGCACATGGACAGCCTGAAAAAAATTGCTCCATTGCACGCTGAATGAATTCACTGGCAAAAATTATTCCGAAAGACATCCTGAGGAATCTGTATCTACCAAATGGGGTACTGAATGTATTCAATAGTGTAGATTTGTGATCAAGCATTACTTGCCAAAATGAACTCTTTGCATCTAAGACAGAAAAAACAGTGACATTTCACATAAGGGTGGCAATCTCCTTGGCTGTATACATAGGATGATGAAGTCTGTCTAATGTCTTGTTCAAGTCTCTTGGGTCAAAGCATATTCTGATTTCATCAGAATTTTTCTTATGAGCAGCTACCATAGAAGACACCCACTCAGTTGGTTCTGTGACTGGACAAATCACACCTTGCTGCACCATTTTGTCTGACTGAAACTTGACTTTGTCCTGCATAGCTATTGGAGCTCTTCTTGTTGGTCTGACTACTGGACTGACCTCTGGGTCAACTTTCATGGAGTACACTACTGGAATTTTGCCTGACTTGTCAGTGAAAACATCAGCATACTCTGTGAAAATAGCGTCACTGAAGCTTTAACTGGGACATCTATTTATATGATGTACTTCTTTGGTAAAATAAAGGGGCTTCATTCTCAAATGGGCTCTGAGACCTAATAATGACTGCACATGTCTTCAGATTACACAAAAGTGCAAGCTGTAACTGTTTCCAACTGAATAGCATGAAAGCACTACTGAGTCTTCGGTTTAAATCTCTTCACCTCCATAAGTAACAAGCTTCACATAATTGGCCAAATTAAGTTGCTCACCAGCCCTCACTTTAGCAGAAGTTTCTGCTGACATGATATTATACTTTGAACCAGTGTCTACTTTGAGCTTTGTGGGCTTACCATTGATCAGAACAGTACAAAATACTTCATTTTTTTGCCAATAAATCTACTGAATTAACCTTTTTACTGACCACTGATGCACCATCTACATAGAAAGTAGGGTTGCAGCTCTCTACATGATCAACCTGTTTTTTTTGAGTGGCCTTTCTTAATAACTGAATGAAGCTTGGTTGATTTACATAACGTTTGAAAATGGTTCCATTTTTTACACTTGTGGCGTTGCTGACCAAATGCTAAGCACTTCTCTCTTTTAGAATCCTAATTGGCTCCACAATTATGACAGTTAACAGTAAAACTGACTTGTTTTTTTCTGACTTACTCTTATACTGTACTGAACATGCCCTTTTTACTGAGCTAGTCTTGGAACTTACTAGAAAGTTACAGGCTTTCCCAGAAAGATCCACAAGGGTTGCAGCTGCCATGTACTTAGGCCTGTTTCTGCTTGCCATGTGCTGCATGCTGTCTATGTTTGCTCTAGAGGCTGTTGAAACCAAGCTCTTACCACTTGTAAGCATACTTGTGTGCCTTTCTGTAACTTCATGGATCTGACAAATCTCTATGGCTTTACTTAACATTAAATCACTGTCGCGAAGCAAAATATTTCTCACTGCAGTACTATTAACACCACACACAAGCCTGTCCTTTATTAACTCATCTTTCAAGTCACCAAAGCTGCAAGTTTTGGCTTTGAGAAATAAGGATGTTACATATGCTGCAAAAGTTTCACATGGCTTTTGGTCTCTTGTATAAAATAAGAGCCTCTCTGATGTAATATTTGTCTGGGGTTGCACATTTCTCTAAATTTCCATTTTAAGCACTCAGGGTCCTCTCTTGATTCAGCTGGCACCACAATATGGCTGTTTCCCCCTTCTCCTGCATGTACTTCTGGTGCATACAAAAATGAATGATCTCTTTCAGTGGCCTCTGACCCAGCTAAGTTAAGCAAAATGAATGCCTTTGTATGTGCATCTTTGTCAGAAAAAGCTGCTTGTATTAAAATATCATATTCCTGCTCAAATACTCTCCAATTCTCTGCTACATTATGCTAAAACACAAGTGGACTAGGTCTATGAAATGATTCTGCTATATTAACACACAGTAGTGAAGGTGCTTGAAATTATGTATGGACATACACACATAAATATATACGCCAGAACTTTATGCCACTGCCTGTAATTATGCCCACTAGCACAACAAACTCTTTGAAATAACTGCACTTTGCCAAATAAGTTTCCATAGCAGGAGAGCACTTTGAAATCATTGTACTTTGTGAAACTACTCCTTATCAGTATAAAAAAACACTTTGTAATGACTGTGCTTTGCTAATAAACTGTACACAGCAGAAGAACCTTTCAAAATGGCTATACTTTGTGAAATAACTCTGTACAGTGTAAGAAACACTTTGAAATGGCAGCACTCTACAAATAAATGCACACAGTATAAGAAACTTTTCTAAATAGCTGTACAATTACTGCACTTTGCAATATAACTGTGCTTTGCACCCAGCAAACTCTTTGAAAAAAATTGCACCGTAATAAAGCTCACACTCTGCAAACACTTTGCACACTCTGAGATACTTCGAACAACTCTAGTTATGCTTTGAATGACTTTGGTCAAAGCAAATAGTAGTTTGTGTCCAAACACAGTCTTTTACTAAAAAACATGCAGTCGCCTTGCTCTTTCTGCTTAATTTTGCCATTTTGTTGCATGTTATGCCGTTTTAATCTCTTATCATGCTCAGTATACTTTTCTTTTGCCCATTTTACTTTAAACATGCTCGTTATGCAAACCAAAGGTAATTCTGAACCCCACATGAATATCTCTGCTAGTTTTATCAAATATCATGGTTTCAAACACTTTGTTTAATTAATAATGTGTTTTGTGCCTTTCCTTTGATTAATAAGATGTTTTGTGCTACTCGTTTGATTAATAATGTATTTTGTGCCTTACAAATGCTCCGTTTTATTTTCTGTCCCAAATAAATAATCTGTGTAAGTTTTCATTACCTTAAGTTCATTTCTGACCTTTTTTGTTTGTCTGAGCTCCATTTCATTCAGCCAGCTTAATCTGCCTTCACCTTCAACTCTGCACCTCATGGCTTGAAGACGTTGCTGTCTTAATCCTAATTCTAACACCATGTCACTCGTCTGGTCAGGATAAAACAGATGAACATTCATGGGTTCACTTCAAGCTGCTTTTTTTACACACAAACACATCAGGAATGAGGCTTTTTAACTTAAACTTAAATAAACTTATAAACAGACTGACTACCACACTCATACATGTTTACACTCTGGCTGTTCTCTCAAAATGGCACTGCTGCCTGCACAGGCTCACTATTTATATGCATGTGCCTACATCTGAAAATGGTTCTTAAAGGTACAGACACACACCCTGGTCTACATATAGCAAGAGTATAAGAGAATAGTAATAAATATGTTATTCAAAATTAGAGGAATCAGCTAGTTACAGTACAGAAATTAGCTATAAATCTTTAAGAGTTACTACAATGGGAGAAATAATAGAATCTACATTCAGTCAGTTATCACATGGTTTCATCTTGTAGTGATGATCTCTAGAGTCCAACACTCAGGGTTTAAATATTCACAGACTATGTATGTGTTATGCCCCTGCAACGTGGAGAATGGCTATAATGATATCTTAAAAAAAGAAAAAAAACAGCCCCATAATAAACCTTGGTAACTACAGACCAATTAGTCTTAATGGTGTCCTCTGTGATGTTATAGCATGCCTTACTGCTGAGATGATAAATAATGACATAAGTGACTTACAATTCATAGATCATAACCAATGAGGACTTATAATATACGTTAGGATGCACCTACATATCTAGTCAACTACTTTGCAATGGTCAGAAAAGATATGGATGAGGGCCTAACAACTCATACAACTTAACTTGATATGTCTAAGGCAGCTGTCACCATTCCACCTGCTCGCACCTTAACATAAACCCATATGTAGCACACTGGATAGCCAACTGGATCTCTGACAGATCCTATATTGTTAAGTTAGTAGATACTGCCTTTAGCCAGAGGATTTTCATCAGCACGGTTCCATGGAGGATCTGTCATGGGCCTTATGTTGTTTGGCAGCTATTTCTGAGGAATGAATGTAGATATCAAGGAATTGTGACTAACCAAGTTTGCTGACAACTGGAAACCAAGAGGAATAGTGAAATCTACATTTAACCCTCAGATACTCCAGCAGGGCATTGACCAGATCAACACCTAATCTGCCTGTCACAGGCTCAGCTCTAATGTTAAAAAAATGCACCACACCCCCATATTACTGCTTTCCTTGTTTTTCTTCCTAAACAAAGGTTATTATCTGGCATACCTCTCAACTGTCCAGACTTTTGCTTCATATTTTTTTGGTCTGTGCTTCATACAAATTTGTGGTTTCTGGCAACTTAGCAATAACTGACAGTTGAGTTTTTGAATACAAATCTTTCAAAAATGTATGCTAATACAAAGCCAGTTATTGTAGCAACTTTCCATGTCTATAAGAGCAATATTTCAAATCTTGGCTTTGTTCAGAATTCCTGCATGGAGAGGCTGAGGTACTGTATGTTATTTGCTACTCTTGTTCCAGTGTTGTGTACAAAATTTCTTTTAATCACCACATCGTGGCTGTTGATAGGAAGTTATTCTACCTTGTTCAGATGATTTCTAAGGGCATATCTTTTGGGTCCCATGCTGTCTTGGTTTATAGCTCTCTTTCTTCAGACATACACACGCACACACACACACACACACACACACACACACACACACACACACACACACAGACGACGCACACTGCAAGACGCATGCATGCATGCATGGGCACACGCTCACACACACACACACACACACACACACACACACACACACACAAGCACACGCACGCACACTCGCACGCACGCATGCATGCATGCATGGGCACACGCTCACACACACACACACACACACACACACACACACACACACACACACACACACACTCTCTCTCTCTCTCTCTCTCAAGCCCACAGTCTTACTTCTTTTAAATAAAAGAAAATTAAATTAAAGCAGTCCATAAAAAACAATGCTGGAGTATCTTTAATATACACACTGAAAATACTAAGTTGAGATGTTATAGTTACTTTAGCAACTGTAATAATGCTGGAACAATACTTCTTATTTCCTTGTCAGCATGTTGGCACATTGATATTAATAGCAACTAAGGGTATTTTCTCCAGCATACCTGAAAAAAATTCACCCTGCTCTTTCCGTTGCTGCAAAGAGATGGTGTAGATTGTGGTGGGGTGAATTCTGCTAGTTCTCACTGATTGCAGGATAGGTTCACAGTTAAGTATCAGTCTTGCTGGTTTGTAGCTGTTTTAACCCTAGCCAGTTTCTCTTTTGCTGCTTGAATGCCAGTGATTCAATGGAGACAGAAACAGCTATCATCATTTTTCAATGGTGAGCTGTAACAATGCTACTGTTGAAGCAGGGCATATCTTTCGACCTCTTAGAGCAAGAAATCTTGGCTAGACCATAAATAATTGGGGGAAAATGCCCCAGAATAGGGACAATTTTTAAATATCGCTCCTACAAACTTTGAAAATTGATAGACTATCAAGTTTTGCAGTATCATAAATTTTCTATATGTTATGAAGGCTGAAATTCTGGCTGCCATTATTTTTCTGAATCCAGTCCTTGGTGATTTGCTAATAATTTGTCAAAAAAGCAAAAATATTATGAAGGACAGGCGAAAAATATGAGGCAAAAATCTGGACATTCTGCAAAAATCTCGACAGCTTAAATGTATGAAGCAGTGGCAAGCACCCGTCAATTGTAATGGAGCCAACATATTATCAGGATTAATAATTGATTATTGTAAATGTCTTCATTGTTTCCTTTAATGTTTTTATACACACTGCTTTATCATATACAGGGTTACCTTATGGTAGGAAAAAAAAAAACACACACACACATTTTGACATTTGGAAACCAGGCCCAGACTGTGTCCAGAAGCAGCAAATGGAAGGAATAGGAGTCCTTGTTTCTCCAAGTGTTGGTATAATGGTTAAGGTGTTTACCTCACAAACACAAGGCTCAGGGTTTGATTCCCATCTATGAAATCAAAATAGGCTAGGATTAAAAAGACACCCCAGGGCAACTAGTCTAGTATTTACCTATGAACTTATTTCAGAAAGGTGTAAGAGACCTTCTGATAGGCCATTCTCAGTTCCTGCAGCATTTATCAGTTCCTTCACTTTTATTATAACTGTGCTCTAATTAGAGAGCACATTTTTTATACATTTCCAATTCCAGCACCTTTATATGTAATTGATAAAATAATGGAGTGATATTTAAGGCATGCCCACTGCACCAGGACTAGGAGGAAGCAGATCAGAAATTTAGCTATCAATGTTAATTTCTAAGATGGTTTAGAAAGGAAAATATTCTACATCAATAGGTGTAGGCCAGCTTAAACATCCAGAGCTTTACATATTGTACTATTTATATAATGCAGTAATATGTCAACTCACAAAGTAAACAAATGTGGTATTTTTCCCTTCAGTTAATTAAAGTGGTATAGTGTTCACAGACTCTTTTGTATCAGATTTCTTATTGCTAACTTTTGGTTACACTTTTTTTTTACATTTTGCAAAGCAGTAGCAACAGACTGGATACCTCATTTTTGGATTATGTTCAGTAGACTGATACTTTGGAAATACAATGACTTAGATATGGAGGAATGCAAGGATTTTCTTCCATCTTTGTGTATGCATTTCAGACAGATACAAAAACTGTTAAACAGTGAACATTTTTAATGAAAGGTATCTTGACTGTTTGAAAAATGGTGCTGTTGGACAGTCCTTTTCCAGTCCACAACGAATACAAATAGATTTTGATATCTATCCTTTATTTATTATTTGAGCAGAATTACTTGCATACACAGACCTGCAAAAAGCAATAACATTGCTGAAAGCCCTAAACTTATATCACATCTTCTGCACTACTGCTGTCTTAGCTAACTTTCATACCCTGCATTTAGTACTAGTCTGCAGTAGCTAAAACATTGCTGACTGAATCTTCATCTGCATATATTTACTATTTTATCGCTAATGGTATATTGAATGACACACTGATTAACAACCAGCTGCTATTTTTTTATTTTATTGTTATTATTATTACTATTATTATTATTATTATTTTGGTGTTCAAAACAAAGTACTCAGCAGAACCCATTTCACAAACTCAGGAAGTCTCGTAAAATTCACTGCTGACATTTAATAATGTACTCAGAACTGCTGGCTGGTGTCTACTGCTGTCTCTCTCTTTACTCTGCTTTTGTATTCTTAGATAACTTCAATATCACATCCTTACCAGTTATCAAAAATATGGCACTACCACTGTATTGCCACTGTATTACCACTGTATTGCAGGCTTTGTCTTGGATAACACCTGCATAGAAAGTGCAGATGTTAGAAACTGAGTACAGGAAAGCACCACATGAGTGCCACAGAATTCTAACTGTGACCTTCCTATCTACATATGCTGCCTTATTCGTGTTACTATTTTTATCACTCCTCATTCTATTTGGCATCAAACAACTGGCAGATTTGCATCTCTTGGGGTGGACAAGAACTAGGATCCAAGGAACAACCTACCAATTAGCCCTCTTGGGTCACACAGAGCACAAATAACTGGAAAGAAGTTTAAAAACCCATTTGGCCCTTCCACAGCAAGCTCACTAGTACATCATATTGGGAAAAAATGTTGGTCCCATACCTTCCATGGGTTAAGAACCATATGGCCTGTTCAGTCCCTGGTTTTGAACTCACCACCTCTTTCCCTCCTTTGGGGCAAAAGAGATTGATGGAAAGAAATGGGCTGATCAGATATTCAGGTGGAAAAAAATAACTTATTTTTTTTCCCATGGTGACAGTGCAAGCTTTGCAAATGCTGCCCATCAGGGAATATGCTTTCACATGATGTACATGGATTCTCTGTAATGGCCTCACAACAGTACCACTGCTGCTAGCACCATATCTGTACTCCAGCCAATATTGCTAATGTAGTGAGCCAATGTCACCTGCTATACCATCTGGATAGGTAGGCTGGCTCCAGTAACTCATACCAATCATCCCCACTTAGCCCCTTCAGTGCCCATATGACACAGGTTGTCTGGATTGTTGTATTCCATCTACTTCATAAGGTCGGTTTTACTTTTGACTGCTATTGCATATGTATGCTGTCTTCTAGTGTCTTTGCTATAAACAGATTTGGCCTATCTTAACCTTTGAGTTTACAAAAATAAATTAATATTATTTTTTTTTTATATCCAATCCAATTGTATGAAAGTGTGAACTAACCAGTCATTAAACAAAAAGCTAACACACAAAAGCTGTAAATGACTCACTGTGCAAAGGCATTAAAAATCAGTTTTTGTGCTACATGTACTGTCATGAATCAAAGAGTGCTGGATATAATGTTCTTAAAAAATCATTGAAACTAAAATTTGCTAGCAATTTGTTCTAGAACTTTCCTTATGTATGATGCTTCAATGAAAGGCATACCTTTTTCTAAAAAAAAAGTTATATTCAGTGGTTTTGTGATCCCATTTCTGGTAATATGATACTGGGGGTTTAAAATCTGTCTCCAATAACCATTTTTAAAAAAGTTGATTGCCTGTAAGTCATTTTTCTTTCCAAATCTGCACTCCTTAATAATGCCAAGTAGTCATAAAACTGTTAATAAGACTCTTGCACATCTGGCATAGAAAAAAAAACTGGTAACTTGGTCTCACAATGCATAGAAATAAAGCCCTGATTGTGCCTCAGTCATATTCAATGAGCAGTATGGGTGCTGGACAAACTCAGTGGGAGAGGATTGGAGTGAGTGGCTGAAAGAAGAGCAGCCATCGGGGGGTGGGGGGGTACGTGTGACAGTCAGGCTCACTGCAATAGCAGTATGATAACCCTACTGAACATTGCACTGTAAGAGGTATGACACTTTGACGGGAGATGACACATGCATAGAATCCTACCTCCTGAAGGCAGCAATAATGGAGTTTACAAGGCCTGTGTAGGGGGAAGAGTGAGGTAGGGCATAATCCCCAACAGAAGTGTGATGCTGCACTGGTGTCCTTGATCTGCTCACTGGCCTCTGACGTTGGTCAGGCAGAACCTGTAGGAGCTTAGGTGGGTCTTGTAGACCCAGTGAATGAGGAGACAAGATGATGGTAGCTGCTAATCAACTGAACTGGAGCTTAAAAAAATAAAAATAATAATATGCTAAATTTGTGTTCTGAGTTGCCAGAGCACATTCCAGGTTTGCATATATATTAATTTATAGTAGGACAATAAATTGTGAGTCTGAGCTGTGAATAGCTTTCTTGCTCCAGTAATGCAAAATTCTCCCTGTACCATATGTTAGTATGTTTATCATCACACTCTGATATTAACATATATACACTTAAGTATCATTTCATGCAGAGTATGTGGTTAATATCTAGGTAAACAAATGTAGCATACTAGTTTATTAAATTGGTTACATCTGTAAAAGTACATAAGATCACAATAATCACATTATTTGTCATAGGTTTATAGGTTCATAGGTAAGTACTAGGCTATCTGCCCAAGGGCATTTATAAGCCTAGCTAGAGTGTGTTGGCTTTCGCCACCCCCGTAGATTAGTTCCCTGTGACTCTGACCAGCAGAGACATTAGTTCCCTGCGCCTCTGTCCACCAGGGCCACTGCAGTGATCCCCGGGGTAAATTTTCTGTTTCCCATCCAGCTGTCAAGGCTTCTCTTGAAGAGTGCTAGTGATGGGCTCTGCCTGATGTATATTGGAATTTTGTTCCAAAGCATGGGGAGTCTCTGGGTCAGGAATCTATCCCTCCAGCACGTCCTATTTAACATTATGGTAAGGTTTATATCCCTAGAGAGTGTGGCTCTCAGGGATTGTTTTTTATTTTTTTAGGTGGAGCATATCCATCAATTCTGGGTTGGACATGGCCTTGTGTGTCAGGCATAGATCACCTCTGAGTAAGCGGTATGCAACCGGATACAGCTGGAATTTCTTTAGTCATGCTGCATAGGTCATCTGCTTGATACTAGTAATCCTCTTGGTGAGGTACTTCTGTGGTCTTTCCAGCTGTTGCAGGTGTCTTGTAAGGTACATCCCAAATGGGGCATTGTATTCTATAATGGGTCTAATAAGAGATGAGTAGAGAGGCACAATAACCTCCTTTGATCTGGATGCAAACCCTTTTGAGATTAGGTGGGCCACATAGAAGGATTTTCTAACTACCTTGGCAATATGATTATCAAAGGAGAGATTACTATCTACTTGGGTCCTCAGATCCCTTATTACTTTCTCTGTATTTAGGGGACTACCACCTATGTGGTATTTCATGGGTACTTTGTTTTTTCCAAAGGGGATGACTATACACTTTTTGGCATTCAGCTTGAGGCCATGATTTTGAAACCAGGTATCCGTCTCAGTGAGACCCTCCTGGAGGGTGTCTGTATCAGCTGGAGAATCAATTATGGCCCCTAGTTTGCAGTAGTCTGTGAACTTGGTCAGCCAAAGTCCTAACCTGTACCTCTGAGAAGTATATAATGAGCAGGAGGGGTCCTAGGACTGAGCCCTGGGGGACACCACTTGTAACCAGTTTAGAGTCAGACCTACAGTCTGCAACTCTCACCGTGTAGGTTCTGTATATGAGCCAATATGCAACCCATCTCATGATGTAGGGATTAATGTTCAGGTTGCTAAGCTTGTCTATAATACCAGAATGGGGAATGGTGTTGAATGCCTTTGCAAGGTCTAGGTAGGCTGGGTGGACCCCCTTACCCTGGTTTAATGCCTTGGTAACTGTCTCAAAGAAGTCCACCAGGTTTAGGAGGCATGATCTGCCCTTAACAAAGCCATACTGGGTGGGGTCCAAAGTTTGGAGATTCCCAGTGTCTCTGTTAATGAGTTCCATGATGATGCGTTCCATAGCCTTGCAGGCCAAGCTAGTCAGGTGTATAGGGTGATAGTTCCCGGGGTCCATTGTGGCACCACCTTTGTGGAGTGGGATAACTATTGCTGTGTACCACTCTGTGGGTACATAGCCTGTAGAGAGGCTGAGTTTGAATAGTGTGTTTAGGTGGGGAGTTAGTTCATTTTGGAGCTCTTGTAGGACACAGCCTGGGACACCATCCGGTCCCATTGAGGCTGTGTTTTTGGATTTGGATAGGGCTGTTTTAACCTGTGTGTCGGTGATTGCCAGGGCCTTACATTCTTCTGGTATGGTTATGGGCCCTTTAGGGGGTGAGAGGGGTGTGAAGTTTGCATTAAACCTGTCTGACAAAATGTTGGCAATATCAGTTGGTTCAGTGTATTTTGTGCCATTCTGCACCAACTCAGAGCAGATCTGAGAGTTTCCACTTAGGTTCTTGACATAGGTAAAGAATGCATTGTAGTTATCTTTGGAGTCCTTGGCAATTTCACTTTCAAAGCTAGCCTTGGATGATGTAATGTGGGATCATAGTTTCTTGCTGATACTGATCAGGGATGTCTTTCCATCTAGAGATTTTGCTCTTTTCTGTACTAGTTTTCTCCTTCTATTGTAGAGCCTGTTTATGGCGGGGGTCCACCAGACTTTTCTTGGAGAAGTGAGTCTTGGTTTTACTTGGGATAGCATGATCCATGCATTCCTGCAGATGGTCATAGAGTGCCTTTGTATAGATTTCAGCAGCTTGGACAGCATTGTCCATTGGCGTCAGGGCATGATCCTCTCTCACTAGTCCAGCAAATTGTATATACTACTTTGATGGCAGAAACGCAGGAGGTTATTGTTTTTAGCTCTGTACAAATGACTTGGCTTTGGTTACCAGTAACAATGCTAAGATGCAATATTTCAGTGATATTTTAAACACAGTTCACATTTGCTTCAGTTGGCAAGAGGATATATAACTTGCAACCTGCACATGTCCTAGTCAAGTTCTGGCTAGTAGCATTTCCACCCTGAGAGTCTCCTTTAGCAAAATCTTACAGGCTAAAAATAAAATAAAATAAATAAACATAGCTACATAATTATCCAGAGCACAGCATACTGAAGTTATAATTTTTTTTCAAATATTTTTTCAAATATTGTTTAGTTCATTAAGAAATATATTCCCCCAGATTCTTAAAAGCATGCACGGCATGTATGATTAGTGTTAGATGAAATTTTGCCAATATGGTGGCTGAGCGATTCACGTACGTACATGTTTGATGTGTGCAAATGCTGTAGCACTAGTGCTGCACATCCCCAACCACTGTATGCAAATCACTCCATTATCAGGTGAAAACCATGCAAATGAGGTAAACTTTCCATCCAGGAAGCAGGAATCAGGGCGTGCAGGACTAGTGTAATATGCAGAAATGTACTCGGTTAGTAACTGCAAAACAGAGCTATGACAGTTCCAAATAAAGGCTGTGTAGCATTGAGGAAGCATGCCAATGGCCAAGTAGAAGGCCATTGGCATTGCAAACAATGCAAAATTTCCAAAATACAATATTTATGATATGTCCGTTGATCACGTCCGTTGAAGCATACGGCAGCAATGCGCAAATTGGACCGGTGGAGAAATAAGAAAATAAACCTAAAAACAATAGTCTAACTAAAATAAGTATTCAACCATGCAAGTCAATGGCAGGCAAAAGACAACCCAGCCAGTGAGTAGTGGTTGCTAAGGGGGAAGGCACAGTGTGACACATTTAACTATGTTTTAGTAGGCAATTCTATGCAAATGAGTGGAAGGACAGTGAATCCCGGTTTTCTCTGGCATGTGAGGCAGGTCCGAACAATGTATGAGTATGGATAGCTAAGTGCAAGACTAGGAGGTGAGTGACATCATGTGTGGGAGTGTCAGGCATACTGTCAGCAGATTGGAGCCCTGTGTCTCTAGGTTGCATCCAGCTTAGCACAGCAAAGCCAGGAGGTGTGTCTAAACCTGCCCAGTACGACACAGTGTAATTGGGTGTGCGTGCCGCGCAACGGGATCTAGAGGAAGATAAAGGAAGTGAACCCAGGAAATAGTAGCAGTGTGCACATTGCAGTACACTGATTGCATGGTGCGCCCCCGATATGAATCAGAAGGGCAATGGGAAGGGAAAGCAGCAGTAGGATGTTAATCAAGGGGTACTAGGTTCGCTGCCAGGTGAAATGGATTGGAACCAGCCAATTACACAGGCAGCAGACCAGCCCAGTCCAGAATGCCACTATAAACTATGCAAAGACCTACCCCTCTGTTTTTTTCCCACACCCTACACCACCTGTGTAAACAAGCGGGGAACTTTTAACACTCACAACAGCAAAATGTTAGGGGCTGCAACAGCTATCATACAACTTGTGGAAGAAGCTGTGAGTGGAGAGGATGGAAATGCTGCCAACCATCCCACAGTGAGGAGACAGAGAAGAGTGTACAGACCCAGGGTCACCTACCAAGGGCTACATGAGCTTGAGATAGTGGAGCCCTATATGGTGGACAGGGACCTGCTACAACAGATTGTTGAACTGTGCCGGCCACGCCTGACACACAGAACTAACAGAGGGGAACCCATCCCAGTGGAAATGAAGGTATGTGTAGGCCTAATAATACTAGCTACAGGTAGCTTCCAAAGGCCAACTGGGGATATGATGGGGATCTCACAGGCAACAGCATCCAGGGTACTCCCCCAGTTCCTGGATGCCATGGCAGCACATGTCAGTGAGCACATATATTTCCCCCTCACCCATGAGGCGTTGGCCAGCAGTATGTGTCTCTTCCACCAAATAGCAAAATACCCTGTGGTAGTGGGTGCAATAGACTGCACGCACATACGCATCAAAGCACAACCCGGTGAGTAGGGAAGGGTTTACATCAACCGCAAGGGCTTCCCCTCCATCAACTGCCAGGTCATGTGCGATGCCCAGGGCATAATACTGAACGTGTATGCTGGCTGCCCTGGTAGTTATCACGATTCCTACATATGACATAGCTGTACCAGAAATTTGCCAATGAGGACATCCCACATGGTCACCGAGTGGGGGATGCTGGATATGCACTTGAGCCGTGGCTAATGATACCCATCAGAAATGCACACACACCCGAACAATAACTTCAAAATGAGGCACACGCATAAACAATAATCATAATAGATCGTGTGTTTGGGATGCTCAAGTCACGGTTCCAGTGCTTGTACACATCCGGTGAAGCCTTGCAGTACTCACCAATTACATGTACCCAAATCATCCTTTTATGTGCCATGCTACACAATATGATCCTGTGGAACCAGCTGCAGCAGGAGCAGCAAGGGGCAGGGCCATATAGCCCCCCACCAATGCCAAGGCCTGCACAGGCACAGAGTGACTGGAGGAGGAACAACCTGAGCTTGCCCCTGTAGGCAGAAGGAGGCATTCCCAGTATGCCCTGGCCCTTACAAAGAGTCAGCGCATAGCACATACACTGACATGGGAGGGACCCAGGGAATAGCACCTCTCTCTGACTCTCACATACAGTAAAAAGGATGCCAAACATTACACTACATGTGCCTAACCATGCAAAGGCAGTGTACTACGTGCATCCGATATAGGCAGCTCTGCAGCACCACCCGCAATACTGGGGCACTCACAAGATAAGTGACTCACATATGCCAGTCAGGAGGGGCGGTCACATACCCAACAACAGTCACAGCCAGCAGGACAGGTATAGACAAGCACAAACTAATGACGTACTATGGCCTCTGAATGAGGGGTATGGCAGACCCCCACTCAGGCCTACACGGACAGACCACAGCAGGCAAGGTAGTGGGATGTCAGTTGTGACAACTAGAAAGTCTGAAACCAATGTGTATGCAATCAAAAGATAGAAATGGAAGTACACCAGTATGGCGTAGCCAGCATGATGGGTAAGACCACTGACAGAATCGGACTACAGGACATACCAGTACAGTACTAGCAAATGTGTACAACTGTCAGGTGTGCCACCCTACCTCATATAGAAATACAGTAACAGCCAGGTGTGCCCCCCTACACTCCTGTGTAGAAACATAGAAATAGTCAGGTGTACCCCTGGCTATGCAGACATGTTGCAACAGTCCATGCCAAATGTTCAGTGGATACCCTGCAGACAGTATTCTACCTATCGGTGTACAACACAAAGGTCGGTTGTGCAGTACAAACCACCAGACATGCTCCACACATGAATAACAGATGGCCTTGCTAGGCATGCTCACACACTTAGAGTAATGAAGGCAATATCAGTTATCAACATACTGAAAGGTCATACTGGGCATGCTCACACACTTAAACACATGAAGGCCATGTATGCAAACACCAGTGGACCAGACATATCCAGCAGTTGCAATAGTTACTGCAGACACATGTCAGTATGCACCACTCATGCCTTGCACTCACAGTGGATGGGAATACAGACATATATGTAAGAACAACACACCATAATATGCCAAAGGTAGATGGATATAGATGTGCGGAAGAGGGTGACCGTGACAAGGAGCCATCCAAGCCGGACCCACTGAGCACACAGCCAAAGGGCCCCAAACACATCAGTTGCAGATGTCACACACTGCAGTTACTATCGACCAGTCCCTGTCAGCAGCACAGACTATGTGGTCCATGTGCCAGCTGTGCAACATGGTTGTACAAGAACATAGTCAGCTAGTTGCCTTAGACACGCACCTGTGACATATAACCCTGTGTGTGGCTGCCTGTGGCGTGTCACCCCTACATGAATGGTGTATGGGCCATGCACACACTGGCCACCCCATAGCGGCACCCTGACAAGCCTGCTAAGGTTATCCAATGTGTAATACACCTTTGGGAGAGTAGTAGGCCAGTAATCTCTGTGGAGTGTCCCATAACTGCATACTGCTGTAGTGTAATAGACTATTTAGATAGGAGTTCTACCCCCAGCCATGGCAACTGTATGTGTGAGTGTGTCATTGTTTGTGTGTGTGTCAATCTCTCACTGACTGTGTAGTGAGCAATGCTTTTAGGTAACTCACACCCTGTACATTTCACATCCCCACCTTTGGCAAGGCTGCTGATGTCACACACTTAGAAATACTCTCCTGGGAGAGCTGTAGCCCAGTAATCTCTATAGTGCATGATGTAACTGCGTACTGCTGTTGTGTGCTAATGTAGTTAGGTAGGAGTTCTAACCCCAGATGTGGTGTCTGTGTGTGCGTGTCTGTCTGTCACTGACTGTGTAGAGAGCAATGCTTTTTAGGCCACTCACACACCTTACAAGTGGAATACCCTCCTTTGGCAAGGCTGCTGATGTCACACAACTTGAAATAAACCTCTGGAATGATCACAGCTGAGTAATCTACATAGCATGTCCCGTAACATTGTATAGCCATAGTGCGTGTATGTGTGCATGTCCGACTGTGTAGAGAGCAATGCCTTTAGGTAACTCACAACCCATACATTTCACATACTCACCTTTGGCAAGGCTGCTGATGTCACCCACCTAGAAATACTCCCCTGGGAGAGCTGTAGCCCAGTAATCTCTGTAGTGCATGCTGTAACTGCATACTGATGTAGTGTAATAATGTAGTTAGGTAGAAGGTCGAACCCCAGATGTGGCAACTGTGCATGTGAGAGGCTGTGTGTGCATGTCTGTCTGTCACTGACTGTGTAGAGAGCAATGCTTTTTAGGTCTGTCACACCCCTTACAAGTGGAATACCCTCCTTTGGCAAGGCTGCTGATGTCATGCAACTTAAAATACACCTCTGAGACAATCACAGCTGAGTAATCTCCATAGCACGTTCCATAACATCAAATGGCCATAGTATGAGTAAGCAGTTAATTGGGAGTTCTAGCCCCCCATCTGCCGACTGTGTGTATATGCGTGCATGTCCGACTGTGTAGAGCGCAATGCTTTTAGGTAACTCACACCCTGTACAATTCACAAACCCACCTCTGGCAAGGCTGCTGATGTCATGCACCTAGAAATACTCCCCTGGGAGAGCTGTAGCCCACTAATCTCCATAGTGCATGCTGGAACTGCTTACTGCTGTAGTGTGATAATGTAGTTAGGTAGGAGGTCAAACCCCAGATGTGGCAGCTTTGTGTGTGTGTCTATCACTGACTGTGTAGAGAACAATGCTTTTTAGGCTACTCACAACCCTAACAAGTTGAATACCCTCCTTTGGCAAGGTTGCTGATGTCACCCACCTAGAAATACTCACCTGGGAGAGCTGTAGCCCAGTAATCTTTGTAGCGCATGCTGTAACTGCATACTGCTGTAGTGTGAATTAGACGCATACTTGGTTTCCATCCCCACACATGGCAGGTTCGGATGTATTGTGTGTGTCACTGTCTGTGTAAGGAGAAATGCATTTTAGGCTAGTATCTCACAGTTATTTCAAAGCCCTACTTTGGCAATCCTGCTGACATCAGTCAGTGTGAAATACACTTATGGGCAAGGACCACCTTTGTAACATCTGTTGCGCTTACTATAACTGCGTAGTTCTTTAGTGTCATACCCTAGTTAGGTTGGGGTTCTACTCCCAAACATGGTGTGTGAGTGTGTTTGTAACCTGTGTACAGGTGGATGTGACAGCTGTGGTCAATGTGGAATGGGTTTTGCATTTTTCTATATGGTGGTCATACTATATATCACAATGTCCACTGTATGGTGATAACACATGTGATATGGCTGAGAGGCCAAGCAGCAGAGCCATACCCAGATATGTGACATCAAGGCCAGGCAATCACAGTTAGCAACCAAAGTATTACTCAGAGCACACTCTCACCCCATGTGCCAAACACACGCATGCCTAGGTAACAGTGAATATATGAGTAGTACACTGCACATTGGCCACCGATAGTAACTATGTAGTGACAGCGGTAGGCCACAGAGGGCATGACACCCAGTCTATCTGTCCAATATGCACATACGTGCAGACAGTGCACCTCCCCATGCCCTCCAATGGACAACTGCACCACCTGTGGTGCCATCACATGTGACCCACAACGGACATACCATGCCTGACAAAATGCCTATATGGACAGATGCTACTGACACCAAGGAATGCTGATAGCATGCACACCATGTAGGTGCAGGTAAAGCTGCTGGCCATTACCAGCCCCTGCCATAGGTGGGCAGGACTGGCACATCGGCTGATAATGTGTGTTCACAACATGGGCCAAACACCCCAGGTGCAGTTCCATATGCCACTGTACATGCATGTGGGAGGTGTGCACATCCCAGACACAGTCCATGTCATGGACGGAGGAACACAGACATGGCAAGCAATGTACAGCAATGCCCACACACAGTAGTCACCCAGGTGACTGGATGGGGGATACAATACTCACCTGTGTGTGCAAATGCAGACACTACATTCCTGAGCCACAGTGCAGACCATCATCATGTGGCCTGATGCCAAGTTAACACCCATCGCCTAGCCGTGGACAGCTGTCTTGCATAATGGAACACCACACATCTGTGCAGACATACACACATGCATGTCAGTAGTGGCACCCTGTGTGTTTGTGTGTGAGTTGCATGCTGCAGATGTTCACATCCACAGTCCCTACAACCCCCATGGGCATACTGCAGCATGCTGTCTGATGTCAGATACCTTCCCATACCCTTCGCCAGTACAGCCCTCGTATGACCTGTGTGGTGCAAGGGATACCTGCAGTGATGTGATGGGGCAATTCCACAACTGATGAGTTGTACACCTGGCCCTGCCATGTGTGTCAATATGTGTATGTCCTTGTGAGAGTGCGACTGTGTTGACGCTGTCACCTGTTCATGTCAACAGGCAGGTGTATGTCACGTACCATACAGCTACTGTATTCCTGTTGCAGATGTCACTCCCCATCACATATATGTTCTGAGTGCTCCATAACAGGTAACCCATGTGGCACATCCAATAATTGCAGCTGACTGTGCTAGCACTACATAGCCATCAGGTGTTTGATACCCTGTGCTGCTAGGTGTGTGACACAACCATGCCTCAGTTCTATCCTCCCACCCCTCCCTGACATGTATAAGCCTCTGACTGTGTCCCCACCCCCTCTCAGGTGGACATGGAGACCTACACCTGCCTTGCTTAGACAGCAGCATGTGTAATGTAGGTAATACTCATGATCAGTTGATGGCCTCTGCACGAATCTCAGCCCTCTCATGCATGTGAAACAGCTGTGGTAACATCCCCATTGCCAATTGTATGGAAACACATTCTAATACCCAGGAACATCATGGTGGTGTTTGCACTTGTCACCCACTGTGAGCAGGAACTAGATCTGGTGTGTGCCAAACAGCATCCCAGATGGATTATGGTGTACCTCTAAAAACATACACTGTGAAAACAGTGCATCAAACAGGAGGTGGATGTGCCTGACCTGACTACAGCCTGTAGGTGCCGCTATACTGCATTTGGAGTAATGTTGCTTAAACAGAGTTTGTGTGGATATGGCTGATGTACATGTCTCAATATGTGCCATGTCAGTTCCGTGTTGATGAGGAATCAACATCTGCAGGGTCATCTGGAGCCTGGGCAGTGTTGTGTCTGTGGCTGCATGTGCCACCCACGGAGCATCTAGCTGTTGACTGCTGAAGGTAGTGTGAGGACTGCAGTCAGTAGATGGAGAAATCTGTGGTAGTCACAGACGTCATATCCTTCAAAGGACATATGTTGCAACAACCCTGTCACAACAGTAAATGTATGTGGTGATCACAGCAGCATGTCAATATTTGTTCTGTGTATGTGCTCCCAGCCACACCTCTGTCAACCTTTGTACATAAGTCGTGCATGAAGTGGTGCATATGTGCTGTACACCATAATTTGTGGCATCATATCTGAGAACAGGTCATGGATATATCTGACTGCTATACATGTTATGTACAGTAGGGGTTACATTACATTGCATTACCTGCACATTCTGAGGATGTTCGTATGGTACTGAGGTCTGTGTACCTATGGTGATTGTGCAGTGTTGATATGTACCTTAGCCTGTGTACAGACTGTGGTAGATGACATTGTTCTAGTTCCCCTACTTGCAGATGTTGCATGCTGCCCAACTGTATGGTACTGTAGTAGTGTACATGTTTGTAGGGCCATAAATACACATGTCCCATACCACAGACACCCAACAGACCAAACTGTGTAGCAGGCCAGAATATGTAGGGAAGTCTGTGAGTGGCACATATAAGGATGGTGTCGAACACATAGTCCATATACTGTCATACCATGCTAGCTAACCATATGTGGCTGTGGCTGTGTCCACAGTGGTTGTGGATATGCACTGTCACACAGGTGTATCCTACCCTGTGCTGTGACATGCCTGTGGTGCCTGCTGTATATGCAGGTACATGTGCATTCTCCCTTGGGAGGTGTAAGCCAGTATTGAGGCAGTTTGCCTGCAGCCTGCACAGTGCATTGTGACATGTCTAGCAGCTGAGTGTAGCTACCTAGTGGGATGTCATGCACATATACTAGACAGATGTCCCACTGCCAGGCCTCCCCTAACAGTCATGCATGTCAGACTGGGCAGTAGAATGCAGTGCAGATGCATGTCAATACCTATTGTGTAGTATGTGGCCATGGCACCCCTGTACCAGCGGTCATACCGTTACAGGCCAGGCAAGGGTGTGTGAATGCATGACCTATGGTGGACATTATATACCTGTTGTCATATGTTATACCCATCTACATGGCCATTGGCCATCCACAACCATATTGTGAGGCATGGTACACATGTGTAGCACTAAGGGCGTATGTGTATACCTCTGGAATGTACAGACTGTGTTAGACTCCCACATATACTGGCCAGTATCTCTGCTGCAGTCCACAGTGGCATTACATGCTAGCAGTAGTACTGTACACTGATGTCCTTTGGATGTTGTTCAGTAACCAATGGCACACATGTTATGAGCAGATGTGACCTGCCACACACATCATGTCTGTGAAGACAATCCCAATGAGAGTAGCAATAGCCTACTAGTATACCTGCTGGAGATACTTGACATCCCCTGCAACTATGGCATTGGGAACATACAGGCTGGGGTGGCCTACACTTCATGTCCAGGAACTATGATGGGAATTTATGTACACTTACATATCCAGATAGTAAGGTATATGAATACACATATGTACTACACCCATTTAACACTGTCATGGCAACCACCCACCAATGATCCCCAAATCATGTGTGCATGGTCCCATTACATCTCTTGTGTGACTGGCATCCGTCTCGTGTATGGGCAGCAGTGCTACCAACAGCATGTAGCAATACCCCATACAGAAGAAGTGCACACTCAGGGCAGCCACATATTCGTTGGATGATCAGGATGTACAGACAGACTGCGAGTGAAGTTGTGTTATGCATTGTACAGTACTGGTGTTACAGGTTGGGGGTATACATACTGGTTTGCCATGGAATACAGTCCATCTGCATAGCATACAACTGTGGGCCTACTCTCATGCTGGCCGGAGCTGTGCCTATCACATCTTGTCTGTCCACCACACAAGTCTTGTGTCAGATAATACACTGGCAGTGTGTGTTGCATGTTACCAGTACATGGCTACATCCATGGCCATCCATACCAGCAATTCCCTGGCTAAGGGTATGTTATGGACTATCCTGTAAAACCTGCACCTTGCGTAGTGTATGGAAATAGTTGTCCACATATGTGCACATATTCCAGCCTCTGTCCACCTCCTACATACCAAGCTGTGCACATGTATCATATTGTAGGTGGTCAATACATAGTGGGCTGGTAGTATAACACACTGCCATGTCTGCCATCAGTCCACTGCTGTTGTAACTGCCACACATATAGTGGGGCTGGGGCCATATATGTGTGGGTGCCACCTACACAATACATGTGTGCCCTCATGCACTGCAGAGCCCAGTGTATATAACAATGGTATATGGCCCTGTATAACTGAGTCCAGAGGGGAGCACCTGAAAAGTCATAGGCTGCTACAAAATGTGGGGTTATCAGGGCTGAGCTGCCTTAATGTATCTGTATGTACAGTACCACATACTTCACCTATATACACATTACTGTCATGGATCTGGGTACTACAGGACTACTGCCCCCTGCCATACAAACTGTTCTGTGTGTTGGTGTCCACATGATGGTGTCAGATATGCCAAGTTATTTAGCAGTTACAACCAATGTGGTCATAAGCTGTCCATACCACCTACTGTGTCTGTACAGTGTGTAGATAGAGGCTGCTGAACTACACACCTGGAGTACATACTGTCCATTGTTAGGTATCCTGTGGCTCAGTGTGTCTTTCCTATTGTACAGTGTGTATAGCTTGGCCTGGACAGCAGCAGCTGTGAACCTTTCCAACCTACTGTATGAGTGTAACTGGCCCACTGTAGCATCACTCCGTTGATATAGTTGTCAGTGTCTGAAGAGCTATATGGCATGGCATGTAGAACTGTAATAGTACACAATGACAGGTTACCATTTCAGCATACCTGTGGGTGTTGTTTTGCCTATGATCTCTCTGTGGGTGTATGTTACAGGCAGTGATTGTCATTTGTATGGGTGGCACATACAGTGTCCAGTCTTTCAGGGGTCAACTGTAGGCATAGTGGCTGTTCCATATTGTGTGCACCTACTGCTTATGTTTCGTACTGTACATATAACTGTGTGTGTATGTGTAGTCACATATATATGTACATATATATATATATATATATATATATATATATATATATATAGATATATAAAATCATGTATATGTATACCTGTATCTGCATATTTGTGTCTGTGTATCTGAAGCCTGGTAATGTTGATGGTATCCACATAATACATTCCCTATGGGAGGCAGAATGTACTGCATGATATGTTACCAATAACAGCCTGACATCATACAGGTGGGATGTAGTATAGGTAACATCATGTGTCCATGTTGCCACTGGCCCTGGTTATGGGTTCACCAACAATTGCTAGTGTATTGCAGGGTGGACGTCTTTGGCTGGGAGGGATGGCTATTCATACGACCCGTATAATGTGTGGTGCCTCTCAACCCCATTAACATAACATGTAGCCTGTTACACTCCACTCCCTAACAGCTACATGTGCCTTGCAGTACCAGCACAACAGTGTTGCACCAATGGGTCGGTAGGCATGGGAATCCCATTGAGGTCTGCCACGTGTGTGTATATGTGCATGTGTGTATATCTATAGGGTACACGGGTCCGAGTCCGCATACTCCTATTACAATATACATTGCCACACAGTAGTACGGATATTGTTGTTGTCACCCCTAGGTGTGGCAACATAATGCAACACTCTACTATGCCTGTGGCACATGCATCACATGCGTATCCCTGTGGTACCACTGTTGTGATTTGCAATGGCCACTGTTTGTTAGTGGGTATGTCAGAGTATCTAAATGGGTTCTAGTGTGTACAATACCCAGTGGGATGTATGGGTGCTGTGTACACTATATTTACACCTGGTATATTGACCACGTACCACTCTCAGGTGGCCAATGTCACCATCACCCATACAGGTAACAGAAAACAGGATACGGCCCAGTTACACATGTGCTGTGTGCAGCCTACCTTTAACACATTGGACACATGGACTGGTTAGTTATCAACTACACAACCAGGTCTCTAAGATGTGTGTCTACCCGTTATGTGTTGGTTAATGTGTATGTGATGGTATGACACACTATGTATTCACCATATACAAACATTACATCCCCCATTACCATATTGTACATGTCTGTGGATGGTCTGCATGTAGCATGTGACCTGGTACACACCTCACCCTACAGATGGTGTCATGTGTGCAATGACAGCCACACAGCACAGTAGTACTACATACCCGGGTTAGGGTCTAGACACAGTGTTGCCAAGTCAGGATGTGTGTGTATGTGGATGGGTTGACATTAGGGTGTAGATCATACCAGTACCAGCAGGCCACCGGTCACATTTGCACAGCCAGTACTTGTTATACATACCTGTGGCATGTGTGCAACTGTACACCATATATGTCACGGCCATGGTGTCACCACACTGACATACCCTTGTGGAATATGACTGCGGACCATCCTCCTGCTGACAAATGTATGCCTACAGCACAAATGGATGGCAGTATGGGGATATCAAATGGTGTTACCAACAGCTGGGATGCATGGCTACACTACCTGACATGTATGCAGTGCATATTACCCCTGACTACATTCTACAATGCAGTAAATTGCGGCACTCTATCACAGTCACCATGTGCATCAGAACCATGTTAGCATGTCCCTGCATCAATGTTAGGGATGGCAGGGATGTGGCACAGGTATCATCATATGCACAGGGTGTGTGACTTTCATCCTAGCTGCATGGCTACACTATCTGATGTGTATGCAGTATACATTACCTCTGACTACATTCTACACTGCAGTACATTGTGGCACTCGATCACAATCACTGTGTGCATCAGAACCATGTTAGCTTATCCCTGCATTGATGTTAGGGATGGCAGGGATGTAGCACTGGTATCATCATTCACACAGAGTGTGTTGCAGGTGTGCCAGAGGCCGAGGGTGGTCCAAACACATGTCACCATGTGTGTGGGTGAGGGGTGTGGTTCCTTGATTGGGGTGTGGTGATGTGGTGTGTGCCAGTATGGGGATGCCCTAGGTGTGGTTGTATAGTGTGTGGGTATACATGCACACAGTTCCACCATGTGGCTGCCCCACATGGGTAATGTTGGAAAGCTGTAGACCATACCTGGCAGGGTTTGCAGTTCAGTGCCTCTGACCAAGGATACGTGACTGTGCATGCCAGGGGTTCCATGGGGACATGCAGGTACAGACATTGAGGTGCTATTCTCCCCTGATGATGATGATGACATATGTCTGCTGGAACCATGTCCTGCCTGGGCCTAGTCAGGCCACTTGCATGTGGCTTGCTGTGGTGTGGTGTGGACAGCAGCCCCTGTGGTGTGTTGGGGCTGGTACTGCCACTACGGGAGTGGCTATGTGTCCTGGCACATCCATGTTGACTGCCAGCTGCTGGTGTCTCTGGCCTACATCCACGCGGGTGTCACACCACTCCCACCACACATTCTAGCACAGACATACCATGGTCGAGGAGGCCAACCATCTCACCCCACTGTTTATCCATGACCTCAGTATATTCATGGAAGGCAACAGCGATTTCATGGAGGTTGCCACTTACAGCTGCAAAGGCAGACCTCTGCAGCCTCAGGACCTGTCTGGAGTGCATTTCCATATGTGCCTGTGCCTCCATTACAGCCTGAAACATACTCCTGGTGGCACCAGTTAGGGTGTCTCTGCCAGGGGCAGGATGACCTGTGGTCCTCCTATGAGCACCATGGTACATCTGCTGATGTGGTGGCCTTCTGGACATCCGGCTATGCCAATTGTAACCCGACATAGTTGGCATGGACACCACACTTTCCTGACCATTGCCACCAAGTGTCAACTGTCCCTCTGCTATGGCCACATGTGATGGGGTTTGTAGGGGCACTGTAACTGTGTGCAGGCTTAGGGTGTGGCTAGGAGGGTGATGACACATGTTGACACAGTGTCGGCCTCTGACAACCCCACCTGTGCCTCACGTGTACCTTCATCATCATCGGTGTGTGTAGGGACACCTACCTCAGTATGCGAGCAGGAGAGACCCTGACCCACCTCGCCACCTGTCGGGGAAACAAATACACAAATTATGACCTGTACAGCAGTGCATAACAGTACACACACTCACACACTCACACCAACAGCCACCTTACAACCTCTCCTTCCCTGTGTTTGCAGACAGTCCCACAGTCAGATACATATGTTCCCCTTCCTGCATGGCACTTGCTAATGCACACGCATCACTACAGCCCATTAGCATATTATCCCTCCTCATGCCTACACGTGTGGTTACCACACCAGACCTGTTACTCCTTCACCTCCCTAACCTGGGTGGAGTAGGTTATAGATGGCCTCACAGTTGTCACCCTGTATTACCCTGTTTATGGGCAGTAATGGTGTATGAGGCCCCTATATGGTTGAGGCTGCTACATTCACTACATATGTCACACACCAGAGCCTCATACTACAGTCTTGCTCAGTCCATACCACATCTGCTGCACAAGTGATCCACCATGAACCTATGAACCTATGACAGTACTACCTGCATACACACACTGATGTGCTGTGGTGATTCCCCATTGCATTTGTAGTGCTGCATATGTGGGTAGCCAGTTACCTATCTACTGCTGGCAATATGATGTGTATACCTGGTATGTCCTGAACCTCAAAAATGCATGTTCCACGCTACAGCCCTTGTTATGCTATCAGCTGTCCTGTGTCCACATACCTGACAGGTTGTCCAGATGTCCCATGTCTCACTCCATGTACGGCACAATCCCAAGGGGAAGTACTGCCATGTGGCCAATCCCACTATCATCTGTGTATACATGGACACACAACATCTGACATGCATCATCCACACTCCACTAGATTGCGCCTACGAACACAACCGGGTCACACATACACCCCACACTCCTACATGTGGAGTTGCACAATATTTGTACACACAGTCCTCCCGTTATCCTTCAATCAACATGCATTACACATGGAGCTCAACAGCATGCAGTGTAACTATAGTGACATCATGCTAGCGGCAGTATACATATGTGTGAGGCATGGGCTTTTTTAGTAGGTGATGGCCCCTCCCCATATTAACAGTGCACCCATGTACAATGTGTTACTGTGGCCTGTTCCTCACCTCGCCTAGTACTGTGCACCATAGCTCACTGGTGTAGACACCACTGATGCATCTGTAGTACTGTGTCGGTTATGTCAGCTCCACTGCTCACAGCCCCTGTGTGTTGTAACAACACATGCCTGGGAGGGTATGTGAACAGCTATCAGTTGTGGAAACCTGATGTCTGCGTTACAGATTACAACATCAGCAGTGCATGTATGACCAGTACATGACTATTACACTGACAACCAGCGGATCTTACCATAGCTGTGAGGGGTGCCCTACACATGTCCCAGACCTCTTCATGGTTGCAAGGTCTACTCATGTGCACATCTGTTGGAGTGCACACACTGCTGTGATGAGTGCTGTGGGATCAGGGTTACATCTGCAATGTTTACTTAACCTACTTATGTGCAGCTGCAGCCATGGTGGTGTTGAGTCACACATGTCCCTACTGTAGGCCATGTGTCCTGCCAAATGTCACATCCCTGTGGACACATTGCACATTGACAGGATGTTAGTTATTTTGCATGTGTCTGTTGTACCCTTCCGATACCCCAGCATGGTCTCTATTGTGATGCAGTGCATTTCTCAGCAAAAAAAATGTGAAAGTGTACATCATGCAGTATGGGTAGGTGTGTTAGATGTGTGCATGGAGAATAGGCCATAGCTATTGCATTCCCAATCATACTCACCACCTACGGGCTGCTGCTGTGGTTGTAACCTGGAAGGACCTACATAGGAGTGCGAGAAAGCTGATGCCAGTGGCCAGAGCTGTGTCATTCATAACAGGTGAGTGCAGCATTACATTACATCAACAGTAGAATTACACAATATTACAGCTTATGCACAACTGTTTATTACTACTACACAGCAGCAGACAAAGTATATGACATTTCAGTTCTGCATGATGTACCTGTACAGCTGCAGATGCATACACACGAGTGGTGTACCGATGTGCCCTGAGGCCTTACCTGCATGCTCCTCAGCTGGTGCATCATTGGCACCCACTTCCAGGATGTGCTCTGCCAGGTGCTGGTGTTGCAGGCAGACAGGTGCCACTAGGATGCTGAGAAGCTCCTCCACACGGGTGAGGGGTGGATGGGTGGGTTGTCCCCACTTATGACAGCTGTATGCCGATGTACATGGCAAAGCAGGTTGGTGCAATGATGCCAGACCTGCTCATAGCTGTGGTTCTGCAGTCCAACATCATTGACCCTGTGGACTAGCTCGCTCCTCAGGGTGGTCCTCTCCTATTGGTCATGGGCTGTCCGGCCAAAAAGAAGTATGTAGTGCTGTACCAGGTAGTCAGTGATGATAGCTGTTCCTGCAACTGTGTACACAGGAAGGCAACAATGCAACATGATTCCTGGAAGACATAAACATGGAAACAGGTATGAGCCACCCATACAGCAGGGTTACCATAGTTCTTAATACACATATATGTCTCCCCCCACTATATCAGCTATCAGCTACAATAACATGTTCAGAGACTGCAATTGTTATGTCAGCTGCTTACTTAGCATTGGGACATATGTTGTATTGTGCCAATCTTTGTGCTATGTGTATGTGCCATGCTTTGTGCTATGTGTTTGTAGCCATGCTCCCTGTGGGGGCACTTATCTTTGCTGGCCTGTTACAGACTATTGCATCTGCATGCCATTGTCAGTGCCACTATATATATGTGTATGAATATACATATATGTACATATATGTGTAGATATATGATGTACGTTGTTGATATACCTATGTCTATATGACTGTCTGTATCTGTACACATACACATCACAGTCCGTATTACACAGATATGTGGAGGGCATACAGACATCTGGTCCCGCATTCTGTAACCATCTTTCATTCACAGCTACACTGTTCTGTCTTACTGCAACAGAGACAGGTGCCACATGAGACCACAGCCTAACATTACAGTGGTAACTATGGTGTAAGATTACTGGTATGCCTTTTACACACCTATGGCATTTGTGCATGCTACATTACACATTCACATGACTGTCCTGCAAGTTCTGTGCACTGACACATATGTCTATCATGATGGCAGTACATCCACCAACAGCTATTCTCCACACTAACATAACATACACGGATATTATGGCTGACATCTTTGTCATTCATTGCTGATCTGCACAGTTGGCGGGTATGTCCCACTGCTTACAGGGACAGACAGTATTGTCCAGAGCAGCTGTTCAGTGGGACATTGTTACAGGGAGAACTACAGATGGCACATATCAAACAGTCTACAATATACATCCTATTAATCTGTACCAGATCCTACATTAAATTACATAAAGTTGTGTTTTACATACCTTGTAGTGTTTGGACAGATGTGATGTCTTCCCGGTTGTGGCCTGTTGTACTGTGTTCCCCACTGTGTAGGTTCAATGGTATACATATGTTTTCAATATCCTGTTTTGTTTGGTTGGTTTCCTCTTCCTTTCTCTCATTTATTTATTTATTTAACTCTCTCTCTCTCTCTCTCTCTCTCTCTCTTCAGTAGAGCGAATGAGTTGGTTTGAATGATTTACAGCATGACTTTTGTAGGTGATGCACATGATCAGGTGATGGGCTCTGCACCAATCAGTGTGCAACAGTTGCTGACTGCATGCAGCATGCTGTGTAGTGATTCTGTTAACCATTGTCATGGGAACCCAGTACTATAAAATGCTTACTCATGTGGACATTTTCCCTTCACCTTTCCAGTATGGAGGACATCCTTCTTGTATGTTGGCAGCAGTGTTATAGATGGCAGGTTGAAGTACCTACTACAGCGGGGCTTGCAGACACAGGATAACTACACATTCTTAGGTTGCTCCAGACCTACAGACAGAGTGAGTGGTGTTGGTATGTGCTTTGTATATTGCTGGTCTTGCAGTGTTTGCATGTAAATAGTAGTTTAGGATGGAATGCAGTCTATCTGCACAGCTCTGACAGTGGGCCTATCCACATGATGGCCAGTGGATTGTCTGTTTGCTTTTGCCTCTGCACCACACAGGGCTTGTCCTAGATATATCCCCGGCAATCTGTCTGTTGCGTGCTATCAGTACATGGCTACGTCCAGTTCTGTTCCTGATGTGTTATTCCTGCATAAGGTTATGTTGCATCAAATCCTGTAACACCAGCAATGTGCAGGGTGTGTAAGTGCAATATTACAGGTATGGTCCTGTGTTCCTGCCTCCGTCCTCCACATATATGGCTGACTTTGTCCTGTTGTGATACTGTTAGGTGTTGTTCGGTATTGGCGTATCATAATATACTGCTAGCATTCCTGCTATCATCCCAGTCATATCGTGGACGCCCACGACATTTCTTAGTCAGGGTCCATACATGTGACAGATACATAGACGTTATCACAGGTAATAATTGTCCCCCTAGGCCTTGACTATGGGGTGTAACTGGCAGCTGCTGACCTACATCAGTTATTGTTTATTGTTACCTATCTTGATGGCAAATCTTTTGGTCACAGTAGTGCGAATTGACAGGCCTGTCCTGGGCAGCATAGTATGTTATATATCCGCACTGTCTGCATCTACTTTTCTGTGTGGGCCTTGCATTCCTCACTGATTACATAAGTGCATATCTATGTGCTGTCGGTAGTGGCATACATTATTGTAAAATACACCATTACAAGTTGTCTGTGTATACATATCTGTGTGTCGTCTTATGTCCTGTAAATAGTGAGTGGGCTATGTGTAGTTCCGTACTCCTATTCAAGTGTAAATGTCATTTAGTAGGTTATACAGCAAAACGATTATGTTATACTGATTTCACATGGGAAATGGAATGTGCTGCAGTGGGACCTGAACCAAGAATGTGTGCGCAATAGGCGGATGCTCTGCCCACTACACTATTGCAACTCTGCATAAGTTGCATATTCCTACATTAATTTCATACCCGTGCTCACTTTCCTTGACCCCCGAGCTCAACGTACTCAGCATCCATCCATTCTTCAGTTGCTAGCCCTGCCATACCACACCTCCACACATTTTCCTCTCTGCACGTCTTGGTATTCCTCCATATTACTGTCTCAATGCAACCTTCTGCAAGTTCTTCATCAGTTTAGTCCACGTACATTCGCGCCTTCCCTTCATTCACCTCCGATACTGGTGGAAACATTACTGTGACCCATAATGTCTGATGCGTTCCAGCAGGGACGGACCTGTTATTGTGTCACGAGTACACTTTGCTGGTTGACACTATTTCTTCCACTGGTAGCATCCTGCCAGGGTTTTCAGCTGCAGTGGTTTGCTCACACACCAGACCAGCCTCATCTCCTGCTTCCGCGGATGAAACACACCCCCACGCCGTGGCCCGTTATCCATTCCTCTCTTCAGTATTATACGACACTACTGTTCTCAGAGTATGGGTGGACAGGTACTGTTCATTGGTACTCATAGACTGCTTGGAATACTGTGACTGAGCACTGTGCGCATGTTTGCTGGTATTAATGTGAATACTTACATACATTTCCTATACTGTTGACTGACTGTGCTGGATGATATGTTTGTGATAACAGCAGCTGATTGTGTACCTGCCATGCCTTCGTGGTAACACACTTGGACTATAGTGTGCAGTGGGGGTCCTGGGAGTGCTGATTATGTTGTTACTGGCCACAATGAGCACTGTGGGCTACAGTGTGCCTAAGGCACTGTGGCAAAAGTGTAGAGGGTATCGCTGGTGTGCAATAGGCTCAGACTTGCTGACCTCCAGTTAGGGCATCTTAGGGATTGGCCTCCACATTGCTTAACCAGTGTGGGCACTGCTTACCGCACCCACACAGGCGTACTCCCGCTTGCTGTCGCATACCCCCATGCTACTTCATGTACATGTCATTATTATACATGCTTACATCAGGTGTACATGTTAGGTATTACTCTTCATGAAGGTCAGGGTAAGGTTAAGTGTAATTCCAGTTTAGCATTTCTGGTTAGGCTACACTCAGGTATTCGGGATAGGTTTTGTTATGCCATACCTGTGTTGTAGAGTAGATGTGAATACTGGAGGTGTAGGCGGGTAAGTGGAAGGGGGACATTTTAACTGTATAGTAGGCTGTTCCACTGATTGGTGGGAGAGCAGTAGTGCAGGTTTGCAGGGTGTTGGGATATGTATGTGAGGCAGGACAGGAGGTGTCAGTGTCAGTAGTTGGTGTAGGGATCTGGAGTGTTGGGGGGTGGCAGACTTCACAAGGTGGTGATCCCAGTGTGCTTGGGTTTTCCCATCATGTGTTATTTACATGTGTAGTCTTGGACAGCTGTGGTAATACACCTGGGTTGGGGGTTCCAGATTCTGCCAGTATAGTTGTGTGGAGGGTGCCATCTACCTGTGACTGTGAACATTACTATGAATGCAACAGGGATCGATAGGTAAGTGGTGTTATTGGGCCACACAGAGGGGCTGATAGTGGGGACATGTCCAGGAATGTGCAGGACGGCTGACGGGAAGGTCCACAGCTGGCCATTTCTTCTATAGGGACAGCTGTGTATATACCCTGCATTTGGGGGTAGGCCTGGACAATCACACCCATGTGTGGGGGTGAGGACAGCAACATAGCTCTGAACCAATGAGAGACAAATCTCAACAGACTCAGGGAAACATCCATAAATAATCAGGGACAATCGGGGACAATCTTTAAATATTTGTACTATTAGCTTGAAACATTTGCAGATTAAGAGACTGTGGTGTAATATAGATATTCTGACATAAAACATTTATAACTCTGGAATACAGTCATTATTTATTAAGGGCGACTCACCACCTTTTCTTCAGCAATCACCAGTTTTAAGAGGGATTAATAGGGACAGACCTACAATTGGAGTCTATATCAGGGACGTGCCTGAAGATCAGGGGCAGTTGAGAGGTCTGGACAGCAATCATACCTTGTGATGCCAATTAGTTTGGCTTACATGCCGACAGTGGGGTGTTGTGACCATGTGTTCTTTGGTGTCATTTAGTAGGTTTGCAACAACACATCTGGTTATACCATCCTTTGCCATGTAAACTAGATTTTGCTGCAGTGGGACTCGTACCAGGCGTGGCCGCTCGTTAGGCGTCAGCTCTGTCCAATGCGCACTATTGCTTACATCCCTGGGGCGGTCCACATAGAACCACTCCAGCCAACACCTGCACATCTAGCCCCATAATGTCATACCCAAAGTACCCAGAC
>NC_056729.1:899950904-899970904 GCF_019279795.1 Protopterus annectens
TTGGGGATGGTCTGGGTTGGATGGGTCTGTACTGAGCGGCCCACCTAGTGGGTGGAGGAGAGGGGTATGTGATGTCAACATGTGACGCATAACAGAGGGCTGATTTAATTTCCTAGTTCAATGACAGATGTACAATACTATGAGCTTGGTAGTGTATTGCAGGGTGGACGTGTTTGGCTGGCAGGGGGTTTGCAAATTCATATGTGACATGTATTGTTTATAGCCTCTCAGGCCCATTGACGGTGCACGTGGACATATATGTTTCTATTCATCTACCATTGGTATCTACAGATGTCTGGCCATATATACTCTGTGGGTATATATATTTGCTTACATATGTCTAACTATGTTGGAATATACCTACGGAAACATATATCTGTGTACATATGTCACTTGATGTGTATATGTGGACATATAGATGTTGACATATATATGTGCAGTTGCCAGAATTTGCATGTATATCTGTTCATATATTTATATTTATATGTATATATCTCTGGATATATATATATATATATATATATATATATATATATATATATATATATATATATATATATATATATATGTATATATATATATATATATATATATATATATATATATATATATATATATATATATATATATATATATGTGACCACATCTATGTTGTATCTGTTTATTTAGTGATATATTTGCAGACACATGCCCATCTAGCTGTAAGCATACATTCTCTGTACTGTTGCATGAATGGGCTGGGGTTATGTTTCTGACAATATACAATTTCTGCATATCTGGCATGGCTTAGTGGTAAATCATTTCATGCATGGTCCTGGGTTCTGGCCTTGCAGAGGCTGTTTGTTTTGTTGCTGGGCAGAACACTGGCCATTGGATACAGTGTGGTTAAGGCACTTTCAAGTGGTTGTTAGTGGGTTTGCGCAGAGGTAAGCACTGCTGACTTCCGGTCACAGTGTCTTACACGTAGTTAGCTTCTCCTTTGCTTAATCTGTGTCAGCGGTGCTTCACCCCACCCACACGCACTTGCACATGCTCACTAGTGCTTACATATGCTGACTACTGCTCATCTGTGCTTACACTTGCTTACTGCGTACTTATTCATTATGGTACTGACTCTTCACATGTGCATTTAATGCAGTACTCCAGTTCACATTTAAATGTTATTTAGTAGGTTATACAGCATTAAAATGTAAATATATGTTCGTATACAGATTTCACATGGAAAATGGTATGTGTTGCACTGGGTCTCGAACCAGCAATGCCTGCTCATTAGGCAGATGCTCTGACCACTACTCTATCGCTGTGCTGTTTTATTTGCATATATCTTCCTTGTTATGCTCTTCAGCCTTTTAAGCTGCTGTAACCGTAGCTAAGCGATGGGCACACCCTCACACCTACCCTTAGCTGTACTCCGAGTTTTAGAGATAAATAAAGGGGTTACTTCTTTTTATTTTTATGTCCTGTTGCTGTTGTACACATGGGGGACTGTTGGTGGGGATATGAGGGACACCTATGAGCAGTCTCACTCGTTTATTTACAGTTTCTGCTGTTCTACTTTGCAGGGACATGTTTATTCTGAGAGCTTTGCTCTCAGTCACACCCCCTGCAGTTGTCCACGCTCCATGTAGGATTAGTAGGTCAGGCAGCACACATTCATTAATATGCTTGGCACACCGCTGTTCTCCTCCTAAATGACTGCTTCCTTGCAGGACTAGCCTAGTCCTGTACGGAAGATTAGTAAATCTTGGGTAGTGACTTAATACCTTTACACCACAATTTGAAAATATAACTCAGAGATTTACATTAACATCTTTGAACTTTGGTAAGTTTTCAATAAAATATGTATGTTAAACTCTTAAATATGTAATAATGAAGCAGTGAAGTCACCCAGATGGCATGTATAAAAAGCAATACTTTTTCTTTATGCATTCCTTGTTATATCATATTTAAAAGGATACTGAAGCAAAGCTTCAACACATTCATATTTTAATTTGGATATCACTCATGATTTTACTCAAAAGATGTTGGTCCTTTAGAAAAATGCAAGATGAAACTTGCTGCAACCCATTCACGGTGAGGTGTAATAACTGGGTATTTTAAATGTCTTCATTGCTATACATGCAGACTTGTAACATACACTTACACAGCTTGACAAACACATACACTGGTAGACTTATTCACATACATTTACACATACACAAACACACACTCCACATTATTCAAAGATTTCATAAGAAAAAAAATAGAACATAATTGTGTATTCTTCTAATCCTGGCTACATAGGAAAACATAATAGTTGAAAGTCAACAGAAGCTGCATTACATAGCTTGTGTTGTATGCTTTTAAACTATACCAGCTGATCCATACACCCACTATGGGTGTAAATATCCTTGACCTGGTCTTCACAAACAAGAGAGAACTTTGTACTGTCCCTAGTGTAATGAACTCAGTAGTCAGGTTGCATCATAAAATGTTTTCTTTGAAATAACAATAAAACCTGGGACTCCTGCTAAACCTGGAACTTTCAAAAAAATATTCTTAAGCAAACTTCCTATTATTAAGTGATATCCTGGCAAAATTTCAGCCCCCCCCCCTAAATATTTTGAATATTGTTGCCCATTCAGAACCTTTCACAGAATCCTTGTATAATCATATTAATACCTGCATGGAGACAGCTGTACCTACCTGGAACAAGCACAAGATGAACCTACATGGGGTGGGAGGTTGGTGTAATGGTTAAGGTGTTTGCCTTAGAGATACAAGGTGCAGGGTTTGATTCTCACATACGGTAACTGGCTAGGCTTAAAATGGCCCCCAAGAGCAATTAGCCTATTACTAGTCTATAAACCTATGAGCAAACCACCCTGGTAGAATCCCAAGATCAATGGGTTATATAACAAAAAAAATAATAATGGTAACATTAGGAGGAATAATGTCCTGCAAGGTAATAGTTCCTTTATAAATCTTAACAGGCACCTTAGGGGGCCAATCAAGTCTGCCAAAGCCAGATTTGAGGTAAAAATAGCCTCCCAGGCCAAATCAATCACAAACTTTGTTCAGCTATGTACGCAACCTCAAAGACAATATATCCAAATTAACTGCAAATGCTGGCACCTATACTGAGGCAGAAAATATAGCAAATCTACTAGCTGACAAGCCTAACTCTAACTTTTCTCCTTTTTCCCCAAGATACCCCTCACCAAACACCCACAACAATAACTCCACCAACTATCAACATGGAATACATCCTGAGAGCATTTAACAAGGTCAAAACCATTTCACTGATGGACCCCAATAATATCTCAGGATGACTCCTTAATAGCATAAAATATAAACTATTGGGTCCACTGGAATCACTTTTTAACCACAGACTCTAAACAAGCTTCATGTTGAATGAGCACAGGACTGCAACAGTTGTCCCACCACACATGGGTGGGCCATCCACTGACATGGGGAAATCATAGCCCATAAGCCTGAATAGTCTAATATGTAAAACTATGTAAAGAATAATCATGGATATTGTGACAGATGGGTAATATCCCATTGGACTGCCAACAATAATGTGACATCCCCAACTTAAAACCTGGTTCAGTAATTAAGGAGCCTCAATCCTCACCATTCACTCCAGTGTGGGAGTGTCATGGAAAATAACCCAGCAAAGAGCACACAAGAGTAAAATTACACAATTTCCCTTAAGAGCACAACAGGGACATGCTCTATTTCCTGAGACTGGACTATATACCTCTGTCCACCCCAAATGTAATCCCATATCATTCACTTCACAGAAATTTGTTCCAGTTTAAGACCTCTGACTCACTCACACTAAAAATATATTCAAATCTCACACTCTCAAGCCTAACACAGATTTGCAGCTGTATCTCCTCCCCAATACAAACAGTAATGCTGCCATCAGAGTCAGAAAGGTCTACACACCCTTCAAAGGGTGATCAAGTATTACAAATTAAATATCAAAATAAATGATAGCTATGACCAGAAGCAACCAGGAATTCAAGGTAAACTGGGGAGTATCAAACAGGTATAAACACTTTCTAATCTCTAAAGAACACACTAATTGCCCAGCCACAATGTAAAGCATTGAAAAATATTTAGTAATAAGTAAAATGATTACAAGAATATAAATCAATAATTTTCAATAAATGCCAGAATTCAAAGACTAGAAATATAAAACTAAACTGTATCTAAATAACTACATTTTTCTAATCTAACTAGAAAATACAGTCCCTGATCTAATCTAAAACATAACAGAAAGGCAAAGGTAGGTTTACAGTTTTTTAGTGAGTCCCTTTTCAGACATCTACTGCACAGCACTGTAACTGGCTGCAACTCTTAACTAATTGCTGCTCTTCACTAACTGCTCAGCAACTGACTTAAGTAGTCTTTTTTATAGTTCAGGTTAACAGTCTCAACTGTGTTATTTTTAAAATAACAGTTAAGCTGATGAAAAGTTCTTTTTCCTGTCAATCACTTCAGATAATCAGATAACAACATTGAGCATTCTAATGACATCACCTAGTGATCAGCTTATTTTCCACAGACAGTCTGTACTTTAGAATCTCCCTCACAAACATGTGCAGAAATGTATCAAAACACTTACAGAGTCTTTAATCATTTTGTATAAACAGGGAAATACTCAACATTTTAACAACGTATTAATGTTTTCCCTATTAGATGTGCTGGCATATAATACAAGTTAATCTAAGAATATACACAAATTTCCTGCCAGACATGCTTACATAGATGACAGCGTTTTCATTTCCTTCACATATATGCTAAAATAAAACATAGTAAACCTTCAGACATTGGCTATAACCCATTTCAGGCTCATCAAGGGCAGGTCACACCTAGTGGACTTCTTCCAGGAGGCCAACAAAGTAATGGATGAGGGCAAAATGATGCATACTGCCTACTTCAACCTGGCCAAGGCAGTTGGCACAATACTCCATTAAAGCATTGTAGACAAGCACACTAGATTATTTATAATCCCCTAAGTCACCCACAGGATAGCCAGCTTGCTCACAGATAGGACTAAGAATTTAGTTTACTACTACAAATGGCCTCTCAGTGCTGAGACCAGTCCTGTTCAGCATTTACTTCTCTGAACTCAGGGCTAATTTCAAAGTTCTTTGGATGCCCATGTTTTCAGAAGATTGCAAATTCTCTCCAGTCACTAAATTCTCTCAAGACACAAATATCCTCCAGGAAGGTCTGGCACAGAATAATAAATAGTGTTAGACTCACCTAAAACTCAATGCCAATAAGTGAGTAATAGTAGCTTTTGGATAGATATCCTTTTAAATTACTACAGTGATAATACACCCCTAAGTGTAGACACAGTAGTCAGGGATTTGGAATGCATGTGGACAGGGACTTGGACTTTGACAATCATGTGTCTGTTGTACTGAGGAAATCATTTTATGCTGTTCAACTTATAAGCAAGGGTATGGTATCTCATTCCAGAGATGTCATTGTACTGCTGTACTCTGCCCTCTTAAGACCATTCTTTTGAGTACAATCCCCCCTCAATATCCACTCAAACAGGCATATACAACAGCCGGAGTGTTCACAGAGGTTCCTCATAAAAAGAATACAAGGTGTAAAAGAACAAACCTTTGCAGACTGCTTCAAACCTTTTCTTTATACTGGGTTGTAGATACATTGGAGGGCATTTTCTAGAAATATACTGTCCTGAGTGTTTCTCTATTATATCCAAACTTACATAATGAAAAAATGCTGAAAGATTATAGACAATTTAAGCTCAGGTTTCAGAATGCTTTGAAGGTTCTGGCTCTGGATATCCCTTTATTGAGATCTTTAACATAACTTACAGTCTTCAGTTCATTAATCAATGCAGAATCACCTCTTCATTCTCAAACCTTCTCTTCAGCTGATAATGCTTTCCATTAATCAATCCATACTCCCTTTGCTTTAACATGCACTTGGATTATCTCAGAATATTCACAGAATTATATTGCAAAAACACTGTCTTAACTTGAAACTCTGGACTGTTTAGGAAATGTTATCTTTTTAACAACTAGATCCTTCTTTTTTGACTGTATTTTGAGTTCAGTTTAGCACATACCTATTCTGTATTGCATAGCTTGATGTCCAAAATTTGGTTCAGCCTCACAAGTTTGATTATAAAACATTATAACATTTGCAGGTAAACAATACTAAAAGAAAAAGGTTAAAAAAACATTTTTGAAGGAGACAATATCCCTACAACCACACAAATAAGGATGGTTGCATGTTTTTACCTCCTTTAGTCATATATACTTACTGTGAAGTTGTTGTATCTTGGGAAGAATAGAAATGCTCAGAATATTGCAGTATGGATCTTTAAATGCAAGCTCCAGCTTTCATTCACACAGTAGTGATCATTATTACTTCTAATATGAATTGTTTACTTCCACAAAGCCAGTGATTCAAAATGCCAAAAAATAATGCCTCAAATACAGAAGGGTGAAAACTATAACTTTAACCATTTTTTGCTGGAGCAAGTCCCCATCACTCCACTCAAACTTATGTATCCCAGCTGCATGGTGCACCAACTCAGAGAAGGCTGGAATCTTCCAAAAGAAGTGCATTATTGCCACAGTACACTTAGAAATTGCATTGCCATTGATTTCCTATGTAAGATACTAATCAATGCTCTATTCTATCTCAGTTTTTTTTTTCTGCAAGTAAGTGAAGCTCGGAGAGTTTCACAATCAAGCAGCTGTAGAAGAGAAATCATAATTGCTAGCATATTTATTACTGTCAATGTTTCTGTCACATCTGCTTTTAAAAGCATATAGCTTACTTTTATGTCACCATTGCAGGAATTGTGCATAATTACATTTTCAGATAACTGTGTACTCCTCCTTTTAACCTAAAGCAAGAAGTCTTTGAAAACCCTTTGACTTGTAGAATATTTATAGATTGGTAACTTGGTACATTTCAGTAATTATGTCCATCCACTCTTAAGGAAAGATTCAAGAATCCAGTGCCTCAGTTCACATACATAGTAACAGACTGTGTAGTAATCAACATCACAAAAGTGAATATTTAGGTTGTTGTTGTGTCTTTCGGCTTTTCCCAGTAAGGGGTCGCCACAGTGGAACTCCAGTCAGCTAATGATTGGCAGTAGATTTTTACATGCCAAGTTGCCGGCTCTGACGCACAACCTTCAACGAAGGTACGCCCATTCACTCATGTCTCCACACAGAAGACGCTTTAGCTGAGAATCGAACAGGGCAACGTCTTACTGTGAGGTGACAACACTACCGCAGCACCAAGTGAATATTTAGGTAATGGATAATTAAAAAAAATTGGACTAATTCAGTATTAAATAACAACAGTTGCCGAGATGACTGGAAACAAATCATCAGCGATAATATTTTTCTCTAGACTATTGGGATGTGTAACCATGCTGTATATACATAATATTTATGGAAGGAGGGAAATAACCATAAATGAGCTGCTCACTCATTGGCCAATATCAGTGGGAAAAGGAGCTGTTACGGTGAGGTTGAGCATGCTCAGTGTAAAATGCAAAGAAATGTGGCTTCGTCATATTTATTCCCTTTTCACTTATTAGACAAGCAGTCCAGAAATTAAATCAACATTGTGGCCAACGTCTGTGGCAATTTTTCTAACCATGTCAAACCTTGCCTGATGGTCTGTTAGTTTCTGAAAAGCAAAAAGTATGAGGCAAATATCTTTTGTTTCTCTCACCCTGTTCTGGGAGCTGACCACTAGCTGCCTCTAGCTTCTCCTCTCATTCATTTGGTCTACCAGATCTGCCTTACCCTTCCCCAGGCTAAACCCAACCTACCACCTACATTGGTGAGAAGGTTAAGGACATACTAAGTGCAGCATTATATTTGCAGATGATCTTTTTAGTTACGCTTTCCTTATGGGTGGACTTATTATGGGACTTTAAAAGTTTTTTTTTCTTTTATTTTAGAACTTATTTATAGTAACAGAAGTACTACTGGCTTTATACCGACTCATCTCTACCTAGAAAGCAGTGACTCTACTTCAAGATCCCTTGGGATTCTAGTGCTCTTCACTCTGTCTTGGACAGCAAAACTAGTATATTTACGAAGGAACCTAATTTCTGACCATATGCTTATGAAGGAACATCATTTCTGACCAGTATCCTTATGAAGGAACATCATTTCTAACCAGTATTGTTATGAAGAGACCTCATGTCTGCCATTTATGCATGAGGCTCAGTTTTCACTTCACTGTCCCAGTTTAGTACAATGTATACGATACTCTTCCACTACCCCTGTATGCTATTCTGTCTCTGATTCATGAGTCATGAGCAATACTCCAACGTAATTAAAGTCTACTTTTTGTTGCTGCTCCTGTATTATACTCTTGTTCCTCTTTGTTTCATGGGAATACCATCCCTTCTGATTCAGAAGTTCTAACTGTCATCCCAACAACTTCACATTTAGAAGTGAACCATTCCAGTATGTGCTACAGATCAGTCATTTCCAGGCCATGAAAACAACATTGTTTGCAAGCAGATAAAATGCTATGATTGGAGCTTCATACTGGATCCACTTCACATGTTTATGAATTCTTTTTATTTGGCAGATCACAAACCAAAAGAGATACAAGACACACATTTGGCAGAGTGCAGAACCAGCTCTGGATATGTTCACTGTAATGACAAAAATGTAGAAGCAACATTCTAACTCTGCAAATGCACAGAATAAATATCAAACAGCTTACCATGAGTACCTGTTATTGTAGCTGTAGAATTCATTCTAGGATACATAGTCACATACTATTATTAAGAAATGTTAATAAAAAATGCATTAAGAATGCAACGGGAAAAACATTTATTGCCTAAACATGATGCCTAAACATGATGGATGAAAACACTCACTTGATCTGTTTCTTTGTAAAGGTGTTGTCAGCTTAACTCCTCCAGTGACTTTTTTAAAATCAATTTAAGGTTTAACCCTTTTGTGCTTAGTGGTACAGTTTTGTTATGTTCACTATGTCCAAAAAATGCATGCAGAATCTACTGCAAAAGAAAAAGCCAGCAAGCAAAGAATCACCCCAAATTCAGACAACCAGAAGATTTGTCCAAAATTTGGGGTGATTCTTTACTTGTTGTTTTATTTTACAGTGGATGTTTGATTTTATTTATGTGCTTTTCCACTTGACCATTTTTTTGTTATTAAAATGCATGCAGGCCAGTTGGACCATGGTCTCTGCAACATTTGTACAAAGATAAAAAAAAATTGCTAACTATTCCCTGCTCATGAACCTCATGAATCAGAAATTGTGATTTCAAAGAGGGCAGATGGACTTGATATGCCTACAAATGTAACATACCCGCAACTCTGTTTTTAATGGGGACTACCACCCGTCTGTGCTAATCAGACCTATTAATTGCACCTAGTTTGGAGATGTGTGCCTATTTTCTGGTTTGATTTATCTCTTCACATGATTTACCCATTTTGGGAGGATGTTCATATTTCCAGAACCGATTTACCCTTTCATACAGTTTTTTGAATCAGTCAGCCCAACGACACATTATTTTTCATTTGTTTAGAACACAAAAAGATGACTAAATGTCCAGAATACTAGTGGATCCAATAAATTGTTACATTTCCTTTTTTCAGAAGAAAAAATAAATAACTTTGTTAAGGAATTAGATGCAATATCATTCACTAAATTCAACAGATTTTATACTATCTTTGGCAATATGCTTATTTTTGTGTAGCATTTTTGTTACTCTTACTTTTTAAACATATGTGTCTTAGTAATATAACACAATCGTAATGAAAATAAGAAGAATTATGTGCTTTTCCATGATGAGATTTTATGTAGTTAGGTACCCATATTTTTGGCTGGATATACATACATTGCAAGAGCCTTTGCACCTATTTTTAGTGTCTGCAGGTTGAAAAGTATGCTGCTAACTCAGACATACTAAATAATGCAAAGTAATCCACTTTGCTGCATACTGCCATTTGAGGGATCTCTATGCCTCACCTTATAGGTGTGGAGCATAAACAGTGGACATTTGATGCCAAGAAAATATTGAATAAGAGTGAGTTATATTAACCAACATTAATGTGACATGACATCATTCCAAATACTTGTAGGGAAAATTGAAGAGTTACAGTTTTTCAACAAGTCACAAAAATGCTGTATGCATACTGGTTTATGCAAAGCATCATTTTATGCCAAAAGTCAATTAAGAAAGAAAAGGGGCTTAGAGATTATATATGGCACTCAATGTAATGTTAAGGTTTAGGCATGTCTAGACAGACAGGAGACAAACTTTAATTTATGAGTCACTTACAGTCTCTAAGAGAAAACAAGTCCATTGTGGTAATGCAACATTGCAAACTGAAAGTTGTTTTGTACTCAGCTGTCTATATTGCTTGGACTGTAATCACTTTACAGACAGATGATACATTTGCAGATGTTATGTCATACTGAAATGCTGCACCATCTGTGTTCTGTGCAGAAACCTTCTATGAGATGACCAAAATGCACACAGACACATCCTCGAAGGTTCATTATGGCAGTTTTAAGATTACTCCTGGAGCGACCTAAGTGCTTCCTGGCTCCTGAAAGACTGCCTAGGCTGAAATGTAGAGAAAGCTTTAAGATAGAGTTGAAAAATAGCCTACAAGAAAGACTTTTACAAAGCATCTTTTTTTTTTTTTTTACATATAATGTTTCTTATTATGTGTTTTTATACACTGAAGTTTTAGTTATGCTTTTTAGGAGGCTATTTAAAAATAAAAATTTTACACTGCATTCTAATTTGAAAAGAATGTGGATTATTTGTTTCTTAGTCAAACAATGATACTCTATACAAAGTACAAGGTACATTTTCTTTGAAAATGTATCCTGAATTTAATGTCTTCTTTAAAATGCAACTCTTTTGGACAAAGCACTATTAATGCTAGCATTGAGGTTAATAACCCAAGATCCAATTAAATGACCTTATTATCTCACCAGACTTAATAGAAACAGCAAGTCTTTCTTCAAAGCAATTTCACATTTAAGTGGCAAAACAGGAGCTTTAGGTAGCTACTACCTCTAGCTCCCAAAAGAAGAATTAAATCACTTTAATTTCTTTAATTTGCTAATGTGGTTAATATAATTTTCATTGTGTCTTTTTAATTGCATTTACTTTGTGCACACATGTAGGTTTCAATGAATTCATATTATTTGATCCTATTCCCTTGTTAAATTTGATAAAGTATCATAAATCTAAATATTTACGTTTATTAAGTTTGTGAAATTAGGTGATTAGTTGGAGCATGGTTGAATAAGCTGATGAAAAGAAAAAATGAATTTGATAATTTACTGTAGTTTTACATGTTCCTTTGGACCCATTTTGTTTGAATTGCATAAATTACTGAAAGGCATAATTGTAAAATTATAAGCAGAGTAGTAATGGTTACTTAAATAAATAATGGTTAAACATTGTACTTCATAAATGAGTTCATTGTTATACGCTCATTTGGCATGCACATTTATGGTACATTAGTTTTTTCTTTAATGCGTACAGTAATCAAGTGCACTGAAATGACCATTCCTTAGACAAACAAGAAAAACATGTCACAAGATGCAGCATGTGAATCTTTTCCATAATGTTTAACCTTTTCCATTTCTTTGTGAAATGATTTTTGTTTCACAGTAGGTAGAAATTAAAAAGTAAGCAGTCCACAGAGGTTAGGATATAAGACATTAAACTAACTACATTATGCCTTATAAATTATTGCACAATATAATACCACAAAATGCTCATAAATGTTATAGTACAACAAAAATCTCTGCATAAACCAGAGTCAGGAATAATTTTATTTTTTTTTTTATTTTGTTTACTTCTAAAACATATAGATATAAAAGTCTTAGATTTTCATTGCATTCTCAGTATTTTTCAGTCTCCATTTTTATCTTTCCTTTCCACATACACACAATATTCCAAACATAGCTGGTGAAGCTATATTTTATATATTACATTATAGAGTTACATTAATTTCTAAATGCCAGGACATAACAGACCATAGTGTTATTAACACCTTACCCTTTTACAGAGTTCTTTCAGCATGACAACTTATGTTTGTTACTGAATCCAGTTAAATATATTTCTTGTAGTAAATAGATATGTATTAATTTTAGTTGGGGCGTCTTTTTATGAAATAAAGATTCTTTGTGTGGCACTTAAGTTCATATCAACCAAACTTTCTCAATGATTCAGTGATGGACATTTCGCTTTTGATTTTATATTATGCAGTATAAAAATCATTCAGATTTTTTTAGTTATTAAATATAGGGAAATATATATATATTTTAAACTGTTTCAAAGAACAAAGAAATTATTTCATAGTCATCGGATAAATTGTTGTACATATGGTATAGTAGTTTACAGTGAAAACTGTAGAAGAAAAGTTTTACTAATAGACATTGCTTTGGAGGTAACAACACTGATTAGCTTTACATTTTCATTTTAAAGCTAAAATACAGAATCAGCAAATAGAACTGGAAGGGCACAGTCATAGCTGTTATCCCATGTAATGTCGATATAAAGTTTGTTTTGTCTTTTTGACATTTATAATTAACTCCACTTTTGGGAACATGTGATTCTACAAAGAACACTCTTATTTTCCTGCTTAGATAGCTTGGTCTGCATCAAAACAGAAATATGGAGAGGATTTCAACCAGATGAGTTTTCCTCAACACAACAAACTTAATTCTTTACTATACTTTGATGGAACCCAAGCCTTGTGAGCAGGTAGGAAATACTCTTTGCTTAAGTTCATAACACATTTGAAATTTTCAGAAAAAAATGTGTGAAATCATTTGCCATCAATAGAAATAGTTTCCATGATATAGAACCATTTCAAGGCAACCAGTTATATGTTGCTGTATATGTATATACATATGCATGTGTGTGTGTGTGTGTGTGTGTGTGTGTGTGTGTGTGTGTGTGTGTGTTTGTGTATATTTATACACACACACACACACACACACACACACACACACATATATATATATTTTTTTTTTTTCTGTCTACCTATCTCTGTATGCTTGTGTGTGACTGTATATTTGCATGCGTTTCTGTGTGTATGCATGTATGTATATATGAATGTATAACAGATTTTCCATGTATCAAAACTTAGAATGCCTGTCATAGCAGTAAAAGAGTTTGAATCACAAACATTCAAAAACACATAAAAAACTGAATCACACTGATTTAGGAAAAAATTTTTTTTTCATGGAGGCAAGTCCCCCTTAACCCCCTACAACCTTGCTAATTATATATGCCAGCTTTGAGAATGAATAACAGTGGGACAAAGCAAACTCTTAGATTTCCACTGTACCACAATTCTTCATAAATAAACAGCAGCAACATGTAAAAATGTCATTTTCGAGCACTTAGCCAATAATTCAAGCACTCAACACTTCAGAGTCTGAGTGTTTGAATGTAACCAGTGTGCGTGTGTGTGAGTGTGTGTGTATAGAAAGACATACACATATGTGTATATGTTTACTATATCTCTCTATAGATACATATAGATATAGATGTAGATATAGCTACATAAAGAGAGAAAGAGAGATTGTATATTTGAGCAGACACACACTTGCAGACACACAAAGATCACACCTCATAAACAACATATCTGAATTTCTTTCGTACTTAAGATGTTGGCCTCAGATGTAACTATTACAGTTGCAGAGTACAAAACAAATCCTTTGTTTTCTCCAGTGTTTTTAGTAAGTGTATCACTTCATTTCCAAATTAAGAAAGAACATTGTTTTCATTTGTCCTACCTGATACAGCATACTGTCAATAAGAATAGAATGAAAGACAGTGTAGTATCCCTATTGTATATCCTCCTTCAGGCAGTTAGATCTAAAAATTAAGGCTATAAGGTATTAATGAGCTACTTTCTGTGTGAAGGGTTTGATTCCTCCATAATGAGCTACTTTCTGTGTGCAGGGTTTGATTCCTCCATAAATGAGCTACTTTCTGTGTGCTGGGTTTGATTCTTCCATCCTCCTAATAACTTATGACCCTATAAATGGTACTTTGTGGCAGTGTATACTACATATAATAATGTGTTATGTTAGTCACAATGGCATTGTGAGTATCTGTACTACTCTCACAGGAAGAACCTTTCACGTTTTGCTTATCCTGTTGGTGTTCAAATGGGTGTTCTCCAGGAACTTTGGTTCCCCTCACATCCATAATGTTTGAAGTAGGAAGACTATTTACTCTAAATTATCATTATGTATGTACATGTCACATGGAGGGCTGACCTAAACATATACTTCTGTCCCCTTTATTTATGGGTTCTCTACAGGAGTCAAATATGACTTGACAGCGTTTGAAGGATGCACAAAATTAACCACATTAATCAAAACTCCTGTGGTTTTACTTCTGCATTAATGTTCTATTTTTTCAAACGTTCACATCTACACAATTGTAGAACAAATCAATACTTTATTTACAAAAAATGTGTTAGCTTCATACCTTCAGTAGTAAAAATTATATTTCAAAATTCTCATAATTAAGCTTTTCTGCTTTTCAACTGAGGCTATATGCAAATTATTACAAGCATGTAATGGGTAATTTAAGTAACTGAAGGATTCAAGAAATAAGAATGAAAAGGGAAGCTTAATGAAGCAAAGAGAGGCAAGCAAAATATTAGTCCACTTCTCCACTATGTGTATAAAGATCCCTGTTATTATAGAGTGTTCACATTCAAACATAATTTTTATTTGAAACATTAACACACAACTGAGTAACATACCTTGCAGTATGGAATCCCAAAGCTGAACTATGATTCATAATCATAAGTGAAACTGCATCTGTTTTCAGACTGTCATGCAATACTCGCAAACAAGTAAACTGATGTTTAGCATGGATGTCATATTCCAAGTGTTAGTGGTAGGATTGCTATAGAAATGCAATTTTTATTTATGTGCATGATGCATGAAAGTACTTTGCAGTTTATCATTAAATGAGTGAATTGTAAGCACTTTGCCGCATATCATTAAATGAGTGAATTGTAAGCACTTTGCAGCATATCATTAAATGAGTGCATTGTATTGTTAGTTGTATTACATTGAGAGCATGACACTATCACTACTAATGTGGAGGTATTCTGTTACTCAGAACACATACTGATATCTGACATCTTCTCTTACAAAGATTGTATATATTTACTTACCAATTAAATGAAATGCACATCATAGACCAGTTGTGATGCCACTCAGCTTCTCAGATAGTTATCAATCTTCACCTAATAATATACTAATACTATCATGTGTATTAAAAAGAGAGGAAAAATTGCAAAGGTGTTTCCACTGTGTGAAATAAGTTATTTGATAATTTTTGACAATAAGATAAACAGTACATCTTCAATGAAGGCATAGATTTTTATGAGTGTACTTGTACATTTGTCAGAACATTTGTCCATGTTAACACCCTGACAGGGCAAAATAATATCAACCACAGTGATGTATGCAGCATATTTTTAAAATTTAACCAGATATAGAAAGATAGACAGAAAGTCACATATTTATCTATGTGTATGTTTGTAATTGAGTTGCAGAGCCAGCTTTATATGCTCCAGTTCTGGAATTCTATATTTCTTTTTTTCCTCTAAACTTATTAGAAAAGTAATTGAGCAAAAATCAGATAAAACGTATACTGTTCTTTTCTGTGCTGCTAATGCAACAAACTTAATGTTTGGAATACCTCTCTGTGACATTTAGAGTAACTGAAGTGTAAAATGCACAAGGCAAATTATATGTATTTGTTTTAGTGTCCTGCAAACTGTTTAACAGGAGGTTTTCCATCCTCACAAAATATTTTAGATATTAGAATATCTAGCTATCCGCCTATCTGTCTATTTATGTTTGTATCTATCTGTCCACCAGTCTGTCCTTCTATCTATACTGAAATTCTTAACTGAACAAAACATATCAGTACTTCTATATTGCTTATCTGGTTGTGATGTCTGAAATAAAGTATAAAAAGTATTCAGCAATTCTCTTAAGTTACGCAAGAGTAAAGTATTTATAATAGAAAAAGACCAACGAGATGGAAAAGTTAACTTAATGAAATCGGTTGAAGATATATGATTTTTAAATGCTTATTTAGAATCAGAATGAATTTAATTGAAATATCTGTTACTGGTAGGGTAAAAAGGAAAGAATAATCTGATAAATATATTATCAGGTAAGAAATGATGTGAAAAATGATAAGGGCATCTCAATTTTTTCATAAAAATAGTGTAAATGCTTGTATATCAAATATTTCTACATTTCTTCTTCTTCATCCTAGATATCTATCTGTCAGCATGTCATGTTATATGAAATCTGAAGTCCTGATAAAGTAGGTCTGAATTGTAACATGAACGTTATATTCGACAAATTAGACAAAAAAAAAGATTATTTAATTGTGGTGAGATTTATGAACTGCTCAGTTTAGTTGAAATGAATGAATATACTGCTGTTCATGACTATACCTTTTTTAAACTTAATTTTTCTAACAGTGCAATCGTCAATTTATCAACAATAACAAATAAGAGCACATCCAGTCCCCGATCAGCCTTACAAAACTATACAGCATATTTAAATAGCTGGAGTGTTCGCAATGAACATGATGAAATTAGAAATGACAGTGATGATGCTGCATTTCATGGCTGAGTGATTCATTGCTCACACTCCAACACCCACCACCACAAGTCATAGAAAATGAAATCACCTTCCTGTTCGAAATATTATCTGAGCTTTAGTTTTTTTTAAACAATAGGAACTAAATTAATATTCCTACAACATAGTGCTAAAAGAATGATCTATTTTATTCCTGCATCTGCCATAAGTGTATAGTTCATGCACACTTTTTATTCACGTAAATGTAATTCAAGTACAGTAATGTAAAAGTACAAGGACTGGAAGCATTTATCCAGGATAATCATTTTCTTTTTGGTTTCTGATAAGCACTCCACACAACATAATGCACCTTTTACTGTAAAGATATACACTTAGGTGTTTTCAGTATTTATAATTTTAATTGGGAATCCTGACCTTGATTAGTTCATATTCTTTAAATCATTGTTCAACAAGATCCATAGGTCAGTGTGATCCTCACTAAATGGCAGATTTTTTTATTGCATGTTTTGTACACAGAGAACTTCCAGCCTTAGCATGCCATTTGGCCTTATGTTCCTAACCTCTTCTAGACCCATTTGTATTCTCTCACATGTGTAGGAGTTGGTGAGATGAGTAATAAAATTGTACTGATTGCTTTGGAGCATTTGCTTTTGTGTTACCTGCATCGTACCGCCTTATATGTAAGCAATTGTAGGCTGTTTTTAGGATTTGCTGTTGCATGCTCCAAGTTCTAAGGTGCTATGGTCATCATTCCTTGCACTCTTCCTGGTACAGATTCTTATGATTTTAGCAGATTAATTACTGTAGTAAACAAATAAACCATCACACAGGCCCCTGGAAAGGTGTGCCTACCAAATGCCAGCCATTGCCACTACATTTCTTTCCTCATCTTTGTACTATTCCTGACTCAACAGCAAGTAACAACTGGCACTGGAAGAGATGGCTCAAAAGCTATATTTAGTACATGAAAAATACAGTTAGCAATGTATTCAGAGGAGTCTGAAAGGGATTCCTTGTATGCCATATATGTAAGCCATTAGGAAATGTTAGCAGAGGTTGCATAATAAACATTTTCTGATAAGATTCTATGCTATTTTCAGAACAGAAAGTACCTCCTCTTTCTGATGCAGAAATGGTTCTTATTGTTTCCTCCCTCTCTAATCAAGTAATTGTTTTGTAAGATGACTAAATGCTTACTTCTAACATTGCATAAAATCTTACTTTACACTCATACAGTACCCCATGCTACATATATATTTTGCTTCAGAATGTTTGTTTCCTGTCATTAGCTATGTCTAGCAGATCATATGATTGTGCAGAAATTCCCCCAAAACACAGATAATATGGATGTGATGGCAATTTTCCCAACTTTTGTAAAAACTGCTTTGATATTGACACATAAATTAGATCAATAGCAGACATTATTCTGTAGTCTGCAAGGCAATGGATGATACAATGGGAGCCCTATTGTCTGCTGCCAGATAGTTAGCCAGTGCTCAGGAAGCAGAACCTGAAAGGCAGCTGCATCCAGTCACGGTGGACAGAGTCTAAGAGGGGCAAGAATGTGAGGGGAGCACTTTGCTCACTTTCTCCCTCCTGTCTGTGTTTGTGCAGTCTCAGATCTGGCATAGATATATAATATAGGGGTGTGGGTGATATCTATGATAGTGTGCTCCTGTATTGTTTATGCTACAGATTTCAAGTGTCAACAATGCTGCCACTATGGTCGGCACTGTTTCCTTGAGTGAGGGTGTACTCATATGGCAGGATACGTGTGACTTAAATAATGTTGCAAGGCACATTTCACATAAGTGTTCTATGCTATTACAAGGCATTTAGGGAATGACTGTTCAACCTAATGCATACTGAAATGACTGTATTAAGAGGTATTGTACTGTTCTAGTTTATAATTACAAAAATTATTGCTGTTGCAGTACTGCTTGTGTTATGTCATGTGTATAACAGTCTGGGGGAGTCATCAGACTAGTACTTACCATTGTTCTAGGATTATTATGGAAGTTGCTTTGAGTGTCCTACTGTGATTTGTGCCTGCAGGAGTAGGACAGGTAACATAGTGCCAAGGCATTCATATACAGGATATTACACCAGCAGAGCTGAGCTCATGAATGTTTACAAGTTATATCCTAGGACAGGTAACACACTGCAAAGACATGCATACACTGGATATTAAACCAGCAGAGCCGAGCTCATGAATGTTTACAAGTTATGTCCAAAAATGCTTATCTCACACCCCAACTCATATGTACCATGGTGTGTAAATGTTGTGGAGCATCTAAGATACTGTTAAAGTGGTGCGGCGTGCTAGAGCTTAGACTTAGGTTCATGGGTTCCTAGGTAGGTACTAGGCTATCTGCCTGAGGACATTTATAAACCTAGCCAGAGTGTGTCAGCTTTCGCCACCCCATTGATTAATTAACTGATCCTCTGTCAAGCAGAGCCAATGAAGTGATCCCAGGGGTGTATTTTCTGTTACCCATCCACTCGTCAAGGTTTCTTTTGAAGAGTGTTAGTGAGGGGCTCTGCCTAATGTAGTTTGGAATTTTGTTCCAAAGCATGGGGAGTCTCTGTGACAGGAATCTATCCCTCCAGCATGTTCTATTTATTGTTGTGGTGAGGTTTAGCTCACCAGAGCGAGTGGCTCGCAGTGACTTGGATTTTTTTAGGTGGAGCATGTCCATCAACTCTGAGTTGGACATGGCTTTATAAGTCAGGCAGAGATCACCTCTGGGTAAGCGATATGCCACTGAGTACAGCCGGAGATTTTTCAGTCGGGCTGCATAGCACATATGTCTGAGGCCAGTAATCCTCTTGGTGAGGTATTTTTGTGGTCTTTCCAGCTGTTGGAAGTGTCTTGTGAGGTACATCCCAAATGGGGCATTGTACTCTATGTTGGATATGATGAGTGATGAGTAGAGGGGCACTATAACCTCTTTATTTCTAGATGTGAACTCTTTAGTAATTTGATGGGCCACATAGAAGGATTTCCTAACTACTTTGGCAATATGATTGTCAAAGGAGAGATTACTATCTACCTGGGTCCCCAGATCTCTTATTACCTTTTCTGTATTAAGGGGGCTGCCACCTATGTGGCAATTCATGGGTGTTTTGTTTTTCCCAAATGGAACGACTATGCATTTTTTGGCATTTAGCTTGAGGCCATGACTTTGACAGCAGGTGTCCGTCTCAGTAAGGCCCTTTTGGAGGATGTCCGTGTCAGCCGGAGAGTCAATTATGGCTCCCAGTTTGCAGTCATTGGTGAACTTGGCTAGCCATAGTCCTCCTGTGTTTGCCTGTACTTCTGA
>NC_056729.1:899975904-899998404 GCF_019279795.1 Protopterus annectens
CTTTCAATAAACACACATTACCCCAAGTGACATTTGACGACCTTTAATAAAATTCCATAAACATAACTTCATTGACCAACCGATATTTCATTCACTAATTATGGGATAAACATCCATATAACAGTTAACTTAGTACAATGTGACCCCACTCACCCTGATCAAGTAAGCAGCCTCTTTACCTCCACTTGCTTACTTTTACTTATCAAGCAACGTCCTACCACTCACTTGAACCAACCTCCATATAACAGTTAAGTTAGGGCACCATGACTTTGATTACCCTGACCAAGTAAGCAGCATCCTTACCACTGCTCGCTTACTTTACTTATCAAACAGCATCCAACTGCTCACTCAAATTTCCCAACATCCATATGACAGTTATATTAGGGCAGCATAACCCTGCTCACCCTGACCAAGTATGCAGCATTCTTACCTTCACTTGCTTACTTATCAAGCATCGTCCAACTGTTCACTTGCACTTCCCAACTCATTGAAATGAACCATCAACACCAGAGTGAAACAGAAGAGGGACAAGCCTGGCCCTCTTTTCATCCCCTCCTGAAAATATAACACACTGTCTCCAAGGCTCGAAACAAAAAAGAGGATGAGGGCAACTAGCAAGTTCATGCCAAAATGTGATATCTTACCCAGTTACACTCTAACAAAACTTATTCAGCCCCTCCCTGCACTTATCTCACTTCCACCCATTCATCCTACTTTCCTGTTTAACCCTTTCCACCCCACCCGCAACTAGCTTCCTCCATTACCCTCTTAAAATTAATTTTTATTTCACTCTAAGTTTCCATCTGAAGATGTCCCTGGACAAATTGGTCTGTTGCCAAACCTCATTTGTCCAGGTCCTCTTCAATAAGCATGACATTTGATGACCTTTAATAAAATTCCATAAACATAATTTCATTGACCAACCAATATTTCATTCATTAATCACAACATAAACATTCATATAACAGTTAACTTAGGGCAGCATGGCCCCACTCACCCTGATCAAGTAAGCAGCATCCTTACTGCCACTTGCTTACTTTTACTTGATAAGCAGCTTCCAACCACTCACTTGAATTTCCCATCATCCATATAACAGTTATTTTAGGGCAGCATAACCCATCTCACCCTGCATTCCCCCACTTGCTTACTTATCAAGCAGCGTCCAGCTGCTTGCTTGAATTTCCCAACTCACTGAAATAACCATCCAACCAAATAAGCAGCGTTTTCCTCCACTTACTACCTTAAACTTGGCAAGCAGCCTCCAACCGCTCACTTGCATTTCCCAACTCATTAAAATGAACCTCCAACACCAGGGGGGGGAACAGAAGTGTGGCAAGCCTGGCTCTCTTCTCTGCCCACCAGCCTTACCAGGCTGCTCCCCCTCTTTCCTTCCAAAAGATTTTAGCAAACCTGCCAAAACAAACCCAGCCATACCTAAAAGGGAGAACCAAAGTCATTCGGTGTACACCATACCCTCTGAACCAACTGGATCCCTGTCATCAAACTCCCCGTGGCCTAACAGCATTCACCAAAGCAGCCAGTTGTCTAACTAGCTGAATTAACTGATAAGCCTTTCCCCAAAGCCAAAATAACTACAGTAGACCACATAACATCCTTACCTTGAAATCACAAATCCTCTGTTAACCTACCAACTGTAACTTCAGAATTATTCCCACCTTGCTGCATTGTAAATGTTCCGCAATGTCTGTAAGGGAATGCAATGCCACCTGCAATTATGCCAATAGAAATTATTTCAATTATTGCTGTCCCAGTTTAGAAAGATAAAACAGGCAAATTTACTGAAGGAATTCTGTAACTCCAAATCTTAATGATTTGCTCCTAATTGCCAGAAAAACAGACTTTTATGAAAAATGGCTCAAAACATATAAAACCAAAATTTGCCAGTCATCATTCAGAGTACTCCATCCTCTCTAACCAAACTGGATTTGTCATCACCTCCCAAAGCCCTATCACATAAATAGCTACAGCAGCCACTTACCTGAATAGTTGAAATAAAATTCACTAATCCCCCTCCCATGCTAAAGTACCAAACCCTAACCCCATAACCTAGCATGACTGTAAATATCTAAATTCTCACTTACCTAACTACTAATATTGACTTTGCAAAGATTCCCAGGTTATTATCTGCCAAGTATCACTAAGACACTAAACCCATGCCACGCGAAACCTGGCAAGGGCAAGTGCACACCATTCTGCTTAACTGCAGCCCTGTTTTACTACCAAATTGACATAATAATGTCCAAAATGAACTTTCCTTTCCAAATCAAAATAGCAATTCTGCCATCACCATCTCCTAATAAATGAGAAAACATTTAATGACATCATAGAATTTGCTGATTAATAAAACACCTCCAAATTACTCCAATACATCCATAAAAGAAAGTGCCACATGAACTATAGCCCAATAAACCTCCCTTACCAAATCCCACCCTCCCAACACAAGCTATCTTGTCAACAGCCAAAGTCTGTCAATCTTCACACCATCAAACCTACCCCAATCCTTCAAACCCATGAACCACCAACCAGGATTAAGTTCAACTACCTTTGTCACCTATTTTACTATACTACTCACAGCTAACTCCTCCTTGACCAACTGAACTGCCTTACCTTATTCCAAGCTAGAAAAATAACCAAATAGTTCCTAGCAGCCTCCTTCCAACAGACAACTGCACAGAAATGTAACCTCTACAGCAATGCCCTAAAATATGCCTTCCTTACAACAGGTGCCTCAAAATTCTGCAACCCAGAGTTAACCACTCTAGCAATGCCCTACCCAACCCTTCAAACCACTGACCCCCCAACCAAGATTTAATAAGTTTACATAGCCTTGTCACCTATGCTACTATACTACTCTCAGCTAAATCCTCCTTAATCAACTTAACTGCCTTGTTCCCAAGCCTGACAAATAATTCAATCTCCCATCTAAATTCTTGTGATTGCAACACATCTGGCAATGCCCTACACACCAAGCCATAAACCAACCCCTCCATATTATACCCCCACCCTAACACCTCTGTCACATTCGTAAGCAAATTAAAATCCCCCTGAACAACCCCAACCATCTGCTGAGAGGTCACCCCTCTGAAATGCACCAAAAGGCACCACAATGGCAAAACAGTATGCCAACTTATCAAGCCTCCCCAATGACCCGAGTAAACTGGCCAACATGCCAGTCCAGTAGGCCAAGAAGTTGAACAGCCTTACTCCGCTGCTTATCCTTAGCCTTCCCCACAAAGCTTATTTCCCATGTATTTATCTTTGCAACTGGTAAAGAATTAATACCTGACCTACATGTGTGAGGAATCCCAACAATGCCTTTCTTAAACCTTATAACTTCTGCGTAGCCAATGAGGCCACAGTTCTTCAAGTATCCCCAAAATACCCACATACCTAGCCTGCTCCATCCAACCCTACATACTCTTGCCATTCATACATAAGCCAACCACCTCCAGTCATTCTAAAGTCAAATGGTACACATGGTACTCACTCTAAAGACTATCACCTGATATGTGACACTAGTAGAACCTGCTTGAGGGACAGGTTTGTCTTTGCAAAGATACCACACCTTTGAAACAATCTCCCACTACCTCTTCAGATACAATTAGAACAAATGAATAGGTACCTGTAAATTCACCACAAGAGTTCCATGGAAGTATGGGTTGAACTTGGCTAGGGTTGAACTTGGCTAGCCTCGAAGGGCCCTAGAGCCCTAAGCCCAGCAACTCTCTATGATCCTACAATTGTTGTGACTCCACCGGCCCACCCCCTAACACTGGCATGCCATAATAAGCAGTAGTTAAAATAAAATTACCGGTAACCTCTAAGTGCATCCCTCCAGCAACCAGAGTCTCACAAGGGATAATTGGCTAGGCTTAAAATGTCTTGCAAGGGCAGTTAGCTTAGTACTAATCTATGAACCTATGAACTTCCATCCCCACAGAATGCATTACCTTTGAAATCCACTTCCTTCAGGCCAGTAACTATTGCTCCCTTTGTGCTCCTACATGTGTGAACTCATTGTGTACCACTATAGCAACCAGGATATCCACTGCAACAACCTGCTTCCACCATCTTCGGGCTCACTGCATAATGCTGAACAACTGAAATGCCCCTCACAGCATCATCATCTGCCAAACAGAAAAAAAAAAAAAGTAAATGCTGTGAAATATGTTATTAAGGATCCCACCTTTTACCCATTTGTTCCTTATTATAACAGCAGCATTCTTCATCTTGGTAAAGGACAGAGCAATATTCCATGGAATAAACATTTAACCATTCCATACCTCTGCCAATACTGAAGATTACAAAGCCTGCAGATAGCCTCCATGGTAAAGGAGAAGCTTGACCCAACATTAACACCTCATACCATTACTAGACATCAAACTTCATGTTCCTTCAAGTTTTGCATTGAAAAGGTGTATAACACACATTATTAACAATTAACTCCTATCAATGATAAATAGGCTGCATCATATCATTCCAGGCCTATTTCCATAACTAATTAAAATTGCCAGTGAGCCCTTAGTAAGTGCTCCACCCTTTCCATATCCTGACGATGGAAGGAAAACAATCCAAGTAAAGAAAATTAAATCATTCCATCCCTTTCCTAGATTCCTCTTAGAAATACCCCATCAAAACATGGCTAAATATAGCCAAAATGCCTTCCTCTCACCTGCCTAACATCTTACCAATACCCTCTTCAATGAACTACCATGCCTTCCCAGAAACCAACCAACTAGGAAACCGCCCTGAATAAAACCTAACCCCAAACATACAGGAAATCCGTACCATTAAGAACTATGCCACATGCTAACCTCTTAGCCAATTCGAGGGGGGGTGCCTGCCTGAAATCCACCCACTGTAGACCGTAAATGTTCTGCATGAATGCCCCATACCACTAACCAGTACTTAGCAGAAGACAACCCTGCCCAGAGCTACCCACCAAACCAGGACCAATGACACAAGAATCAGGGACACACTCAAACTAGTTAAGGTCATTAGGGATAGATTTAAAATATTGCACCTACAGTTAGAGAGTGGCTAAAATATAAATAAATATGCCACCAAGCCTCCATGTAATGACTGCAGTCATGTGTCCCCACCTCTTAGAGCAAGAAATTTGGACAAAACCATAAAATATTAACCAGTGGTTTTACCAACTTAACAGGTCGCTAAATCAACAGGCTTGCATTAATGTGAATCTTCAGAAAGGTATGAAGTCTAATTTCAGTCTAATAATTTCCCAATAATGTGACAGAAAACATCTTTTTACTTAACTCAGGCCAAGCATCTGAAGCAACGTGTATCTTTCAAACCCTTAATAAGTAATCTGAACAGAGCCTGACAACATGGAGGTACAGAAACCCAAAATATACACAGCTCTAAACATTGCACATATAAACTTAAAAGTTGTTAGAGCAACAGGGCTTGTAGTGACTTTTTTTCATTTTTGCTTTTTTTGGAATGCTTGGCATCTGAAACTTAAATGTCATCACGTAGGGACTTACTGGAAAACACAAACCTTATATGGAACAGACCAGAAACTTGAGACAAATTCTGAACACCCTGCAAATTCCAGACAGCTAAGAGGCACCGGTAAATGGCGGACTTTTAGCTGAACAGTTGCGAAGTATGTCGCCATGCCACATGTGCATTACTACGGATCCTCTGAGAGGTACAAATGTCTGCCATTATTCTCTAATGTCAGGGTCAGTGAGTCATCAACATTGTAAAGAATGCAATGAGCCCACAGACCCTGGAGGCACTCTTCTCCTAGGGTCGTTACTGCCACACCACGCCTGTGTGATGCACAGCCACTAATCAGTTTGCCAGTAGCCCATGAAAACAGTCAGTCTTTGTTAGGGGGCTAGAATGGAGTATTTCTGTATTTCCAGTCACACTATGGATCCAACTAATACAGCAGGACATGAAGGTACCTAAATTAGGGAGGGAACAAAGCCCAGAATAGTGACAGATCTCAAACACTGCTCCTAGAAACTCAGCAAGTCGCTGGAGTGACAAACTGTATCAGAGGCACCCTAACGGTAATGGACATACCCTGGGTATAACAGCCCTTTGTTTCTTATGCTTAGTCAAGCACTCTGCTTGTGCTGTGCTGATGAGGTCATAACAAGGCCAAAATATGCATATCCACAACTAGTGGGGTTTTACTTTATTGGCCTGAAATTGTCCATTGAAACAACTTAAAAAGAAATAAGTCATGGACATTCAGAATCGCCATATAGGTGAAGCACCTGATGTTCATAATGGTCATTTGCATATATCCCATGTGCCTCTGATACAAGAGGTTTGAGAGGTCACTCAGTGGAAGTTCTAGCATACTAATCAAGTAATATTCTTAAGAAAGCTGAGAATGTTTTTATAATTTGGGTGCACCTTTTCTAACAAATTGTTTCTGTGTTTCTCCTGAGCTTTTTCTTGCTTATCTGGCAAGAAACAACCTGACACTAGAATGTAAAGCAAAGTAAAAGAAATGTGTTCAATTTTTTCACAGTGTTTGATATATAGAAGTTGACCAACTTTTTCAGAATATAGCTATATTTTACTTTATTATAGTTCTGCTAGTCATGTATATAAATTATGTCCAAACAATAACAAAGATAAAGAATATTTACCACTACATGTCATGTAATCTCCATGCTCGGTCTGTCAAAAGTTCCAAGCATTAGATTTGCCAGGTGGGAAACAATAGAGGATGCATCCTTGAGGCTCTAGTTAGGGAACGTGTTTGAAAGACTACTAGGATTTCTTAACAAAAAAAAAAAAAAAAAGAAACATAAATACATTACCTATATCCATCTATATGTACAATATATCTATCTACCTATCTATCTCTCTCTCTCTCTCTATATATATATATATACCTATGTGTATGAATGTCTATATATATATATATATGGGTTCAATACATAATACCGAAATTCCACAATCCCGAGTCTCTTAATACTGACGACCAGAATCTTGAGATTGTGGAATCTCGAAAATAGTGAATGGAAATTGCCATACATTGTGGAACAGGAACGCTACCATTCACTCCACTGTAGTGAGATCTCGGAGTTGGTATATTTAAGTTGCAGGGGGTGTGGGGGAGTACAGGGGGGCTTGCCCCCCTGCATAAACATTAGAATAGTTGGCTTTGTGTTTTACTTTTTTTTTTTTTCAAGATTCCACAATCTTGAGATTTTGGTCCTCTGTTTTCAGAGTCTCGGGATTGTGGAATTCCGATATTTAGTAGTGAACCCATATATAGCACACACACACACACACACACACACACACACACACACACACACACACACACACACATATATATATATATATATATATATATATATATATATATATACATACATACACACGCACACACACACACACACACACACACACACACACACACACACACACGGATCTTGTTCATAATATTTATGATTCAGAATGTTGTGTCAAAAGGTCAAGACATGATATAACATGACAATGATCAACATTACTCACATCAGTATGCAACTATGCATGTGCTGAGCAGCAGTCTCAGCATATTCAAAAATATTTCAACAAAAATAAAAAGAAAACATCATTTTTTTTCTGAGGGCAAGTCCTCCAGCACCACCCATGTTGGGGGCTGCTTCCACCATGCACCCTGCTAATTATATATTTTAATTCCAAGATTGCACAGTTCTCTGGCAAAGGGTGAATTCCCCAAATCTGAGAATCATCTGATTTCTATTTTTGTCGACAGGTGTCAATCATCTGATTTGTTTACTGAATCAATCTGTGTTGACTAAACAGACATCGACAAAAGTAGCTGTAGACATAGATGGATATATAGATACACAGACAAAGGGAAGCAGCTTAAAAGTTGAAACAAATTTTGGAAAGGCATTGAGAAGACTTGAATGTATTAAGGGAAATGATGTCAGACTTCAATTTTAGTAAATAAACAAAAGGCCTAAAGCATGAATTAACTAAGCTGGAATAAAGCAAAATACATGTGTTTATGAAAGAGGTAAATTATTATCATCTTTAAAGAGGTAAATTTGTCTTACTGGTTTCTGTTGAAAAATGTATAGTGTCTTTAATCGACAGACCAAAAGGGAGGAGTGAGGTGTTATTTGGGACTTGTTGGATCATTGTTATGGGACAAGATCACCGTATTAAAATGTATATTAATTTCAGTTTATTAATGATGCTATAATATGATTTTTAAAAAGCAAATATACTTTGCATGCAGGGCTGGGAAAATACAGCTTCATAAGCTAAAATTATTACTGTGTCTTAACTGCATTTTTTTTATATGTAATTGGGAAAAAGTACATGCAGCATGAATTTCAGGCATGTTAGCTACTACAAAAAGGAATTTGTTAGCCTGACTCCTCCAGGCTAGGAGTGCGTTGTTCTCGGGAAGGTTCAAAACATCCAACGTCAGAAACAAGACCCCTTGAAAGCAGGTGGATCATGTTTAGATAGGTGTTCACATGAAGTCTGAGGTAAAAATCATGAGGGATAAGGACATTTACAAAGTTTTTTATTAGTCAGAATCATTGTAATGTAATAAAACTGCATGGCCTGTTTTGATAAGAAAATGTATAAAAGATGTAGTTTGTCTCTCTTTAGAGAGACTAATTTATCAACGGCTATGAAGATTGTCTCCAAGCGCTGTAAGAATAAAATTTCTGTTTGCACATCCAGAAGTGTTGTTCCTGACTGAAGGCATAAAAGGTAAATTCTTAATGTTATTTATTTATGGCTATAACACCATGAAAATGTAAGCCATGCAGTCAACTTTAAACCTATTCAAATTAAGAGATACATTTTTAGAAGGTTATGGCAAAAAGAAGAGACAAACGTGATAGAAAATTAACTTCCTACAAAAGTTAGATTTTTCCGAGATTTTCCTGAATAAGCTTAGCAGGTGTGAAGTAATCTTACATCTGTATGTGTGTGATAGCCCAAAGAGACTTAAATGTGTGTGTACATTACTTTGGATAGTTAACAGTGGAAAAGATATTTACTAGATTTTAAAATTGAAACAAAGATAAGCCTGCCTTGACAAAACATTTTAATGGCTTGAAATGGGGAACACGGGAGCTTCTGCAAATAATAATTTGTTGATTACTGTTTTGTTCAAACGTGAGAAATTCTACTGAATATTGTGTATAATGATTTTAGAGTTGCCAGCTTTGAACAAAAAAAAATAACAAGAACATGAAATCACAACTAGTGCACAAAAAGAAACTATGCTAGCTGTTATTCTCTATGTTGAATAGTGATTAATGAGTTAGATATCAAGGACATGTACTTCATTACTTAAAACCAGTTCTACTTTACACATGATCAAAAGTAGGGAAAGCAATCCTTAAGATGTTTTACCTGATTAGGCACATTTTAACAATCTATTTTCTTAAGTGGCTTCAGTTTGTTCTGAGTGGAGATATATATTTGTTTGTGGTAATAAGCACCCCACAGGCACTTCATTCCCCACACCCAAGAGCAAGGTGAGTTGACTCCTCAGTTTCCATTCCTAACTTTTCAAACATATCGGTGACACTTGCACATCAATCATTGACCTCCATCTTACAGACAAACACATGAGAAAAATGAGCAATCTCTGAAATTATCAATTTCAAAATGCAAATATATTAATATTACCAGCACTTCGTTCCTTACCCCACATAAGAAAACAAAGTGAGCAGGCTCTTACCTTTCAGTCCTTTCTAATCCACTCTCATCTATTCATTGCATCCGCACATCAGCTCCTTCCTTCCCCTCCCCAGAAATGGGAGCAGCTTCTTGCCTCTTCATTTTTTCCCATCCGGTAATACTGGTTATACAAGCACATTATTCCTCACTTCCCAGAAGGAAGGTGAGCAGAGTGTTGCCTCCTCATTTCTTCCCATCCAGTCATATCTGGTTACTCTAGCATATCATTTTTCACCATCCTCTACCAGAAAAATGAGCAGGGCTTGCCTCTTTATTACCCTCTACTCAATCTCTAAACATACAAATGATGTTTTTAATCAGAAACTCACAACTGTTATTTGTACTGAAAAGGAAAAAGTTGATCATTTTTAAGAAAAGTAAAGATGACATTAAATTGTACAACTATATTTTTATTTTTTCTGTCTTAACAGATTTTTGAATTAAGGGTAGAAGGTTGGCATAATGGGTAAGGTTTTTACCTAACAGACACAAGGTGCAGGGTTTGATTCTCACTTGTGGTAATTAGCTAGGTTTAAAATAGCCTACAAGAGCAGTTACCCTAGTACTAATCTATGAACATATGAATCTATAAGTATCAGTCATAAATACATTATGATAACTGCTAGACTTGCCTGGCAAGTTTGCCTGAAAATGACCTTTGGGGAATTGTTTGGAGCACTTAGTAATATTTGTAGCAATTGATTAACTTTGTATTGGACAATATTTATCTACACCATGAAAGTTGTTTTATCAACTTTCAATTATCACAAATCGAATAGTGAAACAAAACAACTACATTAATTCAACAGGAAGCCAAAGAATCCAATGGCTTACAACGATGTCAGTGTAACTAGACAAAGAAAAAAGAGCAACTCATTCATTATGTCTAGCTTTTATTATCTTATGTGGCACAGTCTGCACTATGGGAGATGTGTAAGTAGTCTGAAAAACAAGATATAGCTGTTTTGCAGCACAAGGAATTAAAATATTACAACAAACATTGCTATAGTGATTCAGATGCATTAGTGCAGTGCAAAATATCAAGGCATAATATAAATAAATATTTAATTTTTCACTTTCTGGGTGGAATTTTCCTTTATGTTGCTTGCAGAACCAGAATATAAGGACTATACAATAGTTACATAAACTGATAAGAAGCTTTTGTCATTGTAATCAACCCCATTAAATGTTAATTAAAGCTTGTCTAATGTGACATGATTTCCATGTTGAAGGTTAGCCATTGATAACTCCTCAGATAGTAATTGATACAGCTGAAACTTTGTTAGCTTATTGCATGGATGCTTACTGTTGTCTGTTCTTCACTCCAGACTAAAATTACCTAAAACTGTGTGCTTTTACTTGAAATTATGGGATGCTTTTGATCAAGACAGTGTTTCTATTGATAGACTGAGGAATATAGCTTTCTTGAATTAAGGACAATGGCATCAAGCAATATAGATTAGGAAGAAAACATTGGCTGAGGAATAAAAAGTTATGAATTCAGCAGACACAAAAAATTAGCCAAGATAAAAGCCTCAATACCTGGTCTTACTTCAATATTTCCATATTATTAGCAAGCCAGGATAAACAGATTAGCAATCTTTTAAGCAAGAATGTGAAACTCATTTCTGCTTGTTTTCATTTTGTTAAACTGATATGCTTATCTCTTTGTTTTATAGATATACTATCTGTCTGTCTTATGTTTTTATTAGCTGTGAAATAAAGTTAACAGCTGCACATAAGTACCTAGACGTACTTGGAAGCATGCATGAGCAAAAAGCATAGAGCTAATAAATCATCCATTATTTCTCCCTTGCCGACTTGCAATAAATAGCTTTTCAGATCTTGCATTTACTGCAATCTTTTGCACTTTGCATTTTAGTAAAATCACCGATACAGGTTTCAAGGTTGTTTGAAGAGCAGACTTGCAATTTCAGCTGATGTCGTGGTAAGGTTTGACTTACTGTATAGCCAGTCTAGACAGGCATTTCAAAGAACACCTTTAAAATGAATCAGAAACTCAATGTAGCTAGTTCATTAGGGATACATTTACTATAAAGGATACTTATCAAATGAAAAAGATTGCTGGCTTTATCATTTTGTTTCAAGTTTATGTAATGTGTGTTGATTAAACGTTAGTTGCTTTTCCTTTTGAAACTAATAGTTTCCTTTGTGATAGTAGAACAAATTCCAAAATAGAGAATGGTTAACAACTTAGTCGGTAGGCATATTTGTTTACAAATATATTTCAGTCAACAAATTATTATTTTTCAGAACATTCACAGAGCATTATTAACTACCCATTTCTTGAATCACTTCTCATTACATTCTAATAGACCAGTCAGTTCCTATAGCCTAAAACAAATGCCATTCTATGTTCAGTCAGTTCAAGTTCATTTAAAGAAATCTGAGAAATACAAATACGTTGTGCTGTGGGGTGGTAATCCATCCTCTCAATTAAACTGATTTAAGCTATGAGTTTTAAGACACCAATTTAAAAAGTGCATTCCTTTAGCCTGTCTGTTTAATTTAAAAATGTGACTGCATCTGTCTATCCATCTGTGCTGTAACCTGTGTTGCAGAAAAATCTATTACCTGATGAAACAGAGCCCCTAGATCATAATTACTCTACTACTGCAGTTAAAACCTCAAGTGAAACAGTTTCCCATGTTATGAATTAGGGTTTCAGCAGTAGTGCACAGCTGTTTTGCACAACTAGGTATAAGAAAAAGCTGTTAACCTTTTAGGAAACACATCTGACATTTTTGTGAATTGAAATCCCCATGCCTTGAAAATGTACCTTTGGCTGTCTTAAAAGGAGCAGCAACATTAAGGAAGCAATGCGGAGCCTTGTGGTTGCTAATCTTTCAAGCATTTAGTGTTTGCTTAAACCTCGTTAAAAGCAACAAAAGGTCAAGCTCCAGTTCAACACAGCTAGTCTTCTGTTAGGCAGACTGGTAGAGCTCTGTAATCTATGTTTGTCACTTTTCATTAATCACTCTGCATTGTTCTTCAAGGAATGCCAGGAGATAATTGCAACTAAATGTGATTTGCAACACCCAGCACTGTAGTCAAGAGATGAGAAATCAGTGAAGAGATGAAAACATTGTTTTGCTTCCAGACAGCAAATGTTTGCTATTCAAAGATACATCGTGCATACACATTGATTTAACCATGGCACAACACTTAAAAAGCCTGTGCAGTAGCAGGCAACCCTTTGGTCAAACTAAATGAATGCCAAGGGCAAACACTTCCTCCTGCTTGCCAACCCTTCATTTCACAGCTCAGTGATAGCTTTATATGTTCTGGGGGATACAGAAGCTCAAAACTATGTAAAACACATTATGGCAAATTCTTTAAAGGAAAACACCCTGTTACAACAGGAAAGCAAACCTTGAATGCATTCCTTTTGTTTAGCATTACGCTGAGTGACATGACCAGAAAATTGGTGAAAAGAAAGCTTCAAAGCTAGCAATCTGAATCCCAAGACATGCAAATAATTTTACAGTTATATGGCTTAACACCAGACTTGAAGACAGAGAGGGACACTTCAGTAATTGAATATAGGTGTCAGTGATATGGATGGCTGATATGATGCAGCTCCATGCGTTCCATAGAATGTGTAACTTAGTAGTTTATACATCCTAGAACACATATTTATTTCATCTCTATAGAAAACTGCTATTCTGAGTTTTAGCAAAGAGTGGGTTTTAGTGCACATACATGTATATTATCATATGGTTGTAAGGTTGTATATTTGTTGTATATTCATTGAGCATTTTTCTGAGAAAAGGGGCAGCCTTCAAGACATTTTCTCATCTACAAGTATTCAGATTATATTACAATTCAAATTCAAAACTCAAGAGGCAACAGGCTAGATTCATAAATGGTCACCACATCATGCCACACAAAGGTGCATCACTAGCAGGGTAGGGTGTGTGCAATTCATGAAACACAGGTACTCGACAAGCCAAATGGAAAACAAGGCACAATCAATGTATACACTAATGAGCTGCATACTAATTAAATAAAAAAAAAAAAACAGAACAAGGCAGAGTGATTCAGAAATGCATACAACCAACTTGTGCACACATTATGAATGCGGGCATATGCTCATTTTCACGAAGCACTGAAAAACTCAAAAACATTTTAAGGATTGCTGCAGCCATTGTAAACTTATATCTGCAAAAGGCTGTTATAGCTACTGTTGCTGCAGATGGCACTTGTCATCCTCAGAGGTGCCATGTCTTCTGACCATGCTTAATTTTTTTATGTCCACCATGACACAGACATAATGAACTACTATCAAGGAGAAATGAACACCATACAGCAGCTAGTGGGCATGTGTTGGCCTTGTCTGCAACCCTGTGGGAGCCGTGGAGTATCTATTCCTGTAAATACTAGGGTATGTGTCGCTTTATGTATATTAGCTACAGGGACCCTTCAGCAACCAACAGGAGGTCACAGTGGGGGGTTATCAGATATCTGCATAAGAATACTCCATCAGTTCCTCGATACCATGCTGCAGCATTTGGGTTGCATATGTGATTTCCACATATCCCAGAGGACACAACAAATAACATGTGTGACTTCTATGCCATAATCCATTTTCTTGATGTACTAGAGAGACACAGACTGTACCATTATCAGAGTAAAAGCCTCAACATGTGAACTTGGATGGAGGTACGTGAAGAGTAAGAGTATCACTTCATCAACTGCCAGGTGGTCTGTAATGTACAGGGTATCATCTACAATGTGTGCAAGCCAAACAGGCCACAACTAACAGATATGGCTTACATGTGACCTGTGTGAATGGTTTGAGAGAAATGATTTCTCAAAGGAACATCTAGTGGGTGATTTTGGATGTGCTCTAGAACCTTGGCTCATATCCCCAAATAAAAAATCAACATAACCTGATATAGCAAGGTTACAACTATCCCCATTTGCAAACCAAAAACATCCCAGGGAATGTGTCTGACTTCCTGAAGTTATGATTCCACTGTCTGGATACTTCTGGTGGAGACCTGCAGGACGATCCTACCACTTGTGCAAAAATGTTAATTGCTTGCGCCATTCTACATAATACAATACAGAAAAAGCAGGCAGAACAGGGTGAAGTTATGCAGAGACCACAGTTTTCAACACTACAGGCAGCGGCTGCAGAGGAGGACAAGAACTCAGAGGAGGAGCCAGCAACTGGGGGACGACCATGCCAAATGGAGGTGAGCACAATAATCCAGGGTACCCCCTAAGTGGCACAGGATTGCTCATAGCTTTAATACATAACTGTATAAGAGCTAAGAAGACACAGACAGTAAAAAAATGATGCATACAAAAATGCCATGCTCTGCTTACTTATGCATAGGCTGACCACCCTGTGAATCATATATAGACAGTCCAATCAGAATGTTATAAGGACAGGGTGCTGTTCTCATCTTTTGTACAGGTGGGGGAGGAAGTATACACAACTAAACACTATCTTTGCAGATTACACTACATTAACAATGATGCATTCAAAAGCACCTACCTGGGCTGTTCACTATGTGCATCAGATATAGGCAACCCAAATAAGAATGTTATATGGACAAGGCACAATATGAGGAAGAGGGTACAAGAGTACATATGAAGATCAGTATGTGTGTTTTGGAGGGGTTTAGTTAGTCAACATGCCAAGTGCATTATGTGCCTGGATGAGGTGGTATGGAAGCAGTGGTGTGGATGCTAATGTCTGCAAGGACACAGCATCAGCAAATGGGCCAGAGCTGTGCCCAAGTGTACTGGACAAGTCCAAGACATGCATGGCAGAGGGTTCAGCTTCCCATCCATGCCTCCACTCATGACAACTTGTACCACTAGGAGTTGCAGTGGCTGTGCCATGACACTGGCTAGATGTTGGTATGTTACTGACCGCAACCAGCATCTGCTAGAGGAGGCATCAGTATGACTTTGTCCAAGAAGATGGCCTTCCTTGGGTGTAGACCTATCCAAACTGATGTAACAGTGGAAGTGTTACCAGTTCAGAAGCTGGACCTCACCCATCTACAACAGATCGCTAGACTGAGTAGTTCTGATACTATTGATTTTGCTGATGTGCAAAGGATCCATCAGATCAACATCCAGGGATGTTTTATGTGACAATAGGAGGTACTGCCAACCATGCCAGGAGACGTGAGGCAGTGGATATGTAACATATGCCAGCACAGCTAGCTGGAATTTTGTAAATAATTATATGTCATTCATATATCAAACTGATTTGTACAGATGCTTGTGCTGCAAATGTATTTGTGAGGTTTGCTTGTGGTAAAATGTATTAGCATTGTTTCCTGCTGGACAGAAAAGAAATGTACTTGGATTATTATAACTGTTTATATGTATACAGTATAATAGCATATTGTGGAAGATAAGATGTTTATCCACCTGACTTTGAAAAAAATATTTGTGAAATTAAATCACTTTATGGATTAAGCCGTAAAGATGTTATCCCACAGTTTTGAAGGGAGCCAGAGACACAACGTCTGTACTAGAGAAGACTTTGTAGCTCCTGTAGGAAGAGTGAAATGGTTTTATTGGTTTATGGCTTCCAGACTCTCTTGTGTATGTATTATTGACATGTAGGTGCTAAAATCCTGGCAGTTTCTAGTGGTGGGGGATACTGCAGGTCAGATGACCAGATGTGTGTGATGTCATTCTGTACAGAAATAACGTTTTAATATTAGAGGAGACTGAAGTCTCAGGGGCAGTCTGTTCTTGAAAACCTGACTAGAAAGACCCTCACCCACATTATCTTGCCACGCTCTATTTAGTAAGTAGGAATAGCAATTCTCTAGATCAGTTAGGGCAATATAGTGAGAATAGTAAGCATTGTTTTGCTGCAACTGTGTGAATCTTTCCAGCTGTGTTATTTTCAATATTTCCAGTTACTGAAACTCTGGTGTTTAAATAGATATTTAATATTTTCATGTTCTTTCATTATTTATTATTAAATATATTTAAACTTCTCATTTTGGCAAGTTATTTTAGAAAAAATATTTAAATTTTGGTAGTATTTGCATATACTTATTTGGTGATAACCCTGGCCACTCCTGAAGCCTGGCTGGTTGGCCAACATCAACATTTGTATTAAAATTAATTTCACCCAATATAATTGGATACCCTTTTAAGAGCCTTATAGTAGCTGACTGGTGGCAGTGAAGCTACCTTATATTCTGGACAGAGAGTGGCAAAGCTAGTAAATCTGTGTCAGGTGTGTGTGTGTATGTGTGTGTGTGTGTGTGTGTGTGTGTGTGTGTGTGTGTGTGTGTATGTGTGTGTGTGTGTGTGTGTGTGTGTGTGTGTGTGTGTGTGTATGTGTATGTGTGTGTGTGCATGTCAGATACTTGGAGCAAGGACACAATGTACTGGTTTAACAGAGAGGGTGCTGAATGCAGCTGTGTCAGTGGACAGTCTGAGGACTAGTGGAGAGACATTTAGAGAAACCCAGACCCTAGGCTGTGTGTGTTCACTGTGTGCTCTTAAGGGAAACTGTGCTTGATGCAGAGAGGTCTGCTTCTCAAAATTCTGAGGATATCCATTTGTATTCCAAGTGAATGTCCCTCTCCAGTGTCAGTGGTAAGGATGCAGGCTCCTTGATTATTATCCCATAGTGGGGATGTCACACTTTGTATGCCAGGCACAAATGACCTCTCAATGTTCTGTAGGAAACCCAGTATAGAGATGATGTCTTGTGGTGATCCGCTTAGGAGATGTTGTTTACATCCCATATTTTTTTGTGACGAACTTCTGTGGATGTTCCAGTTGGTGCATGTGCCTAATCAATTACATATTGAAGTGTGAGCTGCATTCTATGATGGGTCTGAAGAGGGCTAAATCGAGGAATGATGACCTCCTTGGACCTAGATAATGTGACCTTGTTTATGAGTTGAGCAACACAGAACGGTTTCTCTACTACCATAAGCACATGCTGATCATTGCTTAACATTGAATTTTAAGCCATGGCTTGGGCGTCAGTCATTTGTCTGTGTTAATTCTTTTGGTATGATGCTAATATCTTGTAGGGAGTCTATGACTGTTCCTGTTTGCAGTCATCTGAAAGCTTGGTCATCCAGAGACCTTTGACATTGACTTTGAATTTCGAGAAGTAAATGCCAAAAAGATGCAGGCCAGGCACAGATCCCTAAGGAACTCCTTTTGTGACCAGTTGCTTAGTGGAAGTTGTTTTCCCTAGCCTAAGTTCATGGGTCCAATCTGAGACTCAGGTGGCTATTCAATGCATAATGCAGGGATTAATGCAACATTCTGCGACTCTGTTTACAACACCTGAGTGGAGTGTTGTATCAAATGCCTTAACCAGGTAAGGTAGGCAAAGTGAATTGTTTATCCCTCACCCATTGCCTTGGTGACTTTTTCAAAGAAGTCCAACAATCTGAGTAGGCATGGTGTGCATTTGACAAAGCCAAACTGGTTGAATCCAATGTCTGAGGGTTTCATATGTCATTATTAATCATATCCATGATAATTATTTCCATGGCTTTGCATATGAATCTAATTAGGCTTATTGGTCTGTAGTTCTCAGAGTTTATTGATTGACCTTCCTTGTGCTGAGGGATATCCGTTGCAGTCCTTCATTTACATGGTGCAAAGCTTCTCTGGAGGCTATGGTTAAATATTTACTCCAGAGGTCAAGACTGGTCATCTTTTGAGCTATTTAGGAGGCATCCTGGAATATTACTGGGGCCTTTTGATGCTGTGTTCTTAGCTTTAGAAAGCGTGTTGCATATTTTGGTCCTGCTTTGTCGTGATAGAGATAGAGGGGGAGTTATGTCTGATGATATTATTGGGGTGGAGCACAACCTGGATAACTGGATGGGGAACAGAAAATGCACCCCTGGGATTCCACCTATGTCCCTGCTGGACAGTGGCATAGGGTGCTTACTTGTTGGAACATGGGATAAATTCTTGACTAGGCTTGTATGGGTCTCAGAACCAATAGCCTAGTGACTTCCTATGATCCTATGGAGACTGGAGCTGAATATGTCAGCCAGCAGATTTACTATATCTTCTAGTGCTGTGAAAGTGGATCCACTGACAATCACTTCTGCAGACTGTTGCATACTGCCTTTGATATTTTGGACACAGCGAAAGAAAACCTTGTGGTTTCCCTTGGCCTGGGAGGAACTCTCTACATAATAATTGAGTTTGTTAGACTTCATTTGTCCCATTAGTTGTTTGTTTAGCCTGATGACAGAGTTTTTATTCTGCTTTGCATTAGACTTCCTAACGTTAGTTTTGATTTTGTATTTTTGTCATGCAATGTGTTTATGTTTAAAATCGCCCAGGATAGCTTGTTTTTTGAGTCTGTTCTGGACTTGTTTACGGTAGGCACAGCTATCTCTATGCATCTATTAACATGACTGTACAGGGTTTCTGTGAACAATTTTGCATAGGCTGCTGTGTTTTCCGGGCTTCAGTCGGCTTGACATTTTGTTAGGTAATCACTTAATAATAGGTAGCTTGCTTCAGAGTGGTTTCTTAATGTTACATGTTTTTCTATGGTCATTGGTCACAGCACTAATATTTAATTTGAAGGAGACAGGTTTATGGTTTGACCTTATCAGAGAGGACATTACAGTGTGTGTGTGTGTGTGTGTGTGTGTGTGTGTGTGTGTGTGTGTGTGTGTGTGGTAGGGACATAAGGGGTGTAGCTTTCTCCTTTATTTTTTCATATCTGGTATGTTTGCACCCCTAGTGGGCAAATGGACAAACTATTTTCAGGGTGTTTGTGTTTACAAATTCTTGGAATCTCTGACCCTGAACATGTGGGGTCATGTAAGACTTCCATTCTATAGATAAATGGTTAAAGTTCCCCATGAATATTGTATTGGATGGAATGGTAAGTATCTCCAGTACAGTTAAGAATGAGTTATGGGCTTCATGAGTCATAGAGGATGATTTGTAGCTTGCAAGGATATTATATGACACTACACTTATAAACTGGACATGGATTTGCTCAAGCATGTCATCCTGTTTGACCAGCCATGAGCTATATTTGTTTTTAATGAAGATAAAGATACCTCATCCTTTAGTAAATGTGAGGAATGCATTGCATTCTTGCAAAGCCGGGGTGCCCTCTGGGCTTTAAAACATGTCTCGGTAACTCCACAGATGTTTACATTTTTTAAGGTGAGGAAGGAAAGTTTTTTGTTTATGCTCTTACCATTTAAACAGTAACACACTTAGATTCCATGTGGTTGAGTTTGCTAAGTCAGAAGGTTTATCAGTTAAGCATTGCCTAAAAGATGCACTATGAGGAAAGGCAATATTTTAGCCAGTATTCAAAAACCTAATGGGGACAGATGCAGACCATCCTCGGCAAAGTAACATGATCTGTTGACCATATTTCCCACACTGACAAATATTGTATCCCCTTTGACAGCACAAGATACTAAGTCAGTTATTAAAGTCAGTCATGATCTGTTCAGATAATTGCTTCATCGATGTTGAAGGTAGTCAAGGTAGACTGCTGCTCAATGCTAGGCTCACACCAGATTTTGACACATAGTCCAAGAGCTTCATAGTGTCTCTCTTCATATTATCCAGGGAGGTACATGTCAGGTCATTTACACCCAAATGGACTATGACTGAATCAAACTGATACTTGTTGTTCGATGATCTAAGTGCGTGAGTGACTTGGTGGATCCTGGCCTCTGATAGACAACTGACTTGGTGAGTTCAGCATCTGTATGTCTCGCAATGGAGACTCCTATGACTAGAGTATTGAGTTGTGTGCTGGCTTGAGTTATGGCTTTGCAGTTGAGCCTCCATGGGGAGTGGTTGTATGTGTGTTTTGGGGGGTTGTTTCGATACAAAGCTTTTCTGGTTGCTGATGATAGATGATGTGGGTTGAGTTTCTTGGTGCTCTTTGGGATGGGAGAGATGGCCAGCCTCTTGGATGCCCATTCCACCTGACAGATGATTCAGAACAGACACAGCATGGTCTTTCCTGTTTAATTTCTCCAAGTCTTTTGGATTTCTAATACCATGACAGGAATTGACCCCACTCCTAAGTCAAAGTATGATTCAAGCTCATGAAATTAGTATTGTTTCAGTCTATGATGTTAGCCAGAAGTGCTCTTCACAGCACCCGCAATGGGCCCAGTAATAACTTCTTCTGAAACTCATACAGAGTTATATGTATCAGTAACATATCTAAGCACTGTAAATTCTTTTGTATAAGATTCATTGCTTCTACTCCCATTGGAACTGTAGGTATCCTTCTTCCAAAGTGACTTTGTTTCTACCTCCAAATCCTGGTATTTTATGACTTTGTGTACTATGTTCATAAGACACTGCAGTCATTGCATGCAACAATTTCAGTGATCAATGCTACTTTTTTCTTCTTTCCGTGGACTACTATTATCTGTTTTTTGCGCTTCTAGTTTTTGAACTTTTGGCAATGGGTGATCCCATGTGATATAAACTTCATCATTTTCTATAATGCTTTGTAGCTCATGTTTCTAGTGTTTTTCAGCTACTCCAATATTATAATGTTTGCACAATCCCCAGTGCGACATGTCTTGCCACATTATTATGCCTTTCAGTATACAGTCCTTCTACCATTAGTATGTATATTACAACCGGTGACAAGATGTGCAACTGTTTCCAATTCTGTTTTACAAAACCTACATTTGTCTGTTTCTCCCACATGTTTAATGGACTTTGTAAACCAAAGTGTATGTAGTCTACTATCTTGGACCGCCAATATTAACCTTACATCTTTTGGTTTAAATTCAGTTGTTCTTAAACATTTCAGTGTTTGATACTGATCGACATGACATTGTTCCAAGTGTTTTCTGCACTTGCAACTGTATTTATGCATTTTCCTCAGCATGGTCCAGTGTGTCATTCATCTTGTCCAGTGAGTCATATGCAAGTTCATGCAGTCTGCTAAGTCAGCATTCAGGGCTTGGATGACCCTCACAATCTCTACCAAGGCCCTGGTGGAACCTGCCCATGCTTCCACAATGGCCGAGCACATAGGATGAATAGCAACTACTGACACACCAACCTCAGGATAAGGGTGGTAACAATGCTTCCTGTGGGCATTGCTGTCAACACTCCTATGTGAAATGCTCTACACATAATAGCTAGGAGCACATTCAGACATGTCTCTAACTGGGCCCACCACACTTCCCTGATCTATAATTTCCCCATCAACCTGTACAATCTCAGATAATACTGAGTCATGGGCCTGCACAGGTAGAGAGAGACTGTGTTGATAGTCTGAGGAAGTGATATTGGCGGCAGACTACCTGTGTTAGACATATGCTCTACATATCAAGGCTATGCCTGCTTATCACTGCTGTCATCATTAGAGGCAAAGGATCCTTCAAAATCAGATGAGGATAGTTTCATAGTGCTGGTGCCAAACAATGCTTCACCTATCAATGTATCAAAACAAGACATATCCAGTGCAAGTATGACTCAGCACCACAATTACACATACAAGTGATATTGTTACAACTACTAATAAATATTACTTAATGTGACTGTGCCCATACCATGTGTAGGTGACTGGTGTATCTCGACACCAGATGTACCTACACTCAATATGTGAGATAGGTATTATACATAATAATAATAATAATAATATTAATAATAATAATAACAATAATAATAAGTAAGTGACTAACAGTTGCAAATGGGGGACATAATAAAGGTACTACTACATACGTTGGGCATCATGTGTAGAAATCATCTGTGTCC
>NC_056729.1:900003404-900238404 GCF_019279795.1 Protopterus annectens
GGCAGCATAGACATCCTTAAAATGTGTTCTGTGTCTCTTCAGATCCTGAAGAGATAGAAAGCAATTGGAGGATGCATAGGGAGTGATTAGAGAACCTAAGTGAGCACTGTGATACATACAGCCTCTTTTGTGAAATGTGTATATTTTAACAGTAACAACTGGAATATTTTTTATTTTATTTTATTTTTATTTTACATTTGTTGACCGGGATAGTCCGACTGGATACATGTCCATTTTCAGCGGAGTCCCGGGGAGAAAAGCTCCAACAGGTTTAAAATGACATATAATAAAAGACAGAAGACAGCAAGCCAAAGGACAGGAAACATGTACATAGAGAGATAACAGTGCAGCAATAGAAGTTACATTTGATTACTTTCATTATATACAGGTTAGTAGACCCTTAGTCGACTAAATCCTTCCTAGTCAAAAATTGCCCATATCTGTGCAGAATATTGGTAATATTGGTAAAGTACATTTATACAGCAAGACAACATGTGCCATTACTGGCAGTATTACAAGTATTGATTCTCCGTTCCACCACTGGCATAGCTGTAGCAGTGGGTCATCATGTTAATTAAGTCTATGTGCACTGAAACTTGAGGATACTTATGGGTAAAACCACAACAAAAAAAGGCTTTGATGTTTTCATGGACTAATTTTATATGTCATAATACTAGAACTAATAGAATTGTTAAATGAAATAATTAAGATGTTAAAATAAACTTGTGTGTCTTGTGATCAAAATATTTATGGTCCTTCACTGTATTTTATGATTATGAAAAAAGTAAGAATGCCATTTTATTATTTTTGTATGTCTCCACCCACATGCTCTTTATCTATAGTTTTTATCAGTTTTATTTCAACTTTTTGCTTATTAATACACCAGAACAAAATTGGCTATTAGTGCCATTCTGCACAATAAATAGTATGATTGTACAAAGGTAATGAATATGGATTCTGCATGCTATCATAAGTTCATAGGTTCATAGGATGATACTAGGCTATTGGCCCAGAGAGTCTTATAAGCCTAACCAAGAATTTTGCCCATGTCCCCACAAAGTCAGCACCTGTTTCCCCTGTCCAGCAGGTACACAGTTGGGATCCCAGGGTTGTATTTTCTGTTTGCCATCCAGTCGTCCATGTTCCTCTAAAAGAGGGCTACCCCTGGATAATGCCATATCCTACTTCAACTCTACATACTTAAACCTCCTAGATTCACATGCCCCTCTAAAAACTAAAAGAATAAAAAGCAAAACTGCCCCATGGCTAACCAAGGACACACTAACTGTCATGCGCCTTAAAGACAAAGCTTGGTTACACCACCAAAAAAAAAAATAAGACCCCCTCCACCCTTAACAAATATAAAGCACTCTGCAACAAAGTCAAAAAGCTTATCATAGCAGACCGCAAAGCTTATTTCTCCATATTGCAAACTAGTCATAAAACAAATCCTAGAAAATTCTGGAATGGAATCTCCACCCTCCTCAATCCTGGCAGAAAAGAAAACCCTTGTCCTGACCCCAATGCTCTAGACATAGCCCTGGCCACTCAATTCAATTATTTCTTCATCAACTCCGTTAGCATACTTACCTCATCCTTCACTAACACTACTGCTACTATAACCCCTCCCCTATCCTCCTCTTCCCCTTCACTCTCAGATATAACCACCACTCAACCTCCTCCCTTCTCTATAAAACCCATTCCCACATCTACCATAAAAAAACTGAAACCCTGCTCCAATGCCCCTGACAACATTCCCTCATACATTCTTAATACAAAAAAAGCAGAAGACAAACGAGCGAACAAAGCTCCAGTCCACCAAGAACACAAGCCCAAAAGTTCCTTAACGCGTTTTTATTATTTTGCACAGGTAAAAAGCAGCGTTTTCACCACAAACACAGTGTGGCTTCTTCAGAGGAATTTTTTAAAAGAATACAAAGGGTGCCTCCCTTTTTATAGGAGTTACTAATTACTTAATTAGTAAGCTTAATTAAAAAAGCTTAGTTAAAAAGGCAGACACAATAACACTCATACATTCTTAGTATAGCCGCCAAATTCATTGCCTTTCCCATCTCTATTTTAATCAACCACTCTAACCAAGAAGGCTGTGTACCCCAACTTTGGAAAATGGCCTTCATCTTACCCCTTCACAAAGGGGCCAACAACAATAATATCACAAATTTCTGTCCCATCGCAATCTTATCCCCCATCTCCAAAGTTCTTGAGAAATGCATCCATTTACAACTCCTACCCTATCTCATACACAATCACTTACTAATTCCCACACAGCATGGTTTCAGACCAGGCCACAGCACTGCTACGGCTCTCCTGTCCTTCCTCAAAACTGTCAACAAAGCCTGTGACTCTGGACATATTGTATCTACACTCCTACTGGACCTCTCTAAGGCCTTCGACACCATTTCTCACAACTGTCTCCTAGCTAAACTCTCTAATCTAAACCTTCCTCTCTCATCTCTCAACTGGTTTTCTAGTTACCTCTCAAATAGGCAACAAGCAGTTAAAATGGAAAAAAGCCACCTCCCCATTCTTTAGCACACCCAGTGGTATACCACAAGGCTTCATACTGTGTCCCCCCCTGTTTAATATTTTTATAAATGATTTTCACCACTCAATCCCTAACACAAACCTTATCCAATATGCAGACGATTTAACTATAATCTGTTCTGCCACCTCCATACCCACTCTCCTAAAACTAGCCCAAAATGCTTTTTTTACCACTGAACAGTGGATGAGAGATAACCACCTAGCACTCAATGCCTCACAAACCAAACTTATGTTATCTACCCCTTCTAAAACAACCACTATAAATAAGAACACATTCTGCATCACCAGCCACAATAATACAGCACTCAAAGTCGTACCTGAGGCCAAACTACTAGGTGTCCTCATTGATGATCGGCTTAAATTCACCTCCCACATGCAAATAAACATAAAAAAAAACAGAAACTTGGTATGCTTTACCGTCATTGTCACTATCTCACTCCCTCTACTATGTTCACACTCTCTACCACATTCCTCATTCCGTCTCTCCTATATGAGGCCCCACTCCTAATTAACCTACAATCCAAAACTCTCCTCCTGTTATAATAAGATTGCCAAGTTTGCCACTAGCCACAGTTCTTCTACCCATCACTATTTTGCCCTTCACAAACTAAATTGGTTAGAGCTACCCAAGTATCTCACCTACATTCAACTCACTCATGCTCACAAACTCATTTTCAGTCCCTCCCTCTGTCTGTCATTATCTTCATCCCTTAAAATGCACCTTCCAGAAAGATCCTTAAGATCCAGCAATCAAAACTTGATAGAATTGCATAAACCCATCCGCCCTCCTGGCAAAAATCTCCTATGCTTTGCCCTTGCACATCAGTGGAACTCCCTTCCACCATCCATCCATGCCATCTCTAGTCACTCTTTCTTTAAAACCTCACTGCACTCACACCTAACATCTCTCTGGGAATGATCCTGCACTCATCCCACATAACCTCTTCTCCTCTCTATACCTCAGACATCTCAGGTACTCCAGTCCTACTCCTTTCCTCATAAAGTACTAGCAAGAAATTACAACAATTCCAATTTTTCCTATTTTTCTTAACCTTGATTATTTGCTTCATATTGTATCTGTAAATACTATGATTTTAGTTGTACTTCTGCATTTACTGTTATATAATTACTTGTTTATAACTTTTGTTATTGTGTAGCTTTCTACATTGCTTGTTTATACCTTTTGTTGTTATGGAGCTTTTCTCCCCAGGACTCCACTGAAAACGGATTCTTCTTGGCCCAATGGACCATCCTGGCAAACAAACTGCAAATAAATAAATAACAAATAAATAGTGAGGTACTCTGCTTGACCTGGAGAAGGAGTCTGTTCCACAGATGGGGGAGTCTTTGGGACACAAATCTATCCTGAGAACAAGTTCTATTACTGTCACAGAGTAGGTTGAGGCCTTGTGCGCAGGTTGGGCAAGTGGGGTCTGACTTACAGATATGCAGCAACTCCATCAAGCCTGGGTATGAAATGGCTTAGTATGCCAGGCACAGGTCACCTCTGAACAGTCTGTAAACGACTATAGAAGGACAGGGCTTTTAGCCTATCTGTATATGATAGGTGCTTGAAACTCTGGATTTTCTTGGTCAGGAACCTCTGTGGTCTCTCTAGTTGCTGCATGTGCTTGGCAAGGTACATGCCGAAGGGAGCTTTGTACTCAATAATGGGTCTGATAAGGGAGGAGTACAGGGATGTTATGACCTCCTTGTTCTGGGATGAAATACCCTTACTTATGTCGTGGGCCATGTATAAAGCCTTCTGTACAATGGAAGAAATGTAGTGGTCAAAAGTCAGGCTGCTGTCAACCTGGGTGCCCAAGTCCCTCGTAATTCGTGTGCACCCAGGTTCTTGTTTAACCTCAGCAAGATCCTGACTGGGCATCCTACAAAGTTCTACAGCAGCAGAAAGAGACAGGAGAGGCTTTCGGTGATTTAAGTACCTTAGCTGTTTATTAAGTCTTGCTACATATTTCAATTGTATTTTGTTAAGTTTTACTGTTTGCACTTTATTTGCTCATTTTTAGTTAAATTCAAGTATTTTACTGTTGTAGGCTACACACTCAAGTGCGTTAGCATTTTTCAGCTTCAAAATAGTGTTTTTCTGCAGTTCTAATTGTATTTTTGAAAAAAAAATGCTATCTTCTTGCTCGTTTCCCACCTTTCTGACTAGAATAGTCTGGATTTCAGATTTGCTGATCTCAGGACTGTATTGAGGTTTCTGTGTTGCGCAGACCTTACTGAGATAGAGGGAAGCTTCTCTGCTTATCAGTGGGAGTGGTAAGCTCTGAGCAGCCTATCTGTCGCTAAAGGAGTGGTTTCAGCTCAGAAGTTGTATTTTTATTGGCCATTTTGGGCTATTTCTTTCCCTTTCATTTTTTTGTTTAAAAAATGTGTTTGAGCGGTTTTTGAGCATGTTTAACATCAGAAAGATCCAGACTGTGCATCCTGCAGAGTTCTGGAGCAGCACAAAGAGAGAGGAGAGACTTTCAGTGATTTAAGTACCTCTGTTTTGCTTATTTTTGCTTACCACACTCTATTCTAGCTGTTTATTAAGTCTTGCTACTCATTTCAACTGTATTCTGTTAAATATAAATGTTTGTACTTTATTTGCTCGTTTTAAGTTAAATTCAGTTGTTGTACTGTTGAAGGCTACACATTCAAGTGCGCTAGCCATTTTTCTACTTTAAAATAGTGTTTTTACAGCTCTAATTGTATTTTCGGGAAAAAATACTATATCCTTGCTTGTTCCCACCTTTGTGTAACTAGAATAGTCCAGATTTCAAACTTGCTGATCTCAGGACTGTACTGAGGTTTCTGTGTTGCAGAGGCCTTACTGAGATAGTGGGAAGCTTCTCTACTTAAAAGGGGGAGTGGTAAGCTCTAAGCAGCCTACCTGTCACTAAAAGAGTGGTTTCAGCTCAGAAATTGCATTTTTATTGGTCATTTTGGGCTATTTCTAGCCCTTTCATCTTTCTGTTTAAAAAAACGTGTTTGCGTGGGTTTGCATGACGTGCAGTGCCGCTTAGCTAAGGTGAAACAATTACCGGTGCCTTAAAGTCTTATCTCCAAATTTTCCTTTGGACCTTGTAAACCTTTACCTCTGAGCACTCAAATTAGACCTTAAATCCAGCACTTGCTCAGAACGTCTTGTAGCATTTATTGCAAGTTCACCCACTGCCACTAGCGCTAACTTTCCATATAGGAAACAAAAAGCTTCAGTGCACATAAATAACTCAGTACTTAAAAAGCTGATCACTTTTCCAGGCATGGCCAAAGGTCAGTTTCCAATGTTTTCTCCCATTAACCTGGTGAACCTGGGCATCCTAAGGCAAGGGAGCAATTGCCTCATGTACACAGAGAACCATCTCCTCCTACCTCCAAGCACATCCACTTGTGAGAGATGAAAGTACATAGCCAAACTTGATGCTTTGCTTTCTTAGTCCAAGACTGGGTCAGCCAGTCAGAAGGAGAAAGTCAACACACACATCACATCACAGACCACACATAGCTCCCCTGTTAGCACACCACCACTATCACATAGCAACACAAAACACACAACCACTTTCTCAAAAAATCTGTCCAAACAGCAGACACCTCCAAGGCACAAATGCAAGCAACTATCCCATCCAAGCATAACTTACAAGACACACAACCCTCACAACCAGTGTGCCACTCAAGCTAAGCCCCTATGGCAGAACAATGTACCAAACACATTCGTCATAGGTGACTCAATTGTAAGGCACACCAATGTCCCCCTCACTAGGCTGAATAAGGAGAAAGTCATGGTCAGCTGCCTGTTGGGTGCCAGGATTCACCATATAATACATGCACTTTGGTCTCTCCAGGAGGACTCCCTCATTGTACATGTTGACGTGAATGACCTAAGATGCACCTCCCTGGACTGCATAAAAAGAGGCATTGCTCTCTGATCTTGTAGTCTAGGCAGGTGTGACCCTAGCCATGTGTAGCATCCTGCCGTCACCAAGAATGATACCACAGTACAAGCAGAAAATTATTGACCTCAACAATTGGCTAAGTTTCTGGTGTCATTCAAAGGGGATCCAGTATCTGTCTGCTTGGGATGAAATGATAGACAGACCTCGATGCTTTGCCAGAGATGGTCTGCATCTGTTACCCCCGGGCTTCCGGATACCGGCCAAGGCCCTTGCCACCCCTATAGTGCCTTTTTTAGGCAATGCCCTGAAGACAAATTTGCCACCATAACATCTGCTAGTAAATGCATCCTAAGGGTTATGTTACTCAGTGCTAGAAGTCTAAACCTCAAAATGCACTCGCTCTAGTCACTCCTCAAACTGGAGAACATTGACATTTGTGCAGTAACAGAGGCCTGGTTCAAGGCTCCTGCGAGCACCCCTGTGCTACCAGGTTACAATGCATATCACACCTTTCGGCTCCCAAATTTGAACCATAGCCCTAAGGTATGTGATGACCGAACCTCCAAAGGCAGAGGTGTATCCATCTTCATAAAAGATACACACACCTCCAGACTTGTTGCCCAACATAACACATCAAAAATACTTCAGGTACAGTCATCACTGGGCAAAACTGCAGTTCATGTTGTAGCTTGCTACAGATCCCCTACAATGTCCCAGGACTCCCACTCTGCATTCTTGGACACTCTGGAAAACATCAAGGTCCAGCCTAAAACTCTTATTCTGGGAGACTTTGACTACCCCTCCATTAGTTGGAACAACTACTCCTGCTCCAACTCTTTTGCCCAACATTTCCTGGAATTCATCAACTCCAATGCCTTGGACCAACTGATCCTTACCCCCACTAGGGAAACAACATTCTTGACCTGGTCATTACAAACATGGGGGACCGCTGCTTTACTCCTTTGATAAACCCCTCCTTGGTCAGATCCGACCACAAGTTATTCATCATTGATATCCAAATCCCGGCCCCACCCCAGAAAAAGGAAACCACAGTGAAAAACTTCTCCAAAGCTAATTTTGAGCTTCTAAGGACAGAAGTGGCAAGCGTCACATCTGCCATAGAAATGGGGAATGGGAGTATGGCTGCTGAATCATACACCTAGGCAGTGTATGAGCACTTAGACAATTACATAGATAGGGCCATACCAAATAGAACCAAGATGCTCTCCTCTAAAAATGGAAGCCAATCTGGTGGACCCCTGCCATCAACAAACTCTACAATAGAAAGAAAAAGAAAACTGCTGCAGAAAAGGGTAAAGTCCGATGACTGGAAAAATTTCCTTGGAAAACTCAGTAAAAGTCTGAGATCCCTCATCAAATCCACCAAAGCTAATTACTAAAACAAAATTGCTACAGATACTAAGGACAACCAAAAGGCAATCTTTAGTTATGTCAAGAATCTGCATAATAATACGCAGATTTGCTCTGAGCTACAGCACAATGGCACCAGTTATACTGAACCAACTGATATTTCCAATACCTTGGCAAACAGGTTTAGTGTGAACTTTACATTTCCCTCACCCACCAAAGGGCCCATCCACATACCCGAGGAAAGAGGGGTAGCAATGGGGGTGGCATGCACCCCCATATTTGCAAACCCGGTCATGTTGCAATGGGAAGAATCCACTATATTTCAGAGTACGTTTATGAAGGATATTAAGTATTATTCCCATTTTCTGGATGATATTTATATACTATGGGAGGGTACGCTGGAAAATTTCCAAGAATTTATTACTTTTATAAATTCTAGTAGTAGTTATTTGAAGTTTACCTCCAAAATTAGCTATGAAGGTTTGGCATACTTAGATACGTGGATCTATAAAGATGGAAAAAATTTTCAATCTAGAATATATAGGAAGAACACGTTTTCTAATAATTATTTAGAATATTCCAGCAATCACCCCAAAAAATTGCTAAGGAATATATTCAAGGGACAACTAATCAGAGCTATAAGAATGACTTCTTTATACACTGATGTGGTGGACGAAACAGAATATATCAAGTTCCTATTTTTAGATAGAGGTTATGATCCCCGAATGCTGTCCAAAGTAAATACACAGGTGATGAAGGAGTGGGGCAAAAAATATGTACCGTTATTGAGACTTAATGGGAATAACAACGAATACACAGGTAGTAAATTCAACAAACAATTGGAACAAATTACAAATTTTAGTAGAGCTTGTGTCATAGAATATGGACCTCACACATTCAAAATCAAAGACATTATGACATCTAATTGGAGAATAATTTTAGCTGATGAAGAGGTTACGAAGATAGTAGGAAGTCGTCTGTTATTTGTTAATAAAATGGGACTGAATATTAAAAAATACTTAGAAAGTGGTCCTATTATTTCTAATCCCATCAGTAAACATACTAAGAAGAGTGGTATGTGTAATTTATGCTACTCTATTAATGAAGGTGAAGGTATAAAATTAAGTAACATCAACAAGACTTATATAAAATTTAAGCAAGGGAATTGTAAATCAAAGGGTATAGTGTATATAGCTAACTGCTGTTCTTGTAAGGCTTACTATATAAGTAAGACAGATCGGCAGTTTAGCAAACGAATTTACAATCACTTGTACTGCATTAGGAAGAAGGATGAAAAAAATGCTTTGTTTAGACACATACAAAAAAATGGTGACAACCACACCTTTAAATTTGCTATAATAGATAGTGTTAAATTAAATCCTAGGGGTGGAGACTTCAAGACATCTTTGTTGTATAAAGAAATGTGGTGGCAGATATTAACAGATGCCACTACACCCCCAGGATTAAATGATTTTATTTCTATTAAACCACTGCTCAAAATGCACTGTTGAGTATTGTGAGAGAATTTAAGTTTTAATTAATTACATATGTTGTGCACGTTATATTAGAAATATTAGAATTTTTGTTAGGCATGTGTATGTACCTTTAAATAATATCCTTGGTTTTTGGTGCCAAAAAGTTTTTAAATAATGAATGTTTTAGTATTATTCTTCATTTCTGATGAAGCCCGTATCTGTGTGGGTGAAAGCGCTTAACTGAATTGGATTTGTATTATTGGTGTGTTGTGATATTTTATTAAACATTTTACAGCAATTATTGGACTTTCAGCTTAAGTTGTTGTGTTACCAGTTGTGAAGATTTATAGGCGTCTCAAGACCATGTAGCACTTTGGTCTAGCTACCTACTGTTTGGTTCTGTTGTTACTGCTATACCGAATTTCAGGCTGTTATACCCGAGGAATACCAACTCCCTATTATCATGACTGCACAAGCAGAAACCACACTGACCAAAGCTAAGAATACAGCTTCCATGGGGCCAGATAATATGCAAGGTTGTGTTCTACATGATCTGCAAAAAGAACTGACACCACACCTGAGTGCCCTGTTCCACTACAGCCTCAGTTATGGCTTTGTCCCCACTGAATGGTGCACTGCTGCAGTCATCCCACTCCACAAAGGGGGAGTGACTATGGACCCTGGGAACTACCGCCCCATCAGCTTGATGAGCCTGATCTGTAAGGCTATGGAATGTATTGTTATGGATCGTATAAATAAGGATATAGGGAACCTTCAAACTGGGGACACCGCACAGTTTGGGTTTGTGAAAGGCAGATCATGTCTGCTCAATCTGATAGACTCCTTCGAAGCTGTCACCAGAGCGGTGGATGAAGGCAAGGCTGTCCACACTGCCTACCTTGATCTAGCCAAAGCCTTTGATACCATCCCACATTCTGGAATTATTGATAGACTCACTAATCTGAGCATTAACCCTTACAGCACTAGATGGGTTGCAAACTGGCTCACTGACAGTACCCACACGGTGAAAGTAGCTGACTCCAAATCTGACTACCAGGCAGTTACAAGTGGAGTCCCACAGGGATCGGTTCTGGGTCCTCTCCTGTTTGGTATCTACTTCTCTGAAGTTCAAGCCAACACCAAGGGACTCTGGTTAACCAAATTCACAGATGACTGCAAACTGTGAGCTATTATTGATCCTCAAGCTGATGTGGACATCCTACAAAAAGGCTTAATGGAAACCAATGACTGTGCCAAAACCAAGGCCTTAGGCTCAACGCCAAAAAATGCATCATCATTCCCTTCAGGAAAAACACGGTGCACAAAAATTACTATATCGAAGGGAACCCACTTAACACTGAAGGTGTTATAAGGGATCTAGGGATACAGGTAGATAGCAATCTCTCCTTCGACAACCATGTCACCACTGTAGTTAGGAGGTCCTTCTGCATGGCACATCTCATCACAAAATGGTTCTCATCCAGGAAAAAAGAAATCATTATCTTTCTCTACTCAGCTCTCATCAGACCCATTATAGAGTACAATGCCCCATTTGGCATGTACCTCACTAGGCACCTCCAACAACTGGAAAGACCACAGAAGTTCCTCACAAAGAGGATCTTAAGACTCAAACATGTGCCTTATGCAGAAAAAGAAAACTTAAACTTTACTCCAGTTCATATCGCCTACTTAGAGGCAATCTCTGCTTGACATACAGAGCCATGTCTGACTCAGCTTTGCTAGACATGCTTCATCTGAAAAAATCCCAGTCTCTCCCTGCTACTCATTCCAAAGACCTCAACCTTATCACCACATTAAACAGAACCCAGAGACTTCTAGTACATTGGAATAAACTCCCCATTCACGTCAAGCAGAGCACCTCATGTACCCTCTTCAAGAGACATCTTGATGAGTGGAAGGGAAATAGGAACTTCACCCCGGGGATCACTTCAATTGCATTGCTAGATAGGGGCATAGGGAACCAACGTCTGGTAAGCCAGATAACTGAGAACACTATTGGGCTAGGCTTGCATTTTATCCAGGGCTGTTAGCCTAGTACTTACATATGAACCTATGAACAATTGTTTGCATGCTTAGTTCATTGTTAGTAAAGTGATAATTAGTGGGGATGCCATTTTCCACAAAGGGGATAATGATGCATTTCCTAGCATTCAGTTTGAGGCCATGCGTCTGGCACCAGTCATTAGTTTGGGTAAGACCCTGTTGGAGGATGTTCACATCACTAGGTGAATTTAAGACAGCACATAGCTTGCAGTCATCTACAAACATAATCAGCCACAGACCACTGGTTTTGGCTTGCACCTCAGAAAAGTATATCACAAACGGTAGAGTCCCCAAGACTGGTCCTTGGGGTACACCACTCATTATGGGTCTACTACTAGAGAGGGCTTCCCCTATTTTGAATGAGTGGGTTCTATCAGTGAGCCGGTTAGATATGCATCTGGTAACATATGGGTTGTCTCCTAGCTAGGAGTGTTTATGTATTACGCCTGAGTGGAGAATAGTGTCAAAGGCTTTGGCTAGATCATGGTAAGTGGTGATCACCATCTTCTCCTAATCAATGGGTTTGGTGACTATTTATAAGAAGTCAGCCAAGTTTAACAGGCATGATCTCCCTTTGACAAAACCAAACTGTGTGGGTCAAGCGTTTAGAGGTTGCCAATGTCCTTGTTTATAAGGTTCATGATAATGCACGTCATGGCCTTGCAGATCAGACTAGTTATGTCCCATGGAGACTGTATTTTTTGCCTTTGAGAGGGCATTAAAGATCTGCTCCCTGGTGATGAGGGGAGGGGGTAGGTGCTGGGAATGTCATGGTTTACTGATGGGAGGACGGGGGGGGGGGTGAAGTTTTCAGTGAGCCCATCTGCCAGCAGGTTGGCTATATCTACGGCGTTTGTGTATGTGGTGTTCTTGACCACCACTTCAGAGCAGATTTGGGTGTTACCTTTGAGATTGTGGACATATGTAAAGAAGGCTTTGTGATTGTCATTAGTGGATGTAGCCAATTTGGACTTGAAGTTAGCCTTACAGAATTTCACCAGTGACCATATTTGCTTGTTCAGACAAAGGAGATATTGCTTCCAACTTGGCACCTGCTCCTTCTTTGTCTTGGACAACAATTTTTTCCCTTTTATTATAGAGTTTGTTTATTGCTGCTGTCTATCAGACAGGTTTACTCTTCCTTGTGGAAGATGATTTGGCTTTGTCGAAGTTGAGGTATCGCTGGGCATTCAAGTCTGGGCTAGAATAGGTCTTCCACTCTATGGTTAGGTAGTTAAAGTCACCCAGGATCAGGGTAGAGGGTTGAATCTTGATGGATTCAAGTAAGTCCAGGTAGGTGGAGTGGGTGTCCTGAGTCATGTTTGGGGGTCTGTAGCTAGCTATGATTTGAATAGGTGTTCAGTAAACAGTTAACTGCACTTGGAGTGTCTCCTGTGCATCATACTGTTTGACTAGCCTGAAGGTGTGTATGTCTTTGATAAATACTGAAACCACACCTCCTTTGGCTTTGTAACCCTCCATTTGTGGTCTGAAAGTATGGTAGGATGAGTAACCTGGTAAGGCTGGGGTGCTCTCCGCAACTTTGAACCAGCTTTCAGTGACTGCACAAATGCCAGCATCCTCCAGGGTGAGGAATGCTTGCAATGAGTCCAGTTTCATCCTAAGACCCCTAGTGTTTAGCAGCATGACCTTTAAATTTCATTTAGAAGACTTTTTCACATTGGTAATTTTGAGCTCATGACTTTGCCTAAAAAAGGCGCTATGGGGGAGGCAAGAATCTTGTGTGATATGGTGGATTCTAGCTCAAGTGATTAAACAGAACTAAGACACTTTTAGAGTAACATACACAATAAGCCTTCAACCAGCAATTCCCAAATTAGAAGGATGTAAGCTACCTCTCCTGCCACAAGAGTGTAGACCACAAACCTTCCTAATGTAAAGCAACTGGCCTGAAGCCCAAGTGCTTAAACCAGAAGGTTTAGAATAGCAGTTAAAATTTAATTGGGCTACTAACAAGCAGTAATAAATGCAGCAGAACAAATGCAATTGAATACTTTTAAGAACAAGCAGCAAAAGCAAAATAAAGTAATCTGTATAGCTGCAGAAGTGGCTCATCTTGTTAAGTGTTTGGTGGCGCTGATAATTCTTTTGATGGATTTGTGTTATTTCCTACTAAGTCAAGAACAAAGGTTGATGATTTTGTGGTAGAAATGTATTATGTCCTACTAATTAAAGTAACACAATCATTATTAACATAGCTAAGAAGTTATGGTAAATATGTATGTCCTATGATATTATTATTGTCCTCAAAAGAAGAACAAAAGAAAGTAAATAGAAGAGTATCTGTGTTTCTGATTTCTACTGTGGAAAAGGAATCCAGAGATGATGTAGACGAGTTGTGTTAAGAACCCACAACTCAACTTAAAGTAGAAATGCATGATGTGGAAAATAAATCCACAGAAAAAGTAAATGAGTTGTATGAGGTGTGTATAATTTAATGTTAAAAGCCAAATAAAAATCTGTGAGAAAAGAGATAACAAAGATCTATGGAGATCTGCATTATAAAGTCCAAAACATTAGAAAAATACAGCTCAAGATAGAAGCAAACAGCTGTTAATGCACATGAAAGGAAGTAATAATATAAATAGAATTCTAAAAAAAATGGTTCCTTTCGAAGCACAAAGTCTGTTAAAAATTAAATGAGCAATGAGCCTGTTATGTACCCAGTAGGAGGGCTTGTGAGCTAATATGGCAACAGAAAACAATTGAAAAAAGGCAAAATAAAATAAGGAATAAAGTAAAGAAAAAGCAATTGCAAACTAGAATAAAGAATGAAGTAAAATGAATGCACTAAGAAAGTGAAGTGTCTGAGATGCACCAGAAAAATAGAAGCGTTGTCATAGAGTATGCAAGGAAAAGCTGAAAATAATAAAACAAAACAAAAGAAAACACATCACAATAGTTTAATGATTGTTATCAAAGTCTTCCATCTTGGTCTTTGAAATAGGATAAACCCCCAGTGAGTACAGATTTAAAGTAAACAAGGGTCAGAACCCACCCTGATTGAATTTCTAGTGATATCATAGAAGGAAAATGTGTATTGGTAGTTTTGTCCATGCCCTGCATGAGCAGAGCTTGCAAGTATGCTTGACAAATATGATCAGCTCTTCAAAATCATTGAAGTCCAGCATAAAAAAAACAGCAATTTAGGAAATTTGTATTTGTAAAATGTCAAGATCCTGGATGAGCCTCTAGTGCCAAGGCACTGTTGAATGTATTGTCGCTGGATAGAAGTCAAAGTCACATAGTTACACTGCTCATAATCCTTGGTGTCTCAGGAAAACAACAACTTGATGATGACAGGTGGCCAGCCATGTTGTGAGCCAGTCTGCCAATGGTGAAGCTCATACTCCAGGTCTCAGCTCATCAGAAATGCCCCATAAGTAACTGCAGAAAAATGAAAGATATGTCATTCAATGAGATGTCCTGTAGACAGAGCCAAAGTGACCCTTGGATGTGGAATACTTGTATAAATCCACTGCCTCTTCTTTCTGTTAAACAATATGACTGTATGTATGTATTCTACGCTATGTATTTAACTTGTATGTTACCTGATTTTTCACAGATACTACCAGAGGTCAATCAATGTATTTGACCTCTATTGCTGTTCTTACCAAACAATCAGCTATAAATTATTGCCACATTGTCTATAATGCCACTTCCGGTAAATTGTATTCTGCCTTGTAACTGCATTTGTTGGTCTTTTATAACTGCATTTGTTGGTGCTCATTTCAGTTTTTGTTTTTTGTATTAACTCCTTAATGTTATTATTTTCTCTCTAATTACTATGTATTACAGCATTATATTCTACTGTCAATTTGAATTATTTATTGCTTAAATACTCACACTGAAAATGGGCCTCTGGCCCAGTTGGACCAACCCAGTTAACAAATGTCAAATAAATAAAATAAAAATAACAAATAGTTAAATGGAGTCTGAAGGCTGGAAACATCAGAAGTATTTTATTCTAAATAAAAAGATTATAGAGAGGTATAGGTGGTGGCCTGGTCCACTGGAGTTATGAGGAAGCAGATTGATATCCATGCAAGGGTCTGTTCAACTGAGTTACACAGGTAAGAAACTATAAATGTGGGACCCTGATACCCAGACAAGAGACTACCTATGACAACAACGTTAAAGATTTAGAAGCAATTCAGCCAGAGGGCCTAAAAGATGATAATCTAAAGCAAGACCAGAGGCAAAAATAAGGAAAATCTGTACAGTCACTGCAAACAAGATTGAAATGGACTGAACTTAGGTAGTTAACTTACGTTCACTTATTCACAGTTATTTAAGTTTGAGAATTAAATATTTGAAAGTATTTCACAGAGTTGCCTAACCTGTAGATAATGTTGAAAAGCTTACTTCAGTAGGGTATAGTTTCCTAATATACATGTTTTATGCAGTGAAATTAATTGACTGCAGTTGATAATGCATGGAACAGATACAGCTCCATGCAATAGAAATAATTATGATTGCATCTTTCTTATCATAACTCATTATCAGGGGCGGCTCGTGGCATCGGACTGCCGGACTGCAGCCCCCTCAGCAAAAAAAAAAGAAAAAGTACCTTTTTGTGTGTAGTAGACAGTATTCTTTTTTTTGTTTACTTTGTCTCCAAGTCCGCGACTCGGCAAGTTCCTTCCTGCCTTGGCAAGTACGCGCATGCGCACTTTAACCACCTTGTGTTGCAGCGGTTTTAAATAAAGACTTTTTTTTTTGTTTCTGTTGCAGCCCGGTGATCTAATTTAGGCATCAGTGTGATGCCCAGTAGTCTATGCGGTTCCAAACTGCATAGAATTGGAAGGGGTTCGGACTGCGACATTCACAGGCATGTACATGACGTGCTTGGGCTAAATGCTGCTGATTGGTTGTCGCTCTCTTCCCAGGCTTTATGTGCTGGGAAAAGAGCAAGAATCAATTCAAACAGTTTCAGTTGTGGACTGAATGATTCATTATTCGTCATACAGTCAAACTCAAAGGATTTACCTATTTTTATATATTTTTTTGGGCGGCCTATCTATATTAATTTTTTGGCAGCTGTGCTGAAGAAGAAAAGTGAAGAAAGAAGTAGAATAATAAATAATACGTTAGAAGAAGAAGATAGAAGGACAGAGTAGAGTACAGTACAGAGAGTTTTCTTCTTGGTGGTAAGGTAAGTAACACGTTTTATAAATCTCAGCATTCAGGGCATAATGCATTAGTACTATATCAGATGGCATTTTTTATACATTACCTTTAACAACAGTTTTTAAGAATGCACATATGAATTATTTAGAGTAATTTTTAATTTAATAGATGTCATATATTATATTTCTTAACTGAGATAAGGGTTTATGTAGTAATAGTAGGTTTACTTCCTAGTGAATTAATGTGTTCGCGTTTATTCATGATAGCTCAGTGTTACTAATTTATTGATATTTTTAAATCTGGCTGGGTGATTGGTTGATTTAATTATGTGATGATATGCAGGGATTATTTAAACAATTGAATATTTGCAATGGTTCTGTGTTCTGACAAAGTCCCATTTTGTATTAGAGACAAAAATACTAAACCTGTGTGTTGTTATTTTTTAATAAATCATGTCAGTAGATTTTCTGAAGGTCATATCATATGTCTTTCCATTGTCATTTTGTATGGAATTTCTTACTGTTGGCCACTGGCTTTTATAATTTAGTGCTCTTTCAGCACAGATCTCCCAGAGTAGCTAATTGCTACACTGTCATCACACCGGAAGTCCAAATAACCACATCCTTATGCAAATTATGTATATTTTTATGAATGGATTGTCTCGTGGCATTCCAATGTAGTTCTGATATTGTTTTCTATTACTTATGGTGTTACTGCAATAGTATAGGGAGGTTTAAGTTAAGATCTTTTAGGTTTCTAGCTTGATTATGTGACTGAACTAATATTATTCCATGTAGACTTCTAGTTTAGGGGTTGATTTGCTGATAATGCTGTTTTTCAGTTGTTTTGTTGCAATCTATGTTTTGTTTTATTTTTACTTTTGTATTTTTTTAAACCCAACTTTCACTTCAATGTGGTCTGTTTTATGAAAATCTAGATGTTAAGTTGTCTATCTCGCCTTCATTCTTGCTGGATGGGTTCGGAGCCGACCTCGGCTCCGACTCGGCCACTCTAAAAGCTCGAGAGTTGGTTCCACCGGCTCGAGGCTCCCCTTATATCCCACAATGCTAGGCGAGAGTTACCCCAGATCTCATTTGCCGCTACAGCTTCGAGGTTGGTTGTTTCTACCGGTTCTTGGTGAGTACTATTTCTTGTTGAAATTAGTCTTTAAAAACCCCTTTAATTTAATATATTTACTTAGTTTAGTGTAGTTTAGAAAACTTTTTATTCCCTATCCAAAAATTTCCGTTTCTTTTCCTCAAGAACCTTTGGTTCTTCCCTTGGGCCTATAGGCCTTTTCTTCCCTAGTGGAGTGTGTGTGTATTATTTTAGTTTAAATTACTAGTACTGCTTTTTATTATAATTAACCTGACAGGGTGTATCTAGTGTGTTTGTGTGCGTGTTTGTGTACACCTGTTCAGATAAAAATGTCTAAAGAAGCAAAGGTCTCCGGATTCAAGAAGTGTGATGCGTGCTGTCAGAAAATGTCTCTGACAGACGCTCACACTTCTTGTGTCTATTGTCTGGGGCCTTTGCACCTGCAGGACTCCTGTGCTGTGTGCCACGGCTTCAGCCCCAGGGTCCTGCAGGAAAGAAAGAATAAATTGATTCTTAGAGGCTTACTCAAGCCAGAGGATTCCCTGTCTGTTTCAACAGGGAAGCCCTCTAAGGCATCTAGGTCTTCGGCTCCGGCTACTGAGCCGAGACCTAAGGTTTCTCAACCTTTGCCTTCATCGTCTCCGGCTGGAGCCGATAAGTCTCAGTCCACAGTTTCTGTGGCCCCCTCGGCTCCGGCCGGAGCCAAGGTAGTAGAAGTTCCCGTGTCGGCTCCGACCAGACCTGCGGAGCCGACAACTAGGAAGAGGTCCAGGTCACCATCTCTTGGCTCCGTTCATTCGGCTCCAGGATCTCCCCTGCTGTCTGAACGGAGCCAAAGATCTCACTCCTCTAGGTCATCGAGGCTGTCGGATCATGACCTTCAGAGGGTAGTGAGTCGACTACTTAAGTCCGAGGCACTGGCCCAGATGCTTCAGAGCCCGACTCATCAGTCGATGCCTGCCCCGGTCCATCAACATATTCCTCCTTCGACTCTCTTGAGCTCGGAGCCGGGTCGTCTCGGAACCGAGACTGTGATTGCGTCGGAGCCGATACAATTGTCTTCGGCTCTGTCGTCGGCTCCATTTTCTTCCTTGGAAGAATCTCGGCGCCGGACTTCCCTCGTCGGCTCCGAGGGGGTGAGTGGCATCGGACCCTTGTCCGACCCCCCTCTCCCTCTCGGTGCTTCGGCGCTGGTGAGTTCGGCTCCGACATCGGCCTCGGAGCCATCACTGTCGGTGCCGAGGGGGGTTCTTAGCTTCCCGGAGCGGGGACCTCTGGCTCTGCCTGACAGGGGTGCATTCGAGGTCATGCGGAGTGTGTTAGAGCCTGGCTCTACTCCACAGTCGTCTCCATCCGCCCCTCCCTCTATGGTGCCTCAGGCTAAGTCGACTCACTCCCTCATCCCGGACCGCAGAGAGCCAGCTCCTCAGGAGCCCCCTGTGGGGATTTCATCCTCTTCCGAGGCCTCTCCTGATTTGGCAGAAGAGCCCCCTCGGAAGAGGAAGTGTAAGAGGAAACACATTGACTCACCTGAGTCCATCACGTCAGACACAGATTTAGATGATTCTGAGGGTTCCCCCCGTTCCCCTTCTGAAGATGTCTCATTTGCAGACATTCTGGAGATCCTGAAACAGAGGGGAAATTGGCCAGTCCCCAACCCTTCGGAGGACGAATCTGTGTATCTTGAGGCGTTTGGCTCTCGTCCTTCCACCTCCTGGGTGTCGCCCCCCTTTGACCCCCTCATGCAGGTGGTTGCTAAGAAGGCATGGACGGCTCCTGATTCAGTGGACCCCACTCCCAGGAGACCCTCTAAGTTCATAACAGCTCCAGCAGACAAACAATTTTTAACAAAAGGAGTTTCTGTGGATGCTATTGTGGTAGCTGCTGCCACAAAGAAGGAGCTAGCTGATCCTTCAGTACCTGTCCATCCACCTAACAAGGAATCTAGGTCCATGGATAGGTACGGGAAGCGGATGTTCTCCTCAGCGACATTTACCATGCGTTCACTGAACTACCTGTGCCATTTTACTCGTCTTCAAAGGGACTTGATCAAGGAAGCGAGTGAAATGTTAAAGGATCCTACAGCTGCGGGTTTCCAAGATAAGATGAACACGCAGCTGGCTACCCTAATTCCATAACCAACTCCTCCATGCCTTCTTTCTTACGGCTGATGGAGCGAGCAGAGCCGCAGGGACAGGTGTGGCCTTACGTAGGCATGCCTGGATGCGGCTATGCAATTTTGCGGACCCTTTCAAGACGTCTTTCACGAACTCCCCTTTTGATGGATCATCTCTCTTTGGTCCTCAAGTGAAAGAAACCTTGACTAGGTGCGAGACTGATGGCAAGACCCTTTCTGCCGTCGGAGTCCATTTTTCTACTCCTTCCAGGCCTTACCCCAAAGGCCAGAAGGGTGGAAAGATGTGGTTCCATAAACAATCTCAAGGGACTTCGCCTGACGCACAGAGTCGTTTTCCCACCAGAGGCAGAGGTGGGAATAACAATGGTAGACGTCGCCCTAGGGGCAGGGGGGGTCCGCAGAACCAGGGCAATTGGGAAGCCTTCCCTGACAAGCCCTTTCAGCATCCCTGAGGTGTTGCCCGACTGCCCATCTTCGGAGGCAGCCGGGGGAAGATTGTCACTGTACCCAGAAGCCTGGCTATCCCTGACACAAGACAAATGGGTACAGTCCATCATTTCCGAAGGCTATTCTATCCCCTTTCTTCGCTTTCCAAATCAGTCAAAAAAAATCCCTTCCAGATGTTCCACCCGCTCAAAGGGATCTAGCAGCTTTGGAAATTTCAAAACTGCTTGCAAAAAGAGCAGTTCAGCCAGTTCCAGCAGACCAACAAGGATCCGGAATCTACTCAAGGTTCTTTTTAGTTCCAAAGAAAACAGGGGACTGGAGACCAATTTTGGATCTCAGTGTCTTGAACAAATCAGTCAAGAAAACAAGATTTCGGATGGTCACGCTGCAATCCATCCTTCCCCTTTTGGGCAAAGGAAACTGGATGTGCTCTATAGACCTTCGGGATGCGTACTATCACATAAAGATGAACAGACGCTCCAGAAGACTCCTCCGCTTCAGGCTGGGAACCAGTCATTTTCAGTTCAGGGCCCTGCCCTTTGGTCTCACCACTGCCCCGGTGTTTACCAAATGCATGGCAGTGGTAGCTTCTCACCTGAGACGACAAGGATTCCAGGTGTTTCCATATTTGGACGACTGGCTCCTCACAGCTCCCACCAAGCATCTCCTTCTGATGGCCAGAGATTACACTTTTCGCGTTTGTCAAAAGCTGGGTATTTCAATAAATTGCGAAAAGTCTGTTTTGTCGCCTTGTCGTACTATTACCTACATAGGCGCAAATCTAGATACGATAAACATGTCTGCAAGGCTAACACATCAGAGGATATCAGACATTCACAAATTGGTATCACTCCTTCTCAACAACAACAGAATCAAAGCCAGGTTAGTTCTAAAGGTGTTGGGAATTATGGCAGCGGCCATACCTCTCCTTCCATTAGCCAGATACCACATGCGGATCCTTCAGTGGATGCTTTTCACTCAATGGTCATACCAGGAACTTCCAATGTCTCACACCATTGTGATCACGCAAGCGTGCAAAAAGCATCTCATGTGGTGGATGTCTTCCCCCCATCTCCTGTCGGGAAGACCCTTTGTTCCACCTCCTCCGGTTGCTACACTGACAACGGATGCCTCCCTGATCGGGTGGGGGGGGCATTATCAGGGCAGGACAGTCCAGGGCACATGGCAACCAAACGAATGCCACTTGCACATAAATGTTCTGGAGATGAGAGCAGTGCTTTTAGCGTTGCAAGCCCTTCAAGACTCTCTTCCCTTGGGAACAATTGCAATCCAGACAGACAATATGTCTGTAGTGTGGTACATCAACAAACAAGGCGGAACCAGATCATACCCCTGTGTCGAGAAGCACTCAGACTGTGGCAATGGGCGATTTCTTCTCAGCGTTTTCTGATAGCAACGCACATCCCGGAAGTCCAATCATATTGCGGACAAGTTGAGCAGAGCTATTCTCATGCCTCACGAGTGGTCTCTGAAAGACTCTGTAGTGAGAGAAATTTTTCTCAAGTGGGGTCAGCCTTGCTGCGATCTTTTGCTACTCCCCAAAACAGCAAGTGCAGAGAATATTTCACTCTATTCCCTTTACCAGGCCAACCCAGCAGAGACGCTCTAGTCCAAGTTTGGCCCGGGACTTCTGTATGCATTTCCTCCTTTCCCACTGATCTCTCAAGTAATACAGAAAGCTATCGCTCAGAAGGCCTCATTGATCCTCATTGCTCCTTACTGGCCTCGACAAGTGTGGTTCCCCTTTCTACATCGTTTTCTCTTGAGCGACCGTGGAATCTGGACCTAGTTCCAGATCTTTTGATCCATCAGTCGGGTCAGTTTCATCGCTCCCTCCCCTCTCTGAACCTCACTGCTTGGTTCCTCCAGTTCCAACCTTAGCCAGGCTTCCTCAATTATTTCACTCTGTTAGAGATATATTGATAGCTTCCCATAAATCTTCCACTCGAAAGATTTATTTGAATAAGTGGAAACGCTTCTCATATTGGGCACAAGGAAAGGACATAGATCCTTTCACCGCTTCCATCCAACTAGTCCTTGATTTTCTAGCTGAACTCTTCCATGCAGGTTCATCTCCCTCTACACTTAAAGTTCAATTGGCAGCTATTTCTAACTTTCATGTGGGTATTTCTGAATCTGCCCTAATGTCCCACAAACTCTGCAAAGCCTTTTTGAAAGGAGTTTTTCTTCTCAGACCTCCTATAAGAAATCCTCCTTCTCCTTGGGACCTAAATTTAGTTCTTGCTTCTTTGATTCTTCCCCCTTTCGAACCTGCAGCTTCCTGTTCTTTAAAATTGTTATCATGGAAAACTCTTTTTCTGGTAGCTATTACATCAGCTAGAAGAGTTTCAGAGCTTCAAGCACTCAGCTGTCGTCCTCCTTATCTTTTGTTTCATAAGGACAGAGTATCATTACGAACTAACCCGTCCTTTTTGCCTAAAGTGGTCTCGATATCAAATCTGAATCAATCCATTGATCTACCAGTCTTTTTTCCAGAATACTCCAATAGGTCTGAACAAAAATTACACTGCCTGGATGTTCACCGTCAATTGAGGTACTACTTGGATAGAACTAAACAGTTCAGAAAATCTGATCAGCTGTTTGTCTCCTATGCGGAGAGCAGAAAGGGACTTTCAGTTTCAAAGGTATCATTATCCAGATGGCTAACATCATTGATTTCCCTTGTATATGAGATTAGACATCAAAAGCTGCCTGATAAACCTAAGGCTCATTCCACCAGAGCTTTGGCTACTTCTTTAGCTTTCCAAGACAGACTGCCTATTGACACCATTTGTGCAGCGGCTACTTGGGCTACTCCTCACACTTTCATTTCTCATTATAAGTTGGATTTAGCTTCTAGGCATAGAGCTAACTTTGGTTCCACTGTTCTCAGGAGTCTGTTCCGTTAGGCCACCCGGGACAAGGTGCTAGGGACGCGGTCCCATCCAGCAAGAATGAAGGCGAGATAGACAACTTAACATATAGAAGTTATGTTCTTACCATAACGTTCCATGTTAGTTGTCTTCTTCTCGCCTTCTTCTTGGCCCCACCCTCCTTCCCCCGGCCTGGACAGACCTAGAGGAGTTGTGATTGTGACCTCTCTTTCTACCACCTCTTTCTTAGACATATGCTATTATGCATATTTCCTGGTTCAGGATGTAGGTCACCCTTCTTTCTTCCTGTTGTTAGAGGTGGACTCTTTTTTACAGTTAGTCTGTTACTTTTATAAGCTGGGGTTAGCTTACAAACGAGATCTGAGGTAACTCTCGCCTAGCATTGTGGGATATAAGGGGAGCCTCGAGCCGGTGGAACCAACTCTCGAGCTTTTAGAGTGGCCGAGTCGGAGCCGAGGTCGGCTCCGAACCCATCCAGCAAGAAGAAGGCGAGAAGAAGACAACTAACATGGAACGTTATGGTAAGAACATAACTTCTATTTGCTTTGCATGCATATGTTTTAACACATACTAGTGAGTAAATGTTTTTCTTCTTTTTGTTTGAATGAAGCCAAGTTATGGTGACTTGATATGGTCAGAGTGGTGTTAAATACCCTGTGATGCTTACAGAAAATGTATACACTATCAGACTTAGTATGGTCTTTGGTAATGATGTGCGGCAATCTGAAAGAGCAGCTTTCAAGTATATGCAATACTACTTTTAATACTCCAGTGAATTTTAATAATTATTCAGCCAGTTAAAACAATATAGGCCCTTGAGGGTATTCAGTTTTTAATGTTCACACCAATATTAAGGGCAGTAAACTAGGTGTCATACTAGGTAAATGCAAGCGTGAGAGTAACAGGGAGGGATGCTGAATATATATATTAGTGTAATAGACAATGGTTGTAATAAGGAGAATACTAGGAAATTTGATGAACCAAGAACAAGACAGAAAAATGTCATGGTCAGCTGATGTGATATTCCATAGACCACTGTAAAAGAACAAGAAGGAGGTCTAAAGTATGGCAGAATATAAAGGGGTAAACGAGAACAGTGTACAGAAGAACTACAAGGCCAAGTAAATGAATAATTGAATGTAATAAAAAGGAGAGGGAAGAGTTGCTAGGATGTGGAGTAAAAGTTCAAAGAGAAAAGAAATATACACATTAGAAAAATAAGAACAGCTTGTAACTATTTAAGTGGATCAAGTTACCAAACAGTTAAAAGAGCATTTAAATTGGTAGCTGAGCCTTGACAGACAGTAGGAACCCTTGCAGGCATGTCTGTATATGTCCAAGAAATGTTAATTCTATCATCTGGCTGAACAGTCTGCCTACTGGTAGACCATTTTGACTCATACTAGCAAGATTCCAGTGGAGTGAAGTTACCTTAAATGTTATATCAGCCCTGTATCTTTGATAATTATTTCAGTATTGTTAGAGTTAGGGTATTCTTAGTGAATTCACTATAGTACATTAAGGTAGAATAAGGCCTGAAAATATAGAGTCAGATGTGTATGCATTCAGTTTCAGAGAAAGACAGTTTATTAGAAAGGAAAGATACAGAAATACAGTGTTCCTTTCTCAAGGGAAAGATACAATCTTGCTGGCTACAGGAGGTTCCCTTTTCAAGGGAAAGATGTACATAACAATGGAATGCTATGTAAAGAGGCACATGCAAGGCCAGGCTTGGAAACCAAGGTAACCAAGGATAAAGAGGTGTGTAGCATTACGGGGTTTTGGTATTATCAAAATATACAGCAGATACAATTAGTGAGGTCAGTTAGTTTGGCCTGACATACAGAAAAGATTAAATATCCAGTATTTCAGAAAGGAAGTTAAATACAGACACTCAAGTATGAGTACAGAAGACAGGTCCAATAAAGACTGTCTCAGTTTATGTTATTCAGGAAAATCAGAATATACCTGCAAAAACTTTGGATACATTTAGCAGCGTTGGCTGGGTTCAATACCTGGCAGTGAAATATATGGTGGTAATACAGCATTTTATTCTAGCAGCTTTCCAACATTATACAAGCAATGTTTAAAACGTGTCCCTGGTTTTTGGGCTTTTGTCCCCCCCCCAAATAAATTGTGGCTTTGTCCGGATTTCTTGTGCTGCAAAGTTCAGAGATACAGCTGATTGTCGAGTAGATTTTACAAGGAGCTGAGAGCTGCAGGGGAACAAAAGTTTAGTGCTGCTTATGCTGAGTTTGCTTACATTGTAAATAGCACAACAGGTAGTGTACTTGCTTTTGATGCAGAAGGCTTCTACTTCCACAGTAGGTCGATCCATTGCTGATACTGTACTCTGTTTTAAAGGGGATGGATACTGCAGTCCTCTTTGGTGAAGATACTTAGTAACTATGAACTTGTTATCAGTTTGCCATCCATTCCCTATTGCTATACAATGGCATATAAAGTTGTTTGCTAGCAGTAACCTCTTCATTAGTTAACATATTTCTTTAATGTGGAATTATTTAGATGGCTTTTACTTCTTCAGAGATCGTGCATATTTACTGATACTAGTGGACTGTTGAAGTTTGAGTAGACTTTTATGATGGAAATGTTCTGAATTGGGCAGTTCAACTGTACTGTATTGTACAAGGAATATAATGTAATACAGTCAGGAAGGTGTATCAAAGAGCATGTGTATGTTTCGTGTTCAAGGAGCCTATGATTTGAAAACAACCCAAAATTAATCTTTATCTGCCACTGGCAAAATGTATTTTCTTTGAATGTGGGTTTCAATGCTGTTTCAATGAATGTGAGTTTCAAGGGCAGAGAAGTTTTAATGCTAAGTCTTTTTTCATTGGGAGACTGCATTGCTTTGTTTAGCAGATATCTATTAGGGTTTATGCTGTAAAATATAAAATAAAACTTTCAAATGAAATCCATATCATCGCAGAAGTAAAGCAGTAAGCACATTACAGTGTTTATGGCAAATGGGGCGAAATAACCAAGGAATGGGACATTGGAATGGTTGCAGGGGGGATGCTCCATTCAACCATGATTTTGTGAGGGGGGAAGGGCAGCAAACTCTGAACTATACCTCTCAACTGTCCAGACTTTTGCAGAATTAATAGATTTTTGCTTCTTATTTTTGGTTTGTTCCTCATAAAATGTGTGGTTTTCTGCCAAATCATTTAGGAATGAAGTCACTAAATAATGACAGACATTGAGTTTCAGACGTCATAACCTTTAGAAAAATGCATGCTAAAGCAAGACCTGTTCTATCAACTGTCTTTAGTACTGTTTGTATGTTCCCCCAATATATTTGGCCATATCCAGATTTCCTGCTTTAAGAGGTTGAGAGGTACGTGCAAATAAATTGCTTTATGGAATTAGAAATATCCAAACCTCTCAACTGTCTCCAATTTTGGCTCAAAATGTTGCTCTCCCCTTAATAATCCCTCTGCAAAATGGCAATTTTGGAAGAAAACATGGAGGGTTTACAATTATAAATAACTGTAATGATCAGAGTTATAGATTACTTTTATTTCAGAAATGCATTTAGATGCTTATTTTGTCAGCTGCTCAAGTTAACAGTACTAATTTTAAAAAAGGTGTCCCTTCTTTGATAGGTTCCCAGCTGTATTGTGTGGCAATTTTATATTATTGCACAACGTATTTGGTCTGTTTTTCATAAAATTGTGGTTTTCTGGCAAATTAGTAGCAAATCATTAAAGATTGAAGCTAGAAAATAATGGCAGACATTTGAGTTTTAGATTTCATACCCTTCAAAAATTCATACTAATGCAAGACCTACTACTATTCTATTATCTTTCTAAGTTTATAAGAGCAATATTTAAAAATTGTCTTTATTTTTGGGCCTGTGTCCCACTTCTATGTATGGCATTGTCCAGATTTCTTGCTCTGAGGTTGAGAGGTATGAGTGTCAGAGCCATCACCGTCAGCCAGAGACATTTCAAACTGTGACCTACTTGTTGCACTCCACTCCCCATTGTAGTGGCTCTGGATGTGTCCAAGCAAGGCAAGGAGTAGTTATGCAGTGCAAATGTGCAGAGTATTCCCCCATCCAAGGCAGACCACAAGTATGACTGGCTTTTCATCTGTCCTTGATTTTGCAGAATGTTCTGGTTTTCTGTCATATTCTTATACTGTTGATTTATGCTTCTTATTATTCAGAAAATGCATGTTGTTGCAGTAACCTGTTGATCTGTATTAAATTAGCAATGCTTTAATGTCGATCAGGTAAGCTTGTTGGAGATTGTAAGATGCAAGTAAGCTTTAATAAGCATACTATTAAAGAATTTCCAACACTGAAAGCCTTTTCATTGTTGCCATGCAGAGAATATTTACATAACTAGATAATGAATAAGCCTTAGGTATTGAAATACATATGACAGTATTTGTAATAAAGGACTGGATTACAGTATTTTCAGAAGCTCATTACATATGTTGGAGACTTGCAGTTATCTTTGTAGGCTTTACCTGTAAACTAAACAGAATGCCAATCTATCATGTGTGGTCCATAACTTGTGCAGTAATCCTTTAAGCAATTTATCTTGAGCTTGTTTCTTGTTTGCTATTCATTTTTTACTTTGATCATGTGTTCTCCATGAAACAAGTAGACAGTTGTCAGGCAGCAGGTCTTTTCTGGATAAGAAACATTTTTACAAGTGGGAGTATCACAGAGATTGCTACTTTCAGCATATTACTTGGTAATTTTATAAAGCTGAATATTCATTATAATTAGAACTGCAGTACCAGGTGAAGCGGTTTGAGCTGAGTGCTGCTTGTTTTTTTATACTTGATTTTGACTGGCATTCTAGTAATGTATTTAAAAAGCAATTTATTTTTTTATGCCTCACAACCTTTGTGTTTCCATCTAGATATTAAGTAAGTTGTCATGTAGCCAATGCATTGAAATATTTTTTTCTTCTACACTTCATTTTGTCTTGATTGGACTCTCGTAACAACAGTTTGGCACCCAGGGCAGCGTATTTAATTTAAAATTCCAGTTGTGGTTTTAAGCATAGCTCAACCCCTTTCTCGTTGGTTACACCCCTCCCCATTGGCCCCACCCATTCAGCTGTCTCTTGCAGCCCTCCTTTAATTTGAAGTCACCAGCCGCCACTGCTCATTATGCATCCTTGTCATGGATTTCCCCTTACTAAATCTTCTCACCCTCAACTATGTAGCTAGTAGAGTGTGTTTAGTAGAATATTTAAGACTTTGATGAAGCATATGCAAATAATCAAAAAGAAATTTGATATGATGCACATGTTAATAGTAAAAAAAAGAAATGTGACATCTATTTAACTAAATTGATATGTGCACACCATAGCACAGTTCAGTCTTCCACTCAATAGCATATATTCAGCTTATTCATGTGATTTATATAAAGTAAAGAAAGAACTAAGAAAACAGAACTTAAAACTTTTGGTACATGAAAATGAGACTTTAGAATCTACTACAGGAGAAAAATAAAAATATGAGGGATACAATACAGAATATGGGTAGAACTTAAGGAAAACAAAATAAATGTTATGATATGATAAGATTATGCAGAACATTAATTTCAAATTCAGATGGCAGCCTGATTGTCACAGATGAGGCACACCTTATTGTCTCTAATTTCATGTAAGCCCGGGCAGAATGCAACCCATACCTGAATGAGTTCCAGAAAAGTGACAATCATCAAGAAACGTCATTCACCAGAGTTTTTAGACTGCATACCTGTGATTCATTTCTCTTTGAAGTTTCTCACTTGCCATTTTCATCCGTTGCATCAGTGCAGTGGTACATTTTGTGACTGCTCAGCCATGGTCATTGACACAGAACTACTGCATTGTTTCTCTTGACACCTTTCATATTTTTTGGCCATCCCCCATGACACCATTAATCTTAATGCTGAGTGTTTCTTCTCTCCACTCACTTTCCCTGTATGAATTACCTCTTGGTAAATGCAATCCTGGCCTTACTGCTCTACACACTAAGATCAAATGACACAATAAACTCTTATTTGTGTAGCTTGGATTGCTGAGTCTAGTTCTTTATTATGTTTGGCTGTCATCTGGACTGGCAATAGAAACAAGCCATGATTCAGGCCTTTTAGCAGCCCAAGAAACTGAATAGATTTTTGAAACTGTGAGTGACTGCAATGTGTCTGCATACTTTCTATTAAAACATTTGACCTTGTGATCTTTACTATTGGCTAAAGCCATGAGCATTATACTTTCAGGGTAGCATCACAACATAGACTGCTGCAGTTCCCTTTCCAAATGTTATGCAGAGTTGAGCTAAAAGTCTTCATATATACACACACACGCACACACACACACACACACACACACACACACACACACACACACACACACACACACACACACATACACACACAGACTTCATGGGTATAGTGTTGTCATAATAGCAAACACCAAGAGGTTAAAATCTGCTGGTCACTGTGGCATTAATCAAATGTCTGTGTCAGTGTCAGCTGTCACCAACTATAAAGTCATCTTAATGAGTGCATGTTAAAATTGTAATACGGATCTGCTTACTTAACTTTACCATGGCTGATGGATGCATATTAATATGCCACCATTGTTTCAGATGCCAATAAAGTGTGAGTTAATTAAAATCCCCCTGCTGTTTATGCATCAGTCACAATGGGAAGTTACTAAGGTTATTTAGTGTAGGATCTGCAAAGAGACCCAAGATGCTTCCAAACCCATTTTGTCTGTAAGTCATATCTTGTGACATTACTTCCCTCTTATTCACTGAAGCCAGTTATCACTATGAAATTTCTGAGTTACAAGTTAGAGAAAATGTCCTCTGTGAAAAGGTGAACTGCTATGTCCTTTTTTTCCCTTGTAACACATCAAATAGGTGACTCAGGAGCATCAATGACCTGACGATGGTCACAGCAATATCAGCAGATTATATGCCCACCGCAGTAAAGATCAAAGGCTAGTCTCTGGCTGTGGCATGTCTAGCTGAAGTATATTCCATTTTTCTGCTTTACTGGGAAATTGGCAGACCTATAAACTCATATTCAACAGTGTTTGCCTCTAATCTGCTACTCTGTGTTGGTACACTGAGAGCAGATGACCTTACTACTATCCTATGTGTTGCAATCTCAAATATTTTGCCTTGATCTTTCATCCAGTTCCAGGGCATCTTAATCAATCTTCCTACAATAACTGCAGTTTCGAAACTCACAAAATATGTCAAACGACCATTGAAACAATCCGTTTATTATAGATCCAGTAAGCTGAAGTGCTTTTCGTCCGAGAAATACACGAACTTCATCAGATAAAAACACAAGTCAAATAATGGAATTTAAATAGTGTAAACACTTAATCAGCTGATGCATCGATATTAAACATTAAAGCAGTATGCCCCAAATATTCAATTCATATTTAAAACTTTCTATTAATATTTAAAAATTTGAAAAATATCCTGATAAAATCTAATTAATCTTAAAAAATAGTTAGACAATAAATAGTAATTTCATTTGAAATTACTAAAACTATTCTAATGCAAATGAATACTGGAAAAAAACAGTTTAAAACAAACAGCACCAACCAGATTTTTTTTTTTTAACAAGTTTTTAAAGACTATTTGTATTTTCTATATTTCCTATTAGCAGCAACTTAATCCCATATTATATGTTAAATATGTGTTCATGTTTTAGGGAATTCATACATGTAAATATATACTTTTTTGTAAACCTATCTACAAAGGCTTTTGAGTTTTAATATAGCCATAATAGAACAAATGTCATTGAGAACCGGCCAGTTATATGCATATAATCTGATCTGCCATAACAATTCCTGTCTTTCTAATTCTGTTTCTATTGGTCCCCCTCTTATATTAGGTATTAAATATATGGGTGGGATATTCCGACATGTGCTTAGCTAATGCATTTTCTTGCTTAAATTTACTTATATTGTAAGTATGTTCATAGATTCTGTCTCTTAATCTATGAATAGTTTTGCCCACATAAAAACATGGGCAAAACTGGCATTTGACTAAGTAAACCACCATTTTAGAATTACAATTGAATTTACCCTTACTTTTTAGGTCAAGGTTATTGATGGTTACTGAATTACTCACTAAAATATATTTACAATAAGAACAGGAGCCACAATTATGCATGCCCCTTCTATTAATATTATTATTACTATTATTTATGTTTTTATGTATGCCCTTACTTTCCTTCAAAATGTTCCAATTTTTAGATACAATACCATTTAGGAAGTAAAAGTCAGAGTTAAAAGTCAAAGTGAGACTATACTCTAAAGATAAGTTTTTTTCCCCCATTATTCCATTTATGGCAAGGTCAGTTACTTCACAAATAGAGTCCCTAGAAGTATTTAGTACTTTGTTAGGCTTGAGCGATTCACAGACTAATGCACTGTTATATTGGTTAAAAAGTTATCAGAACATAATACAGACAGTGGTCACATTGGTGGAGCTACATACAAATATTGCAGTCTGGAGCTGCAAAGAATATAATTAGCAACCTATTTCCCATGACAAATGCCATCAGCATCTGAACTGCATGGTAGAGTGATTCAAAGAATAGCTTTACTATGCTGTTTGGGGGGTAGAGAGGAAATGAATGTGCCATCTTTTGATTGTGAACACACATTCACTTCAGTGGAACGATTGGGACTGTTAGGACCACAGCAAGCAAATGCTACAAAGCTATTGGCATGTGTGTAGGTGTGCATGTTTGCATTTGTGTTTGTGAGTGTGTGTATGCATGTGTGAGCGGGCATTTGTATGTGCAAATTTGCATATATGGTTGTTTATATGTGTGGATGTGCATGGGTGTCAGTACATGTTAATGTGTTTACTTGTGTATGTATGTGCATTATTTCAGTGTATCTATCTATCTATATATATATATATATCTGTGTGTGTGTGTGTGTGTGTGTGTGTGTGTGTGTGTGTGTGTGTGTGTGTGTGTGTGTATGTGTATTTGAAGGTGCCTGTGCAACTGTATTTCATGGGCTGGTAGTAACAAGATATTGAGACAATAGTTATATGTTGCTCAGCAAAGCTTTATTATATATCTGAATCACAGATTATTTCTGTCTCACTATTGGGAACTAAAGAGCTATGCAGGTTACACTGGCAGTGAAATTTCTTGCCGAATCCTAGACATAATAATTTGTGCAGAAGAAAGTAAGAAATGGGGATGATACTAACTAAACCAGACCTGACCTCATCAAAAACTCTGCAGGTTTGCAAAAGTGAAACTGCAAGTTCAAAGTTAAAAAAACATTAACTGAAGAAAAAGTGGCATGAAAGTTAAAATGCGAGTCAAATAATAAGCCTAAAATGAGAAATAATTGCAGGAAGTGTTGCATCTGTAATGTATATGAATGGAAAGCAGTAAGCTAGAATAATGTTTCATTGAAATTATCTAAACTGGAGATCAAACAGGCAGCACACACTTTATTTAGCTTTGCACTAGATGGGGCTATGAGCATGAGAAGAAGAAGTATCTAGCTCCTAACCTGTTTTATATATTATTTTCTAAAAGGCAATATTTCCAAAGTATGCAAGATTGTGTTCAAAAGAGTTTTCATATTTTTGGCCAGAATCATGAAAATGAACTGCTTGTTATTATCATTAAAATGAAAAGATATAGTCCAGTGAGGTTTGAAAATGCATCACAGATAGATACAGTGCATGCTACGCTGCATGTTAAGAATGGTTAAAAATGTTGAAAGCAAATGAGCAGAATATATATCATAGAACAGTGTGATATTTTCTTCGAAAATGTTTTTTAAATCTTTTGGGTTGGAAAATTAGAAGAAACTGTGTGTACAGTGCTAAACTGTTCTCACTACTGGCTGACAACAATATGTCAAAAACTGCTTATATGTTGGTACATAAATTAAAACTATCAATTTTTTCATCAAATAATTGAACTTAAGTAATGTACTTGAATATTTTCTGTTATAGGGCTTAAAGGAAGTTAAGAATGCTGAAAAGACAATGCAAACACAAAGACTGCATTGAAGAGAATTTGTCATACAATCAATCATACTCTAAAAAAGACATTTTGATACTATGCAGATCCATAGCAATGATATTTTGTATCAGTATCCTGATTTGCTCTCAGGTTTGGGAGACTTCATAGAAGAAATTCACACACCAATATAACCTTATACAAATGCAAATGGTAAATGTTTCCAGAAAATAACATATAGCACTCAGATATAAAACAAAACATTAGCTGAAGAAAACAGGGGTGTAAGTGCCATTAAGAAACAAATTATTCCAACTACTTTGGTGAATATCACAGCCAATGCTACAAATAAAGATAAGGTCTGTGTATACATTTATTGACAGGATCTGAAAAGACTGATTAAAAAGAGCAGCACCACAGTTTACACTTAAAGATTTGGTTTCAAGAATTACAGATACTAATTAATTTTCAGTACTAGATGCAATCCAGGGTTTCCTGACAGATAAGAACAGATGACAAAAACATGACATCGTATATTTTAATGCATCATTGGCAAAGCAGAGATTTGTTAGAGTTCCAAGTGATCTTCCCTAAGCACTGAATGTCATTTACAGAGATGCTGCCCAAGCAATTAAATGTTTAGAAACTGTTCTAAAGAATGGCCATATGGCACAGCGTGATAAAGACCTTATTGTTCCCCAGATAACTCACGTTTGGTTAATGACACAGGCACTCAAGGGAGTGCAGTGGAAGAATGGGAGTGAGTCATAATGTTGGCTTACCCACACTCGGGGGTAGGAAGGTATCCTAGGCTTGTTGCTGGGTGGGTTTTATGTTGCAGAATAATAAGCTATTTACTTTGAGGTTGGGCATGCATAAAAACATTTGTGCACCTTCTGACAGAAGTGTTTTGGAGTTCATAAAGCTGCTGTGAGAGTTCAGGAGTCACTGCTCAATAGCCATATGATGCTGTACCTATATCCTCAATCTGCTCAGCAGCCCTAAACTGTGGATCAGGTATTGCCCAAGGGAGGCTGAGGAGGGTCTGATAGGCCTGGTGAACAAGGAGTTCACATTTTATCAGTTGACAGCCAGCAGAGAAGAGAATTATATGAAAAACTGTCATAAGCATATATTTTGCTATCCTACTACAGGTTGCGTATGAGACCAGGTATACAAAGACATATATGTAATGAAATTGATGTAATTGCTGAATAAACTATAGCAGCATAACTTCAAGTTAAATGGCGGCAAATGTAAAATCAAAGTGATAAGTTGAAATTCATGGGTCATGTCTTACCATTAGTAAGTATGAAACCAGATGCAGAAAAAATGAGCTATTGTGCAAATACGAAAACCAGACTGCAAGCAGAGATTTCTATTAATGGTACTCTCTTGCTAGGTTTGTACCTAACTTATCTGATTTAACTATGCCTCTAGGGGAACATTCAGATCAAGATGTAGTTTGTGAATATAATAAACTAAAAAGAGATTTTCTTATTGATAAAGTTTTAGTTATAATGTTAAAGTAACATAATGTGAACTAAACCATTTCAATAAAATTAGAGGCAACTCAGAAAGCAAGTAAACATCAGTTGGAATAGTTGTGATCCTGCAAGGGAATAGACCATTGCCAATGAGTCAAGAGTAATTACAGGTGCACAGTGTAGACATGCTTATACAGAAGAAGATGTTTTAACAGTAGCATATGGATGTGAGAAATCTTGTGTGTGTTGCCATAGTAGCAGGCCATCACAGTAAACTTGCTTGCTGTGAGCAAACATCATCATTTGCTAGCATACTGTTGATTACCTACAAAAGTTTATATGTGGTAAAGAGCATCAGGTCTAAACAGATCATCAGACGTCATGAAATATATTCAAGAAGACTTTTCACCAGGTACCTCTAAGGCTGCAGAAGACATTACTTGTCATCAGAGGTGTAAGTTAAATGTAAAATACACTCTTGGAACTGAACAACATACAGGAGTTCAGTAGACCACGTTTACCAGAAAAGCATAAAGAACTGTTAGAAGAGGAATTAAAGAGTCTACAGATGTTACTCATGACAAAAAAGTATAATTGCAGAAATGTACTCATATTGAATTAAAATGTAATGTCTAAAAAATATTGTAGTGAATGATTAGCCTGATGAAAAAAATAAATCAATAAATGCATTTTGTTTTTTTCTTTCACTGAAGAAGTACGCCCTACCTAGGACTTCATGTTTAAAGCTTGCAGCATACTAGTTCCTAGTCAGTTGGTAAAACAAAGGTTTGTGTATAGGCATGAATCACATGTAGGAGTAGCAAAATGTAAGCATAAATTGAAAGACATAATATTGTGGCCACAGATGCCATATCAAATTATTTATTTTATTTATTTACATTTGTTGACCGGGAGAGTCCGACTGGACACAGGTCCATTTTCAGCGGAGGCCCGGGGAGAAAAGCTCCACAAATAGAACAAGTAAAAAAGAAGTATATGCCATTTGTAGTGCATACCACAGCATCCATGTATTTGAAGAGATGCTGGCAGTTCCAGTTTCAGACCTTTTTTGGAATTCATTAGATATTGATAAATTCTAGTTAAAAGAACTCATGCATCTCTCTCTCAATTAATATTCCTCATTGATCTATAGGTTAAGTACTAGGCTTGCTGCTGTTATGGTCGATTTTAAGCCTAGTTGACTTCTCTTTCAGAGGTGAGAATCAAACTTAGGAGCATTTGCTTGTTAGGTAAACATTATAACCATTATGCCAATCCCCAACCCCTTTCCCTTAATTGGTTAAACTGACAGACTGAAAAAATGTCCACGTGAGTGTGTATTCTTAAGGCAGTGTGTATCTAATGTTATCTGATGTGATATTAGGCCATAGTGTTCAAGTCAGAAATTTGTAAGATTTGTAAATGAGTGAGCATTTCAAACAAATAATATTCAGTCTTCACTATCAACTATCCAATGGACTGTTGAAGAGAATTATTCAAACTCTGAAAAGTGCCAAAAGTTATAAAAATTATCACTTTCCAATTAAAGAAAAAGAAATGCTTCTTTGTCAGGGACTTGGTCTCTTACCAGCTAATGTACTGACGATCAAAAAGTTGAAGAGGAATTTACCTGCTTCACCTTCAGGGGAAATAAGTTTAAAATACAAAAAAGAAAAAGGAAATAAGTTTAAAATATAAAAAAGAAAAAGGAAATAAGTTTAAAATACAAAAAAGAAAAAGGAAATAAGTTTAAAATACAAAAAAGAAAAAGGAAATAAGTTTAAAATACAAAAAGGTGGAAAGAAATCAGCAAAGACATAAGCAATGCTATAATATAAAGTACAGAAAATTACCAGGCTTACAGGTTGCAGAATTCAGAAGCCATGGGAAAGAAGAAATTACAGGTGTTTGTACAAGTTAAATATGTTACAGTCAAACTTTCAAGAAGACATGCCACAAAATGTGGCACATCCAGTCCTGTTACAGGAAAATATATACTGGGTTAGTCGGGACAGTCAATGGATGCTGTGATAGACAAGAGGTAGCACAACAGGAGCTATGTGAAAGGGTAGGCCAGATATCCAGATTAAATAAATAAGCATGTCAAATAGTTCAGCTACAGTGCAGTGTTGAAAAATCTAGACAGATGCATGGACTGGTCCAGAGTTAAAAATGATTCTAAGGCTTGAAAATTTGCATTTTTAAAAATGTCTTTCATTTTGCATAACACATTTGTATTTGACGTAATTAACCTATAACATTCATAGTATATTATTAATGTTCATTTACAGTGCTCAGTGTAATATTATTGATGTTCATGATGCGTTTATATCTATGCCATAGCTTTTAAAAAAGAAATATATTAGAAATGGGAGATAAAGCTTTAAAGATAATAAGCTATATAAAGTGATTTGCTTGTCATTTTGTGTGCATCACTTCCAAAGTCTGAATACAGACCTCTTGGAGGTTTTACTGCTTCTGCTGTTTCAGTGTGCAATTTATTATGTACATAAATATATCTTAGCTTTATGATACGGCATTCAAAAGAGTAACTATTGCCTATCAGGCAGCATAACTTGGAAAAGGAAGAACGAGAAAGGAAAAATCAGCTAGTAGAGAAAATGTTGAGGAGGACAATATAGAACAGGGATTAGGGCTGGTGAGCTATTGAGGACATGTTAGAGGGAATTATGACAGAAGGAAGTATGGTGTCTATGTATGGAAAACAGACAAAAGTTGATATTATCAAGTGGTTGAAATCAGAAAATGTAGAAGAGGAGAGGTATGAAAATGTATAGAGGGTGATAGGAAGAGAGAGTTTAGTAGGAGGGAAGAACAGGAAGGAAAGAAGGATCGTGCATGAGATATAATATAAATAGGGACAATGATACTGCAGGAAGGCAGATGAGGAAATGTTAACTGCAGGTAAGGGGGAGACAATTCCTTAGACCATATGAGAACTGCAACATATAACACATTGTGACGTGCAAGAGACTCAGGTGATATCATGTCCTACCTGCAATTACATTCCCATTTACTTTAGAAAAGTGACTATTTTAACATTTTGTAAATAGCTAATTTGTAGAATTCTGATTTCCACTGTGAGCTTTTTGAAAGTCCAGCACTTTAATGAAATAAGTAAAGTCAATATAGCATAAACTAAACTTAATGAGTTTAATCAGATACTATGATCAAAGGTTACATGTGGGAATATATTGTAGAATAATAAACTTTAGAGCTGACTATCTATCTAGGATATGGCGAGCAACTTAGCTATGTACAAGTAAAAAAGGAATAGCATAAAACACATATTTTCCCCAGTTAATCAAATATGAGCTCTGAGTGGTACACCCATACCTCCTTTATTGTAAAATAATCCTGTGGCATTGAGGAAACTGTGTGCAAAGAATATGTGTTAAGGAATAAAAGCCAATTCTTTGGATATACACAGTGATTAAAATTCTAGTCAACAGTTTAATTATAATCAAAACATCAAGATGTAACAGATTTTAAAGAAATAATGTCTCATAAGAATTATAACTCAAAATGACATCTTTATATCTAGTACATTTTGGTGTAACTGAGCTCATGGCAGAATGCATTACTGCATTATATTTAGTTATAAAAGATGCCTCCAGTCTTTCTATGTATTTATTGTCGTGTACTTAGGCCATCTTTATTCGTGTTTATACAAAATATTAGTCAACACTTAAACTACTTGCATTTTAGCTATGGACACAATTTCCCTAGCTACTGAATTATTGACATTCCCATGAATTATATTATGCAAATGTTACCAATTCCTGCTTTTAAAACAGTGTCCCATGCTACCAGTATAATGCATATTATATAACAGGTAATGTCATAGACTGCCCTTTCATTCTCATAATATTCCTGCCTCTATGAACACATTTTGTAGACTCCTAACCAGTGTATTTACACTCCTGCACCTCTGGCAATTAAATGACCAAAGAGCAAAGGAGAAAATAAATATATTTGTTTTACAAAAGATACTGAATACCATTTAACCAAAATGCTGGTTATGCATTCCCACTATACAATGAGGCAATAAAAGTCTCAAGAATGCATTCATTTTATTTTTGATCACTTTGAACCAAAATGAATACAGGACATAAGTAATGTGTCCTATGCAGACAGCCTCAAGGCTCTATCCCTTTGTTCTGTCTCCTACAGACAGTTGCAGGGACATCTATGCCTGCATAGAAGGCATTGTAAGACCCTACTCTGATGGACCTTTTGCAGATCCACAAAGTAAACAGCACCAGAATTACCCATTCTAAAGACTTAAACCTTGCCTGTGTTATAAATAGGACCTGTTGGAAAGACAGGTAGTACCAGAATAAGGTTTTACTTCTATCAAAATATCTGTAAATCCAAATGCTACAGTAAAGATCCTGCAAGCATGAGCATATGCTAAGGTTCACATAGCAGTTCACCTGAGCATTGCAGGCATGTAAAATTAAATATACAGTATACAGTACATTGCCAAGTGGATATACTGATGTACTGATGCTATTAATTAAAAAAATAAAAAGAAAGAAAGTCACATCCTCTAGATGAGGATTGGAATCCTCAGGACCTGGCATTGTAAATATACTCTCTCTCTCTTGTCCTAGGACTCTGAGAGTCAGGAATAATAGATGGGACAATAGGGGATGGATGCTTAATGATTTGGGGGGGGGGAAAGAGGGATACAAAGTTGTTATAGAAAGAAACAGCAGTTTAATCTTTACTGCACATACAATGACCTACTAGAAATTTAATATACTGTACACAAAAACATAGTATAAAATTTAACAGCATTTTGCAAAATTCAACCGATGATATCAAATGGTCTTGTCCATTTACTTCTGCTTCTCTTGTATCCCTGCAATTTGTACTTCTGCTTATACAAGTTAAAATAGTGACAGATGCATAACAAAGTTAAAACTATTTGTAACGTTAAGTATTTGTATTGTTTGCCAGAAGATATTTATCCCCTGCATTCATAGCTCACACCTCAAAGCATGCATTAATGTAAAAAGTACAATTACCTGACTGAAAAAGAGAAAACTATGTAAGGATGGTTTGGTTCCAACAGATGGCACTAGAAATATTGCATAACATAGCCCTCAACCTCTTAGCACAAAAAAAAAAAAAAAAATCTGGACAAAGCCAAAAATAATGGGAGAAGTTCCAAAAATATGGACAATTTTTAAATATCACTCATAAACTTAGAAAAGGTTTTGTGTTATTATTCATTTTCTGAATTATATGGTCTGAAACTCAAATGTCTGTCATTATTTAGTGAATTAAATCCTCATTGATTTGCCACAAAAAATCCAGAAAATAACACATTTTATGAGGAACAGACCAAAAATATGAGGCCAAAAAACCTGGACATTCTGCAAAAATCTGGACAGTTGAGAGGTGTATTGAATAAAATGACAAAACTGACTGCAGAAGTCAATATATAGTAGTTATTCCTTGTGGAAAAGAAGTAAAAGCATAAGTTAATGGGATTCATTGCAACAAAAATATGCTATTAGCCTGTGTGCATTCTGTATTTTACTGATGGAGGAGGAGAGAATGTAGTGTTTCACTAATCTCTTTAAAAGGTATTTGTATACTGTGAGTATACCTCCTTAGTCTCCCTTCTACACTTACTTCCTTATTGCGAAGCAATTCTCTTCCCTAATGAGAATTCTGTATTCTGTGTTTGTGTATATGAGCCGATGACCATGTGTTTGCTTTTAGTGCATAAGTATATATATAGAAATATAACACTCACATGAATGAAGTTATACGTCATTAACACATAATTTAAACATGACTGAGTCTGCCATAGTAGATTTCAGGAGTCGCACTATTATTTAGTGTCCTGCAGGGCTTTACATCATGAGCAATGAAGCGTGTAACCAAGCCACCAGCAAAATAGGTAGCAATTGCTTTTGTCAGCCTGTCCAAGCCAGTTAAAGAGGAGCCACAGGGAATAGCACAGTAACCTAGAAATGTCCAGCTTTTTCCCCTTCTTTTATTGTGATAAATCTTTTGTGACCTTTACAGAGCAGAATTGTGTGGGCACTGTATATCTTTGTCTAGTCTACTGCACTCTACTGATCATTCTCTTAAATAAAACACTTTACAGAATAAGTCTGGCTCATTCAGAAATAATGAGTTTATAGTAGGTCAGGGACACATCACTTAATTCTGGATAAAAGATATTAATCATGTTAAGCTTCCAGAATTGTTGTTTCTTATACAGCTATTTTCTTTACAGCCTGGTTCTTCTGAGATGTAATAATGTCAAAGCTATATCCTCTTATGTAAAACAGTTGACAAGGGATATAGTTCATTTGCTGAAAATGGGACCACTGAGCTGGTGACAGGTGTTAAGTTTAAATATTACAACGCTAGCCTGCAATCCTGAGTACTGTGGAAATATTTTAATGGAGTAAGTGCTAAAATATATAATTTTAGTCTCATAAAATTGAAATTGCTAAACTAAATATAACGTTGTTGAAATACAAGAAGGATGGTGCAAATGCAGCAATAAAACTGCTGGCATTGATAGGGGCAGCAGAAATTACAGTATAACAAAAACAAGAGTCTCTTGTCCCGCACCCCTTCAATAAACACATCACACTGAATGATGTTTGATGACCTTTATTAAACTTCCATAAACATAACGTTGTTAACCAATATTTATTAATGACAACAGAAACATTGTATAGCTGATTATAATCACAGCATAAACATCCCTGTAATGTTAATCAAGACAGCGTGACCTCACTCGTCCTGACCCAGTAAGAAGCATCCATACCTCCACTCACTTAATTAACATATGAAGCAGCATCCCATCACTCATTTCATTTACCACATATGAAGCAGCATCCCACCACTCACTTCATTTACCATTTACTGAATTACACATCCAACCAAATAAGCAGTGTCCTTACCTCCACTCGCTTATTTTATTTATCAAGCAGCCTCCATCAGCTCACTTTTCTTTCCCAAATCATTGAAATGAACATCCAACACCAGAGGGGGAACAGAAGAGGGCAAGCCTATACCTCTTCTCCACTCACCAGCCTGACCAGGCTGCTCCCCTCTCCCTCTTACCAAATTTTCAGCAACCTAACCACCCATAAAAAGGGGGGTTAAGCCAAACATGATTTGGTGTACGCCATTATCTGCAAACCAAAACTGGATCCCTGTCTTCAACCTCAAGAGTCCTGTCATACAAGTACTGATTGCTGCCAATTGCCTAAACTGGTAAAATAATCCAAAGATCCCTAACATATATCAAAATAATAACCATAACTCTGTATAACTTCTGCATATTAACAGAATTCTCACGTATTGTAACTACCAAGATTAACATTGTAGTGAGTCCCAGGACATTTCCTGCAAAGGTAAACAACAGAACATTAAACCCAATCCCACCCGAACCACACAAGGGCAATTACCTACCATCATGCCTAACTGCAGCCCTATTTTCTCACCCAATGTATAAGAAAATGACAAAAATGAGATTTCCTTTTCAAAATCAGTTTAAGAGCAATCCTGCCATCACACCAACCATCCAATATAAGCAGAAAAATGTAGTGACCATCTTAGCATTCACTGAACAACAAACCACTTCTGACTGACCAAAATACATCCATAACATAGGTTCATAGGTTCATACTAGGCTATCTACCCTAGGGCATTTATAAGCCTAGCCAGAATGTGTTTGGCTTTCGCCACCCTTTTTAAATTTATTTTGCTATGCCCTTTTTCGAGGTTAGTATACTGTGCCTCTGTCTAACAGTGACACAGAAGTGATACCCGGGGTAAACCTACGATCTCCCATCCACACATCAAGATTCTTCTTGAAGAGAGTCAATGAGGGACTCTGCCTAACCTGGACTGGGATTTTATTCCAGAGTGATGGAGCCTCTAGGCTTTGAATCTGTCCCTCCAGCATGTCCTATTTATTTCAGTGCTGAGGTTCAAGTCTCGAGCGTAGCTCGATGGGATTTGGATTTTCTGAGGTGCAGCATGTCCATTAATTCCGGATTGGACATGGCTTTATACGTCAGGCACAGATCGCCTCTAAACAGGCAGTATGCCACTGAGTAGAGCTGGAGTTTCTTTAACCGGGCAGCATATGGCATCTGTTTGAGCCCTTTGATCCTCTTGTTGAGGTACTTTTGGGGTCTTTCCAGTTGCTGCAGGTGTCTGGTAAGGTACATCCCAAAAGGGGCATTGTACTCAATTATGGGTCTGATGAGGGATGAGTAAAGAGGCACGATGACCTCCCCTGATCTAGATGTGAATCCCTTCATGATTAGGTGGGCTATATAAAATGTTTTTCTAACCACTTTGGCCATTTGGTTGTCAAATGAGAGATTGCTATCAACTTGGGTCCCCAGGTCCCTAATTACTTCTTCTGTACTTAATGGATTACCACCTATGTGGTAATTTGTGGGCACTTTGTTTTTGCCAAAGGGGATGGCTATACACTTTTTGGCATTTAGCTTGAGGCCATGGCTCTGGCACCAGTTGTCTGTTTCTATGAGGCCCTTTTGGAGGATGCTTGTGTCGGCTGGAGAGTCGATTATGGCGCCCAGTTTGCAGTCATCTGCGAACTTGGTCAGCCACAGTCCTTCCGTGTTGGCCTGTACCTCCGAGAAATATATACCGAACAAGAGAGATCCCAGGACTGAGCCTTGTGGGACACCACTTGTAAATGGTTTGGAGTCTGACATGGCTCCAGCAATTCTAACCATGTGGGTTCAGTCCTTGAGCCAGTTTGCAATCCATCTAGTGACATAGGTGTTTATATTTAAGCTGGTGAGCTTATCTATAATGCCCGAGTGGGGTATTGTATTGAAGGCTTTTGCGAGGTCCAGGTAGGCTGTGTGGACCACCTTCCCCTAGTCAATGGCCTTGGTGACTGTTTCAAAGAAATCAGCCAGGTTTAAGAGGCAGGATCTGCCCTTAACAAAGCCGAACTGGGTAGGATCCAGTGTCTGTAGGTCCCCAATATCTTTATTTATGAGGTCCATGATGATCCTTTCCATAGCTTTGCAGACCAAGCTAGTCAGGCTTATGGGGCGATAGTTTCTAGGATCCGTTGAGGCACCACCTTTATGGAGAGGGACCACTGTTGCTGTACGCCACTCTTTGGGCACATATCCTGTAGTAAGGCTGAGATTGAACAGTAATTTTATGTTTGGGTTTAGCTCTTCTTGGAGTTCATGTAGGACACAGCCCGGGACACCGTCTGGTCCCATTGATGCTGTGTTTTTTGCTTTGGAGAGGGAGGCTCTTACCTGAGCATCTGAGATGTCATGGGGGCAGCACTCTGCTGGGATAGATATTTGCCCTTTTGGTGGGGAGGGGGGGGAGTTTGCGCTGAACCTGTCAGCTAGGATGTTGGCAATGTCTGTGGGTTCAGTGTATTTTTTGTCATTTTGGACTAATTCTGAGCATATCTGGGAATTACCACCAAGGTTCCTAACATAACTAAAGAAAGCCTTGTGATTATCCTTAGTGTCCTGTGCAATTTTTCTCTCGAAACTGGCCTTAGACAATTTTATGAGTGCCCGTAGTTTTTTGCTAATACTGATCAGTGATGCCTTCCCTTTTTGGGATTTTGCTCTATCATGTAGTAGCTTCCTCCTTCTATTTTATAGTTTGTTTATGGCTGGGATCCACCAGACAGGACGTCTGCCTTTGGAGGATTGGGTCTTGGTTTTATTTGGGATTGCATGATCCATGCATTCCTGAAGGTGTTCATAGAATGCATTTATAAAGGATTCTGTGGTCTGGGCCGTATTTTCCACAGGCCTGGGGGCTTTGAAGGATTCCACCTCGGTTTTGAAAAGTGTGAAATTTGCTTTAGAGAAGTTTTTCACTGTGGTTTTCTGGGCAGGGGGTGGGGTCGGGATGTGAATATCCAGTGAGATTAGTTTATGGTCTGATCTTACCAGTGAGGGATACACTTCTGGTCTGGAGCATAGAGTCCCCATGTTGGTGATGATAAGGACCAGTATGTTTTCCCCTCTTGTGGGAGTGGTAACAAGTTGTTCCATAGCATTGGAGTTTATAAATTCTAGGAACCTTTGGGCTAGGGTGTTGGAGCTAGAGTAATGCTCCCAGTCTATGTTTGGGTAGTTTAAGTCGCCCAATATAATGGTGTTTGGAGAGACCTTCAAATTTTCCAGTGTTCTCAGGAAGGTCGAGTGGGGTTCCTGCGTTTGGGAGGGTGGTCTGTAGCAGGCTATAAACTGGAAGGCAGTTTTACCCACTGTTAGTTGCACATGGATAGTCTCTGATGCTTCCTGCTTTGCCACCAACCTGAAGGTGTGGGTATCATTGATGAATATCGATACTCCCCCTCCTTTTGTGCTTCGGTCCAAGCTTTGGGGCTGAAAAGCATGGTATGAGGTATAACCTGGTAGTGCTGGGGTGCTCTCGGGAGCCCTGAAACAGGTTTCTGTTACTGCACAGATATCGATGTTCTCCATGCTAAGGAGAGTTTCGAGTGCATGCATCTTGAGGTTTAGACTTCTGGCGTTGAGTAGCATTACTCTTAGTTTCTTATCGGGTGGGTTTGTCTTTTGAGCCACATAAAAGCCACATAAACTGTAAGCCCTCCATGAACCTCCATTTCTCAACATCAACCCCCTCAACAAAACCTATCTTGACAATAGCCAAAGTCTGTCAGTCTCCACAATATCAACCTATCCCAACCCTTCCAACCAATGAAGCACCGACCAAAATTTTTTAAGTCCACTTAGCCTTGTCACCCGTGCAAATACAATAGTCACAGCTAAATCCTCCATGCAACTACAGTACTCGCAGCTAAATCCTCCTTAACCAATTGAACTGCCTTACCTTGTTCCCATGCCTGACAAATTACTAAATCTTTCCCATCAAACTCCTTCCCGCACTAAGCTGTAATACACATTTAACCAATCTAACAATGCCCTACCATATGCTTTACTTATAAAAGGTGCCACAAACTTCTGTAGCAATCCTTTAACCTTAACACAACCTGACACACCTCATCAAGCATGCACTACAAAACCCATAAAACAATAACATTAAAACAAATGAAAGTGAACCCTAATCCCCAAACTCCTGCTAAACCTACTCCAGATTAAATTAAAACTCCAATATTCAACATCCCCAATTGTCCTTCCATCCTGCCGTCCAACAAGCCACAACCAATCCCCCCCCCAAATTATGCCCCCCAATCCAACACCTCCCATAACATTTGTGAACAAATGCAAATCCCGATGGCCAGCCTCATCCATCTACTCCAAGGGCCATTGTAGTGAATAATTGTTCCCCAAAATTTGCAAATTTCAGGAGACCCAAAGGGCTCTACAGCATTCTAATCCATCCATGCTCCAAAACTACATCCCCTAAATTTTTTAACTCAAACCATAGCCTGCATCTACAAGCAACCCCCCAAATCAATACGTTGCTTGGACATACAAATTGCTGCTTAATGGAAGCCTGCTCCTCACATACCCCCACCCACCTTGTAATGTTCTATTAAACCCTTAATCTAGTCCTACAATCCCACCCCTGTAGCCAAATGGAATGGTTACAAGTGCTAAACTCCCAAAGCAACATTGACACCAAGGGCCCCTTCTGTAAATAGTTAATCCTTTTTTTTCACAACTTCTGCTAGCCATCAATGCAAACCAAACTGAAACTAAACAGTTAAGATCCTTCCTTTCTGCTGGCCCACAATCTCAAAACCATTCCCCCAAAATACCCCCATCTTCAAATTTGCTATCACCTCTGTAATTAATTGCAAATCCCCTGAAACAACCATATCTGCATGCTCACATGCCCTACCATTAACTACTAAACACAAATCTACCTCAACGCCCAATCAGTATGCACCAACCTATTAAACCATATCCAGTGGTGCTCGATAAAGAGAAGTCCATCAACTCACCAAGCAAAATAGCTGAATGGCCTGACATACAAAATTTTGGAACCTGAAGAGCTGCAAAACATTTATTAATCCATCCTTGTCCCTAGCTTTTACCAACAGTGCTAACTGTCAAAGCATCACAGTCCACAGAGCAAAACATTGGCCCATCCTTACCCAAAGAACGTAAAATCCCAGTACCATGTCCTAAAGCCTGCCTCAAATTCATGCTGTGGTAACTCCACCCCCTTATGGACAGCCCCAACTCCCCTTAAACAAAACCCCAAACCTGATTCTCCCTGCCTGTACTTTTACTCACCTTTCCCCACACAATGCACCAAGTTCAACATATCTAAATGAGTATTTACTAAAGTAGGATTACCCACAACTGCATTACGCACCACTCCAGTGGCCAAAACATCCACTGCAGCAGCATCCATCACCTTTCAAAAGCACTTCCTTCAGTCCACCAACTGATGCCCACTCTGCTTCCCCATTTGCAACAGAAAAGACAACTGTAAGTGCTGTGCACATACTCAAACCAAAACTTCTTAACAGTAGATGCTACTAGGGGTCCACCTTTCTCATCAATTCCACGGCTTCTATCCTAAATAACCCAGCAAAAAATATTATAAATCAAAAGGCAGAGGAAAAAGCCAGCCGACACTTAACTGTTGGTAGGACCTGCACATATTGTGTAAGCATACCTCTCAACCTCTTAGAGCAAAAAATCTGGAGAAAGCCTAAAATGATGGGGGGACAAATAGTGGCAGATTTTAAATATTGCTCATACAAGCTTAGAAAGTTGATAGAATAATAGGTTTTGCATTTGGATGAATTTTCTGAAGGATGTGGAGTCTTAAACTCAAATGTTTGTCATTACTTAATGACTTCAGCCCTCAGCTATTTGTCAGAAAAGTACAAATTTTAGGAGGAACACACCAAAAATATGAAGCAAAAATCTGAATATTCTGTGAAAATCTGTACAGTTGAGAGGTATGTGTGTAAGAGGAGGAACATAACTAAGTGCTATCATATACAACATGGCTGTCATGATACATAGTCAAGTGTTGAGGCTCCAAGCTGATAACAGATACCTCACCACACATACATACAAATATGCCAGCCCTGGCACTAATAAACTGTTAGCTTGTCAACATTCCAAAGCAGACATCCCCATATTTTTTTTAAATACTGAATAAAGTATTGTTGTTGTTTATACTGCTCAGCAGTGTGTCAGCCTTTTGCAAGGGACTGCATAGCATGAAGCTTTTGATGGAAACTCAAATGTCATCCATTATTTTCTAACTTCCATCTGTAATAATTTGCCCCTATGTTGACAGAAGTTCACAATTTTATGAAATCAGACCGATATATGAAGTAAAATCTGGACATTCTGTAAATTTCTGTAAAAATCTGTACAGCTGAGCGGTATGTGTTGCATTTGTGTAATGTCCTCCCTTCGCGACTCCAAACTCAGTCTGCTCAGTAATCATCTTCAGCTTTGATACAAGAGGTGCACAGCATTGGAAAAAAGGATCTGAATAATTTTGCATTATTATATTTAAGAACCTTACTGCACTCCAGAGTACAGCCTTTAAATACTGTTAAAAATAAGTGATGTTAGCACCCTTCACAATCCTTTAAAGATACAACCACCTTAATACTCAAATGAAATGCACTACAAACACCTTTTAACACAAGAACATTTTAACAAACATCATTTATAAAAAAGAACTTTTCAAATTCCAAGACATTCATCAAATGTAAACTTAAAAACTGTTTAAGATAAAAAATCAACCACATTTTATCCATTGACTTGCTTTAAAACATATATATATATATATATATATATACTGTGTAGTTGAACCACCCCCACACACAGACACACACACAACCAGACTAAGATACACAGTACTTATGTGGTAGCTTTCCTCACTAATATTGGTTTTAAGGATACCATTTCATTAAGACCTGGTGCAAGGGTCGCAGCTAGTTTTATTTGCCACTTAATTTCCCTTTCCTCTATATAATTCCTGAAATCTCCCCCTCTAGGATTTGGTCTTACTCGCTCCACAATATCAAATAAAATCTGAACAAAATTTGCACATACCAATGAATGTTTATATAGGGCATTATTTATATTTCTTCTAGCAATCTGGTACTGGTGCTCGTATATTCTGTCCCTAAGATGCCTTTCTGTCTTGCCTATGTAGTAAGCTGGACAGGTTTTTCAAGCTGCCAGATATATCACCACTGATGTTTGACAATTTCCTTTTTCAAAGAAAACCTTAGACTTCAAAATGTTTTGCAGGGTTTCCACATTCTTAGCTTGTATGGACTTGCATTGTGCACAAGCACCACATCTTGTTGTACAACTATTACCCGCTACCTGACTTTTGTTCGTAAGTTCAAATGTCCCTTTTAAATTGAGGCCAGTTTTGTATACAAAAGTGGGCTCCTTCCCAACAGCTGAAAATATTCTAGGGTTATTTTTAAGAATGGACCAATTGTTCTCAAAAATCTTTTGCACTTGTTTTACTTGCCCACAAAAAGGAATAACCATGGCCCTATGAAAATGTTTCTCCTCTTCCAAATCTTCTTTTTCCTGTAGTACATCACAACAGTGGTTTAAATTGTTTACCCCGCTCACTCAACATATTCTATATTTTTCTCCACTATGTTAGCTGGATACCCTCTTTTGTAAAATAGTTGTGCTACTTTTTGAAACTCTCTATGTCTCCCTCATCAGAAGTCATATGGGCAGCGCTAATTAGTTGACCTTTGACTATATATGTTCTTGTGTAAAAAGGTGTTTGTAGTGCATTTTATTTGAGCATTAAGGCTGTATCTTTAAAGGACTGTGAAGGGTGATGACATCACTCATTTTCAACAGTATTTAAAGGCTGTACTATGGAGTGCAGTTAGATTCTGATGAAGTCCCAAGTTCAGGGGATGAAAGCACTCAATCTGTGTCTTTGTACATTGAAAGAATAAAAACAGCTTGGACTGAAGAGTTTGGCTGACTGAAAGTGTTTTCTACTGCTTCACAGTGTATGTTTCGGGCTTTTTTTGTTATATTTTATACTGTGGTTACTTTTGTTTTTTTATTTAAGAACCTTTCAAGTCAAATGCAGGTCCTATAACTCTCTCGACTATTTCTGCCTCTGTTTACCTGGAGATGGACAGCTATGCCTGCCATAACCCACCCCCATGGCCATTAAAACCACACCACTCATGTGCAACCCACAAAATTCACACCTCTCAACCCTCCCCTGACAAACCACAGCTGTGACAAAAGTCATCTCCCTCAACACACAACCACTGAGCAACAGAAACAGGACCAAGCCATGCAGTCACCGAAGTCTTCAACCTCATTCAAATGGCTTACTTGCTGCCCTTGGCTTATTGCTACCAGTTCACATATCTCAAGCCAGTACATCTCCACAATCATGAAGTCTAAGCCTGAAATACAAGAAATGGATACTCCACGAATGAACCTCCCCCCATGTACCCTCTCACCATGGACCAACAGCGTATATGCCCCTATGCACACACATAAACCGACAAAAGTAGCAAAACAGCCGGACCTGGGCCAGCATGCATAGCCCAAAAAACATGAAGTCCAAAACCCCAACTGAATGACACCAGAGACTTCACTACTAGACCACAAATACACCCCTTTTCTTCTCATTTTTTTTTTTTGTAAGAACCTATCAAACATGTCAACTCTGACATTGTACAAACTCCTCAAAGGCAAGACAAAAGGCCACAAACCAATGCCACAGAGCAAAAGAACAAAACAAAGCCACATAAAGCCAAAACCAGCCCCACTGCATGCCCAAACAAAGCTCTGGAATCCCCCGTGGTAAGCCCTTGAGATTGTGCTGCAGTTACTCTCAGTCCTGGAAAGATCTCCCCTAGTGCTGGATTCCTTTACCATCTTATAAGCAAATGAAGAAGCCAACAGCTCTCGATGTCAAGAAATATATGCTTCCAGAGTAAACAGATATTAGGCAAACCGTGCTACCTGTATAAGTTCTGTACAGATGGTGACCATTATAAGCAAGCACCTCATGGCTCGCAAATGCCATTTCCCCTTCAGGCCCATGTCAGCACAAGTAAAGCTCCTTCACTCACTAGAATTTAGATGATGAGGGAACCTCACAGTGAGAGAGATAGCGATACCTCCTCCAAAAAAAAAAAAAAAAAAAAAACATAATCTGAGTTCCATCCAATTTGCTAGCACAAATTCCATACATAAAACAAGGCATATACTAGAAAATATGCAAACTGGGCCACAACCCTTTTTCAAGAAATAACACCATGGGCAGAACAACTGCTACATGTGGGTCACAGAAGTCCATGAAACATATCATCTTCTCAGCAGAAAACCATCAGCTTCTCAGTGCAACCAAATAAAGCACAATACAATGGGAGAAGACTTCTCCATCTGCCACCTCAAGAACAGAAATCCAGCAAAACTAACACATTAGTGCTGTCCTGCAATCCAAAATGACCATCCTGCTTGCTGCATGTCCTTGCAGACTACTGCACTATGGACTGTTAATGCCTTGGGTGCTGCTGTGCATGCCCAGTAAAGAAACTTACCTGCGGCTGCAGCTAAGCCTAAGAACAGACACTGCACATCCCTACTGGGCTGCAGACCTACCGTTAAGGCCCTCACTCCACCACGAATGCCCAAATACCGCACTGGTGTGTTTTCCAAATCTCAGCTCCCCCAACATCAACAACCAAAAGTGGCAACCGGAAACAAATAAAATTGACAGCAGACAGACACAGAACCATGCAGACTTAATAAAAATAAAATCTTCACAGGGAAAATAAAGTGTATAAAACAAAATTGTCAGGATAACAATCTACCAACGCCAAACATTACAACTCACCATTTGAATATCTCCACTCCACCACCCAGGTTCAGAATGGCCAACCACCATTAAGCTAGCCTACAAACAACCCGATGCAAGCAACGAAATCAAAACATGACCTACCCCCACAACCGCAAACTACCATGCCCACTTCATGAAAATCCTAAATACCAAAACACCCCAACTAAAATACAACAACTGATGCCCTCATGCTAAAAAATTATACCTAGACCACCAGGTTACGAGTATACTACTATCTGGCTCCCCCAACTCCTTAACAATAGTCCTCCTTGGGCCTACCTTTTCCACCATACCTACAGGTCGCTTTGGACATGCTACTTCCAAGTAGCAAGTTCACTCCAAAATGTGATTACTACCCCAGTTACACTTGAATAAACCCCTTAAGCCCCTCCCTACCCCTACCTCATTTCCTCCCAATCATCTGTCATTCCCATTTAACCCTTTCATCCCCCTTACTCTCTTAACTCCCACTAATATATTTATCTACCCACCCCCAAAAAAGATGTCCCTGGAGAAATTGGTTTGTTACCAAACATTATTTTTCCTATGACCCATATTTTATTTTATTTTACTTTTAGTTAGTTAGATAATAATTAATACTTTTCATCCATCAGGTTAACCAAGTTGACACGAGTCCCTTTTTATGTGTGCCCCAGGAGGACTGTCTGCTAAAGTGGCATGTTTAGAACTGCACAGTAGTTTCTTTGAATTTTGTAGCAAAATAGGCAGTTGTGCTAATAAGAGTATGAGAGGTCATTGCCTTGTGACTTTCCATTTGCATACATATTTAAGCATTAATTGTGTTAAAGGCAGACTGAACATAGACCACTAAATTCCTATTAATCATTAAACACCACAGAGCATAGGTTTGAAAACTGTCTTATAGTGTCAATGTTAAAAAAGTGTTTTAAAACAACATGCCTTAGTGCTGAGCTTCAAAGAAGCTGTTGTAATTATTACTTCAGCAATAGGTTAGGAGGCAGTCACTTTCACAGTACAGTGAGCTTATTGTGGTTTGACTTCTGCAGCTCTGTTTGAGGATAAAATATATTCTATAACTAATGAACAGCCTAAGGTCTGAAAGTGATACATCTATGTTTCTTTATTAATCCCTCTCTCTCTCTCTCTCTATATATATATATATATATATATATATGTATATATACATATATACATCTAGATATCTATACATCATGCTCATACACACAAACACACACACACACACACACATGCACACACACCCACACACAAACGCGCATGCACAGATGCGCACACACACGCATGCACACACTCGCACACATGCACAGACACACACACACATATATTCACACACATGGTACACTGGGCTGCCAAGGTTTATTTAGTATACAAGTATTATTATCCAAACCAAACAACCACAGTCTGAAGAAGTCCATTTGGATGAAAGAAATAAACAGTCAATTTAGTTTTTTTAATTAAATTTAGTTAGATACATACTTGGTCAATTGGTATGGATCATTTTGGATAATTGATGACTATTGTGGACTTGTTTTGGATATGTCTGAGCACTATATGGAAATGTAAGACAATACAATACAGTTAAAAAGCAATCAAAAATGATTAACTATTATGCAAAGCAGAAAGACTGAAAACAGCCTAGCTAAAGAAATATACATAACCACTGAGGGATTATAACATATTCAGGAATATTGACAACCATTTATAGAGGTCATAAGATAACTTTGTAGATTGTTGTAAAGGAAGGAAGAGTGGTAGCATAACTCTGCTACGAGATAACTGTAAGGTGAGCATGGTAGGTAATTTGCTGTGATATGTCAAGACATATTGGCTATCATTCATAGACTCCACACCTCTTCAGCACTAAATGCAAAGCATCCCAAAATGTGATGAAGTCCACACTGGATCAGATATGTATCAGTGTTGAACAGAGTAGACCCAGATTTCTAATAAAAGAGCTACATAGTAAATAAGTACAGATGTGCTTCTAGGAGAAGTTGACACAGGCATACACAGTGGCTGTGCCAATATTGTCTGCATGACTGGATTGTCTGATATCAAAAGAAAGGCAAATAGGTGTGCTCCTCTATGCCTGAGACTATGAGCACTCACACTTACAAAGAAATTTCACATCATTGCCACATGCACAGTGGCTCACACCCCTAAGAGGGCCAACACAACAAAGTGCTGGACCAGTTCACCATATAAATGAGAAAGAAAGGGGGAGAAAGGATAGCTGGAAAATCAGGGAAATGCAACATACACAAAAGTATCTATAAGGAATGTCAGGTGTGTGGGAGAAGGGCATATGTTTTGGTGAGAAATACCCCATTTATTACACAAGAAGATGAAGGACAGCTGGAGGAGGAAGAGAAGATTGGTTGTGTGAGAGAATGATGGAGAAGGGAAGACTGCAGGAGCATCAAACAAACATAAAGCAAGGACGAAGGCAAGGATGGTAGTGACACAAATGGTGAGGACAACAAGGAATAAACATAGAAATACAGAGGGCGGACATCTTGTGATTGGGAGGGTTGGACACTGGCCATGTTATTGTAAATGACATATAAGGCAGTTGAACATGTGTTTGAGGGATATGGCAGATGCCCGAATGGCTCAGAAGGCAAGCCACATAGAAATCAATCATCCATGTGATTGATATCTTGCACAGGTTGTGCAGCTGGTAGCCTGATTGTCATGGCTTGCAAGATATGCAACCTGACCAAGTATGCTATAGTGTTCTCTGCAGTGCTGAATCATATGTTCAGCTTTTGGTACTCCTTAAATGACACCAGCATCTGCAACATCTGCTGGTAAACCACCGATGACCTTCACAGGTAATATCAGAAGAGAAGCTTCTATCTTCACTCCTATGAATTGGTTGCAGAGGCTATCATTGATCCCTTCTAGTCACTGTCAGGTGGGAGATGTCTGTCCCTTGGTGATAGTGGGGACCTGGTGACCACTGGTGAACCAACACTTGTATTGTATTGTGCAGGACAAGGTGACTGACTATGTTCTTTGGCCACAACCACAAATAGAACTGCACTACACTTTTACAGTGCTATACTGCACAGAACAGTAGTGAACATGGCATATGCACAGCACTGCTAGGATAGGTGCTCCTGACTCCTCAGGAAAAAAAATCAGTGTTTACAATAAAACTATGGCTCTTGGTCCCTTACTCTCTGTATCCTACTATCAAGCAAGGTCAGAATACCACCACAAGTTACTGTAATGATGCCTACACTGCTTATCAGAAGGTTTGATCCTCAAATGCCATCCTGGCAATCTCTTGCCAGTATCACCTTGTACAGTCAGCCAAGAGACCAGCTTGGCAGGTATTCCTCAAAACCCTAGTGAATGAAGTCCAAGAAAATCTTGTTCTCTGTCTCTCCCTCTCAGAAAACAGGCACCAGCTGCTACTATAGCACTTTATGCACAGGCACATGTGTGGGCATTACTTGATATGCAGTGCAGCAAAGCAATGAGATATGACACAAACGTCTCTATAGTACAGAGCCACAGTGCTATGAGATGCACTGGCATTGTACAAGAGCATAGTGTGCATATATCCTTTTTCTGGTACAAAAAGAGTAATGTAGGTTAAGGTGGATACCACATGGCTCACAGCACTGGTTCAGAAACAGCCATGCTATATTTTTTCTTTAATCTTATCACTAGACTAAGAGGCCTTTATTAACACAATGGAAAGTGGAGTATCATTTTGCATGAGTTTGCATCAAGATGAGCAGCTATGGAAAAAGGAGATTACATGATAATACATTGGAATTTGGAATATGCATACTTAAGAAAGACAAGATGACTGGCAGTGTACCCCTGTGCTATATACAACAACCAATGCAGCAGGAGCAGGAAAATAGAGAATATAAGGTAAGTGGATGTGGAAACACAGCACGATGGCACAACGGTGTAATGAATAACTGCTGGAGGGTGCCAAATTGTGGGCTATGAATACCTCTCCATTTGCATAGGGTGTGACATAACAAGACATACTGTGAGGTAACGGATCAGTTTTTTTCTCTCTTTCTTACAAGTCATAGCTGATAATGACAGTGACCTTGAGGAAAGCTGCTATGTATTCAAGATTCTGATAAAGGAAGTGCATCATGATAACATGCCTTTTGCTGCAGTCTGTACAGGAAATGGGAAAAATTGTCATGGCAATACAGGGGACATGAACAATGTCCACTAAGTTTGGGGGGAAGGGCATGGCCATGCTATTTGTTATCCACAGATGGCCATGTATACATAATCACTAACACATAACCAGGAGAAGTACTTGTCCTGCCATGGACCCATACAATAAAACAACTTGAAATATTCACAACCGAGGAGAATGAGATGTTACTACAAGCCCCCTGAACACATGGTATGTGTGCTCTGATAAAAAAGTAACAAAGGCAAAAATGTATCTGGATTAGCTGTGGCAAGAAATGGTGAGTGATGTGGGTATCCATACTAGAAGTTTACAACAGCAACAATAAAAGGTAACCGGTTTGATACTGAGTGCCATGATCAAAACACAATACCGTGTCAAGAATGTCCATCAAAGAATGTAGGCCAGCACCACACAAACACTTCACAAAGGTGGAAGAATTTTTGGTGTCCTTATCTGGAGAAGGTGTGCAAACCTTCATACCCAGTGGTATCTATGATGTGAGTAAGGGTTTGGCAAATACAACACAAGTGTATATGCAAGGATGTACTGGGTTAGTCATATCCATTATCTTTTAAACTTGTTCATTGTAGTGTATAAACATGGCAGACCTTATTTAGCAAGAAGCCCCTTCATACTCTTCCTCTAGACAAATACAGGCTGCAGCAAGTACACCATCCACGAAAAAGTATCTATGTGTCTACACGCTAGTCGCATATTATGTCATGTACCAGTATACCTACCATGGGGGATTAAGGCATATTTTTCATTGCTGTAACAGGTATCTTCTCCTTTGATTTTGATGAATTATGCTAGTTAAGGGTCCAACAGAACACAGCAGCACATGGAAATGTCAGTAACTCACCTGTGGCTGTCAGTGGTGACAGCATGTACATGCCACAGTTTGATGACACAGTTGCATTATTGGAATTGATAATACAGGAGGGTTTTCATACATTATCCATATATGAGGCATAGGGAGAGGGGCAGAGGTCTCAGAATTTTTTGATAGACATCCTTTAATGGTGAACTTCATCAAGGCTAGCCCAATATTCACAGTACAAATGTCATCCATGAGCTATACTGCTTCTGTGCTGTGGAGATGGTTTGTGAGCAGTGGGATTATATGACATAGTCCCAGCACAGCTAGCTGGAGTTTTGTAAAGAATAGTATTTTTTGAATATCAAACCGATGTGTCCAAGATGCTTATGTTACAAATGTGTTGGAACTGTATGGCATTTGAATAGCAAATTGATTTGTACGGATGCTTACGTTACAGCTGTATTAGAATTGTATGGCATTTGAATACCAAACTGACTTGTACAGATGCTTATGTTACAAATGCATTAGAACTGTATGGCATTTGAATATCAAAATGTATTTGTAAAGTTGCTAGTGTTGAAAACTCTATCAACAGTGGGTCCTGCTGGACAGAGAAGGAATATACATGTTATACTGTATGTATATGTATTTATTTATTTATTTGTTTAACGTTTGTTTACCGGAAAGGTCCGACTGGACATAATTCCTTTTTTGATGGAGGCCTGGGGAGAAAAACTCCGCAATATGAAAAGGCAGCCGTTACATAGTACATCAAGATTATATCTTCTCAGTTATACACAATAAGAAAGAAAAGGATTACAAGACTGCAGTCACCCAGAACATCAAGACTAACATATCAATTATACACAGTGAGAATAAAGAACTTTCTAAATTTTATCTCTGTGGTGGAGCAATGAAATTGTAAAGCATCTGCAGCAGGAGTAAGCTGAGTAACACCCCAAGTAGAAATGACCAGTCCACGCCACCCTATATGGCAGTGACATCTATCATGTTCTCCCCATCCCAAAATGAGAGCTCTGGCTTCTGCCCTGCATCCACTAGAGAGAAAAAGAGAGAAAGAGAGAGGGGGAGAGAGATGCAAATGCTGTCCATCACCAATGGATAAGCATGTACATTCTCCCCAAAAGTGCTAACAGACATTCAACAACATTTGTCAATTTTTTTTTTGCTTGTGTTGTTGTGAAAATATTATACCTCTGTGCCTTTCAGTTAAGCAGATACCACTCCCACTATAAGTCTGTAAAAGGTTTTATGGAGATCAGTGCTTTACCCTGGAAAAATACAAATAAATAAATAAATAAAATGCCACCAGGCTGGCTAAGATTATGTCTGATGCACAACATGGCCAGTCCATTCATGGTGTGCTAATGAGTGGATCATTTTATTTTCTGCTGTCAGTAGCAGAGCACACAGTTACTGAAAATGCATCTACTCATTGTCAGTTCTATGACATGCTGTGTCCACCTCTGCCTAGCATTTGGTAGTGATGTTCCTTGTCCTTTGGCTCTCCACTATACTCATCAATCTTTGCTGCTGCTGCAGATATGGCTGGCTCTGCTGCAAGGTTTTTCAAATGATGAACTTGTCTCCACACAGCCATGTTACATAACATGACACACACAAGAAATATTTGGCTGCAGACCTATGGTGAATACTGCAGCTCCTCATAAGATGAATTAAGGCAGTAGGAGCATCCTTGTAGTTGTTCAAAATGCATTTCACTGTGCTCCATAATTTTGCATGCACAATCAGATTGCAGAAGGGGGCATCAATCACACTTCCAGAGTATATCTACCTTTATTAGCATCACATGCAAAAGGCAGCAGTGTCACCATTATATGTAGGTGTGAGTAGGTGTGTATGTGTGTGTGAAATTCTTAGGACAGAGAATGATATATGGTGATATGAATAAACCAACATTTTACAATGGCTTCCCTTTAGACCTTATTAAGAAAGACAGAAACTACAATAGAGAAAACAGGCCCCGGGATTCATGAAGCTCAGCACAAGGACGGCGTTAGCCTTGTGCCGACTGTGCAGCGTAGAGATGGCACAGCAGCACCACATGCATATTAATGAAGGTGCACTGCTGCAATGGCCACGTGTATAGGAAATGTGCATGAGTGCAGGGGGCGTGTCCAAGCGCTGCACGGAGGTGTGAACATGTTGGCTGCATACGCGCAACCTAAAATGCTGACTAGTACAGCCTGCCTCTAATAGTAATCACTCCTGTCAGTGTCTGTGGATACTGAAATGTATGCAAAGCATACAAGACAGTTTTGCAAACACCAAAATAAAAAGTAAACACAAAGGAACGTAGCTGAATATTGAGTCCCTGTCCCTCAAACAAATGACATTTAAAACCCCGTGCCCGTATTCCATTGTAGTGTCGATAGTTATACCAAGTGGAAGTGAAACGCATCATGTTAGCGCGGCGCCAATTGATAAGCCTAGCTCAATGGCTAGGGTTACCACCTGTACCACATTATGTGGGACAGTCCCCCTCTAGGCAGTTGTGCCCATACCAAAACCATTATAAATGTCAAATGTCCTGCAATTGTAGGACATAATTATGTCCCATATTTTATGTAATAGTCCCATACAATACTTATTTCTGTATGTAAAATACCTAAATGTTACAAGAAACAGAATAAGCAAGTAAACAAAACAGAATAAGCAACTAAACTGCTACAACAATAAGCTTACATTTAGGCATAAAACTAAAGTACTATCCTTTGTACTGACCATGGGTATGTGTCGGCCTGTAAAATCTGATGTGTGTCCCGAAAATGCCCCACTTTGGCCATTTGAAAAGGTGGCAACCCTAGACGTAAGCGGGTATGCAAGAGTGTATGCATGACGGAAAGTGGCGGTGATTCAACAGTATGGGGAATGTAAATAAGCATGTAGGTGTATATGCATGTGTATGTACAGACCGATATATATATATATATATATATATATATATATATACATCTATATATGTAGATATGAAGAATGAAGATGATCACAATATAGCAGTCATAACGAATGTGAAGGGAAACAGCAGTAGAACCCCCCTGTAATATTTAGTGCTGTTATATATCAGAATGGCCAGAGGTGAGCACACCTCTGCATCCCCAACCACAGGTAGGACACTAAAAATGGAACTAACAATGTCCCTGTGCTAAGTCTGATTTTCAACTAGGTACAGGGCAGTCCCGGTCCCCAGTCGGACAAGCCTAAACCCGGATGACCACATCAACACCCTGACAATCAAATACACGTATGTGCCAGGACTATAGGATTTGGAGGTCTGAATATACTTTCAGTGAGTCAACATGCGGCAAGGGTCCAGAGCAGTAGAGAATGGCGCATGTGTAGTAGTGCGGTTTTCCCAACAGGAAAATGGATGCCTACTGTGTTAGTGAAGTGTTGAGTCATGTGTTCGGGTAACTATGAACCATGGGTATACATATAAATGAAGCAGAACACCAATAGTGTAGTGGTTAGAGCATCTGACTATCAAGCAGACATTGCCGGTTCGACTACAGCACACACCATTTATGACGCGTAATCCGTATACGAGCATATCTTGCTAATTTTATGCTGTATAATGATATAATACCAATTAAATGTGAACTGGGGTGATGTATCACAGTAAGAATGTAGATGGATTTTGTGTGATGTGAATCGGCATTTAAACGGAAAACTGCAGCTGAAAAGTGTTGTACTCACCCTTTGTCCAACGGCCCTTGTTTTGCCCAGCAACACAATATACCGCGTCCACCAGGCCCGACGCCAGGACCCTACACATCACAATCAAAGTGATTTACCACTAAGCCATGGCAGTTATACCTAACATCGATGTTATCAAAAACATAGCAGACAGCACAGTCATTCAACAGTATGATCAAAGTAATTAAATCATATAGATGTGTATGCTTGCATACGTACACACACACACACACACACATATATATATATATATATATATATATATATATATATATATATATATATATATATACATATAGGGTAACCACCTGTCCTACATTGTGAGGGACAGTCCCTCTTTGGCCAGTTGTGTCCTGTACACGTAGTGTCAAATGGCAGATGTCCTCAGATTTAATGACAAAAAGATGTACTATATCTATGTAATAGTAGCATAAAACAGTTATTCTGTATCTGAAACACATACATGTCATAAGAAACTGAATAAGCAACTAAAATGCAACAAGAATAAGCTGGCAATTAGGCATAAAAGTGAGGTCCTGTCCTTTGTACTGTCTGTGGGTATGTGTCGGCCTGCAAAATCTCGACGTTTGTAACAAATAAGTCCCACTTTGGCCATTTGAAAGGGTGTCAACTATATATATATATATATATATATATATATATATATATATATATATATATATAAATATACATATATATATATATATATATATATATATATATATATATATATATATATATATATACATATACACATATATATATATATATATATATATATATATATATATATATATATACATATATACATATATATATATATATATATATATATATATGTATGTATACACACAGAACGAACATGGGAACAAGAAAGCAATCATAACAAATGGGATGGAATATAGCTGGCCAGAGGTGGCCAAAATCCCTGCATCTCTAACCACAGGTAGGATGCTAACAGTGGGAGTAACCTTGTCCATGTGCAAAATCTGACTTTCAAACGTGTACAGTGCTCTTCCGCTCCCCAGTCAAACAAGCCTAAACCCGAATGACCACATGAACACCCTGATAATCAAGCACATGTATGTGTCAGGACTATAGGCTTTGGAGGTCTGAATATCCTCGGAGTGAGTCAACATGAGGCATGAGTCCAGAGCAGTAGGGAATAGGGAATGGCGTATGTGTAGTAGTGCTGTTTTCCCAACAGGAAAATGGATGCCCGCTGTGTAAGTGAAGTGTTGAGGCATGTGTTCAGGTAACTATGAACCATGGGTATACATATAAATGAAAAATCCACTAGGAAAAACAGCAAACAGGCCAGGAACAACCGCCCAGGAGAAGTAAAGCCAACCACTCGATGGGAACAGCAAAAAGGCAGGAATAATGATCACCTCCAACAGCGAACTCCACAAACAAATGAACCTTTTATTAACGCCACAAAATGATTACACGTTTTCGTCGGCAATGCAACTTCATCAGATGAAGACAGTCAGTATACCCCTGTGTTTTATACACAGCTTAATTGATTAATGGATGAAATAATTGAATAATTAAACACAAAGCATTTTTAAAGAAACCACTAAAATACCAAATAAATGTTGGAATGAATTTAAAACAGTAGTCACAGGACTTGATATATTGTACCAAAAAACTACCCACACTTACAGGTAAAATTACATTAAAGCATGAATATATTAAATGTTACATAAAAGAACCAAACAACTATAATTTAAACAAATGTTACAACCTCTTACTATAATCAATTTTGAAAGAATTCAGTTTGAGGAATATATATATATTTTTATAAATAAATCCAATAAATATTCACATTTTATACCCATACTTAAAATCAATAAATATTAAAAAATATTTTTGTATATATAAAAAAATATTTTCTATATATAAAAAAATACGTTGATCAAATGGAGTAAACCTATTTAGTACGTACAATTGATCTGCCTTTAATTTTAAATAGGGTATGATAGAAATGGACTCATTCAAGCCCGGGGGTTTGTTTGCCTCCAACAAAATCTGCCAATATGTTTCCCTGTGGGATAATCGTGCTGCCCAATGGCCTCCCCTAATGCATTTGGTTACTGCTTCCAAAACAAAGAACCTAAAAGATGCAGACTCACATACAACAACATGTCTGTAAAGTGCATTTGTGGTGCATTGCTTCTGAATTTCATAAAGGTGCTCATAAATACGTCTTTTTAGCTGCCTTTCTGTCTTGCCAACATAAAATGCTTGGCAACACGTGCAGATAGCCAAATAAACTATACCAGTGGAGTTACAATTATAGAAGTGGTAAGAACAAATCTTCCTGTTCCTGCTCTCCAAATAAATATGTTCCTGATTGATGACATATTTGCACTGGGAACACCGACCACAGCGGACCGTACCTTTCCTGTGATGGTCAGTAATGCTTTGGTTGGTATTATGTTCCAAAATCCTCTTGATATTAAAACCCCTTCTATATACAAACTTACAGGACAGGTCTTTTAAATTGCTCAAATCAGTAAAGTCCATAAATGATTTCAATTCCTTTTGGATAATATATCTAATGTGTCCCACATCAGGACTGTGTTCTGTAACAAAAACCTGATTGGAACCAAATGCAATGAGGGGCCTGTAAGTAGATTCTGCGTTAATCGCCGTTTCTTTTTTTCCCCAATATAGGGCTAAATCTGGAACCCCTGGCTGACTGGACCTCTTCCCGTACTGAATTAATCAATGTGATGGGGTATCCCTTGGCTACAAAAAGGGAGCTCAACCTGTCCCCCTCCTGCTGAACATTGAGTTCATCTGATGTCATACGGGAAACCCTAACAAATTGACCCTTAAGTATAGACCTCTTTTGAAAATTGGGATGCGAACTGTTGTAATGTAGGTAACTGTTAGAAAAAGTTGGTTTCCTATATACACATGAACTGAAACCATCAGATTTCTTGGACAAGGTGACATCTAAATAATTTACTTGGTCTGATGATATGTTATATGTAAACTGCAAAAATGTTGTAGAATGTAAATAAGTAACAAATTCATCAATACTGTGCCTCGGACCTGTCCAGAAAATACATATATCATCCAAGAACCTGGTGTAGTATGTCCAGTATTTAGAAAATTCACAATTAAGGACAAATTTTTTCTCCCATACTGACAAGATTATGTCAGCATAGGTGGGAGCACAATTTGCTCCCATAGAAACACCTAATATCTGCTGGAAATATTCTCCACAAAAGAAAATATAATTGTTGTTCAAAACCAGTCCCAGCAGTTCAAGGATCAAATGGACATCATTGTTAGTGACCCCCTTACATTCCCAAAGAGCCTCCTCCATCCAGGTCAGACCTGTCGTATGTGGGATCACGGAGAACAGATCTACCACATCGATGGTGACAAAGAATAGGTCTGGCCTGTGTAAGTCGTTGGTTGTGCCCCGTAAGAATTCCCAAGAATCCTTAAGTAGCTGTTCCTGCCTCCCCCATAGCTGCTTTAGTTTCCAATCCAAAAATATGGAAAGATTATGGGTTTTGGAACCCTGAGCAGCTACAATGGGTTTAAGGGGGGGGGGGGTCCTGCACATTTTTATGCATTTTAGGCACACCAAAAACGGTAGGTATTTTGGGATGGGGGTTGTCCAAATAGGAAGAGGTCATATTCAATAATTTCCTGGTCCAGGAGGTCTTTAATAGCCAGGTCAATTTTTTTGTATGAGATGTGAACCTCGTTTAATGAAGCAGTAATGTATTTATTAGTATCCTGTAATAAATTATACATTTTAGCTTCATATAGTATTTGGTCCATAATGACAGTACCGCCCCCTTTGTCAGGTTCCATAATTCTGACCGAAGGATCAATACTTAATTCAGTCAGAAGGGTGGTTTCAGCCTGGTTGAGATTGGAACCATATAGAATCTTGCTCTTGCTACTGCGTATCTGTTGTTCTATCCTGTTTTCCAAATTCCTTAATTGCGGATGTAAAGGAGGATTGTAGGTACTAGATTTTCTAAGCACGAGTCCCTGCCCCATGTTGGTAGACCCAAACAAATTCTGTAGGCTCAGTTTGCGAATAAAAAGTTTTACATCCAAAATTGTATGGACTAGGCTGCTACCCCTACTGGGAACAAATTTAAAACCCTTAGTAAACAGTGAAAACCATGTCTCAGAAATGACAGCATTACTATAGTTGTATATATGATAACCATTCAATGTGTGCATGAAATAATCACCAATGGTGGACACTTTGATAAGCCCAGGGTTTACCAGTCCTGCTTGTGGTTCCTCCTCCACCCTTTGGTTTGCACCCCCCCCACCGCCTGACGAGGGGATCAGGGTCCCAAAAAATGTTGATCCATCTGTTGATTATATGACTGTTTACGGAGGCGTTCTGATCTCCTGGGTAAAAAGTCATCAGTTATCTCATCAGCGGGATGAAAGGGTGGTAAAGGAGGAAAAGGTTCTTGAACAGGAGACTGGATTTCCAGGTCACCTGAAAAGTCCCTAGGGGCATGTGAGGATGAAAACCCACCCCTAACCTGGGGTGGATTAGGATATTGCCTGCCCTCCTGATATTCCTTAATATCTCTGTTCAATTTCCTGTATTTACGTTTCAATACAATATCACATTGTTTGTCTATTTGCTTTCTTAAATCATAGTATTTCTGCTTTTCAACATCAATGGTGAACATTAAGTCAGAAGTTATATGTTCATTCACTTTGAAAATGTCTTTTTGTAAGCCCTTAATTTCAATGTCATTTCTCTTAATGATGGCCTTCACAATGCCAAAACCACATTCATCAAACACTTTTATCAATTCGGAATGAAAGTCACTACCAGAAGTTACATGGTTTGGGTATTTGTGTACCCGTAGCCCTTTAGGAACAATCTGTTTTTGAAGACATTATTTCAGATATAGATTGTCAAATTCAAGAATTTTGTACCTGTATAGGGCATGTTCAAGCTTCCGCATACTGTCAGAAAAGGAGGAAGACCCGTCTGAATTACTTTCGTGCTTTTCAGCAAACTGGAAATTAGGTTTACGGTTCACCCATTCATTAAATGTAGAGGCAGGAGGTGCCACAAGCCCATGGTCTTTAGGACTAGAAACAATGGAAACAGCCTCAGCTGAATCCCGAAGTAACGCTGGAGTATTAAAAAAATTGCTAGGTTCCATACCATCTGGTACATCCGTAGAGCGAACCTGTCCATTCGGACCATCCCGCGAAAAAGAACCCACAGACTTCTGAGAAAGCAGTTTTAAAATCTCCCGTTGTTCAACAAGAAGCGCTTGTACACCTTGACCCAACGGAGTAAGGAGCTGGACTAGTAATGTAAGTTGTCCATAAGTTGGCTGGAAACAGTTAAATTAGACTGTGTTCCTTCCTCCGCACAAGCGCCAAGAGCGCCAGGGGCTGAAGAACCTGAGCCCACCATCGTAACGAACCAAACCAAAGGAGTAGCTGAAGAACAAAAAATCCACTAGGAAAAACAGCAAACAGGCCAGGAACAACCGCCCAGGAGAAGTAAAGCCAACCACTCGATGGGAACAGCAAAAAGGCAGGAATAATGATCACCTCCAACAGCGAACTCCACAAACAAATGAACCTTTTATTAACGCCACAAAATGAATCATTCCATACAGTCGAACGCCATGCCATCGCCTAATGGGCAGCCATTCCCGATACTGTAGTCATGTAGTCCAATTTAATAGGCATCACAAGGTACTATTGTGATCCTCGCTCCCACCCAGGGGAGTGAGTGACAGATGCAAGCACCAATGTCGCTGCATTTTCAAGTGCGGGAGCGAGCGGGTGTAAGCGTGTTTGGCTACCAGTATGCGAGTATTGCACTGGTAAAGCAATGTAGTGGCTAACTGAGTGTAAGAATATGTAAACAGAGGTCAGCAGTGCTTAACACCACGCAAACCCATGCACACCCGCTCCCAAATGCTTTAATATGCCTTACTCCCTCTGTATCCAATGGGCTTGTTCTGCCCTGCAACCAATTAAACCAGGACCCTGCGCACACAGCTAATGTGAATTACCAATACGCCATAGCAGATATACAGACAACAGACAGTAACACAAACATATCATGCAGCACAGTCATTCAACAGTATAAGAATGTATCCCATCATGTAGATGTATATGTGAGTTTTTATGCCCAGCATATAGGTACATACATACATATATAGAGATATATCAGGAACATACCATGTGGCAACAAAACATTACAAATGAATGAAACAGGAATCACCAGTGACACATGTATTATGTAGTGGTGTTGCTCTATGTGATCTCAAGTCTCCCTCAGACAGACATGTGTCAGTCATACATGCAAATAGTTGTACATTGGCCGTATACATCACTTTGTGCATGTAATGTACATTAACACAACAGTACCTGTCCAATCATTATGTGTGAACAGTACACTTGTAAAGGTGCTGTGTTCAACATCATCATCATGATAAAGGTAAATGGGGTAACCATAAAGGGTCTGGTAGTGTTGTGTATATAATGGGGTCATCCTCATCATGTATACCCGGACCATGTAGGGGGGATGTGCATACCAGGATCGTGTGCCTGATAGACAGGGGTGAGGATAACAGGAGTATGTTGTGATGTATATTACAAGGGTCTCATGTGTCCAGTGGGCATGTGTGTGTAATGGACAGCTATGTATAGGGCAGATGTTGTCATAGGAGTCGATTGGCCTTATGTTTCCATAGGTGTGGGTCGGATGTAGGGGAAGGAGTGTAGGTATGGCCATGGAGAATAGGTAGGATCACAGAAAAGACAGCACACAGGGTTGGTATATGACACATGGGGGTTGATACACCCCTGACGGGGATAGGTCTTTGGCATTCACAAGCCCATGGGAACAGTGGGATGGAGGTCCCCAGCCATGGGCAACTGCCACTGCACCTAAACAGCTGCAAAGGAGGCACTCCTGGGGACTGTCCAGGAGGGGCAGCATCACCCTGTAAATGTGACACTCCACCCTTGAGCTGGTGTATCTGGCTTCGGAACCCCTTAGTGAGCCACCAAAGCAACACGTCTGGCACCGCACAACAGCAGACATGTATCTGTCTGGTTCCGCTCCCAGGGGGTCATGCTCCATGCTCAGTGGTGGTACCACCAGAAGGTGGTGCAGAGCCAACAGAGGTTGATGTCTAAGGCTGGGCCCCAGATGTGCTAGTGCCCGGTGCCATGGTCAGCTGAAGTGGGACAGGAGGTTCTGCTGGGACCTCCCAACCCATTCAGCTTATGGTGTTGCAGTTTAAACCCACATATGGCTTAGTGATAGACAACAGCATACAGGATTACCTATGACAGTATGCATAGATATCACCATCAACAACACAACAGATGGTATACATTTTCAGAGGGAGCACAACACATGCATATATACTGCATGCAATCTGTACAATGTGTAGTAGACGTGTGACCGCAGCTATGAACAGTTGCCCATTATTGTCTTGTCACTGGAAACCCCAGACAGTGTCTGTCATACCACTGTCTCATGTGACACATGTCTAGTCAAGGATGTGATGGCAGTAACACATCCCTATCATCATGTACTGTCTACAATCCTCACACCATGCTTCTGCTGTGCACAGATGTGTGTTCAGTGTGTAACACAGGAAACAAATTGTTGCACACACTGACCAGTTCACAGATGGCCCTACAGATGGGGGTCCCTCATGAACAAAGTAAAGTCATGTCGGCATTATAACATGCAGAATAGCCATTACCACGCACATGTTAAACAGGCAGTAGTCTCAATGCAGCATAGCTACACTTATATGCTGTAGTCATGTGTGGCACATCACCCTCCTGTCTTTAGGCTATTTCCCACTGTGGAAAATGATTGAGGTACATTCAGATATCATCTGTGATGCCGTGGCAGAACACCACATCCAGGTACCACTCACAGCGACTGTCATGGCCAAATAACAACATGTTTTCCCTAGATAGTGTACTGTGTTTATCATGCGGATGGCTATGGGAACACCATCACAGCTGTACCACATGCTATCAGCTAGAGGAGGACTGCAATAGGTGCAGAGGCCATCACCTGACCATGTCCATCACTTACAATGCACATGCTGCAGCTGTGCAGGTGTACTCCTTCACATCCACCAGAGAGTGTGTGGGTGGGACAGGCAAAGTACATCAGGGAAGGGCTTGGAGACTTTACCATAAGCATCATCTGCACACGTCGAACAGTACAGGGGTCAAACCCCTGACTGACTACTCATTACTATTACATGTACATGACGTTACTACATGTGCCACAAAGGTGATATATTGCTGTGCTGTAAGAACATATATGTGTGTAGGTGAGTGACATCTGCAACAGAGATATAGTAGACATACATTAGGTGTGGCACACATGGCTGCCCACATGAATGGATGCCATTGTCACCACAACCACACTCTCTAATGGATACGCATTGACACCTTTGCCAGGGCCACAAATACACAACGTAACTACTTAGTTTGCCACACTGCAGTAATGCACAGGACTTCATGCACCACAGGGGATATCTGGATGTTCTATGGGCTAGGGCATGTGAAAGTGCTTGACATCTGTTGGTATGCCAATGAGGGTTATACTGGGAGTGACTGTGGTTGGGAGCATCACAACCCACACGCAGACACAGGGTGCCAGTACTGGCATGCAGGTATGCATTGCTTCATGGGTGTGTAGTAGTTGGTTGTGCAAGATGGCTATACAAGGCTGGGTGAGGGGTAGTGCTTGGCATCGCATCACCCGACAATGGTGTGCAGTGCAGGGGTGTAGTTTCTGCAGTGTACCACACAGACGAGTACTGCATTATCTGGCCTGACATCCTGGTTACCAATGTGTATGGTCATAGCTTTGCAATGCATGCCATGTCTGCATTTGATAGTCCTTCACATGGACATAGCCTGGGATGTGCAAGTCCCACAATACTGTACAGTGACAAGTACAGGTGTACCTGGTTTGGCAGACATGTTGTGTACACAGCCTGTTATCCCCTGATATGCCAATACGGGCCTGGTGTGGTGAAACCTGCTTATAGTGAGCAGGTCGACCATGCATGGATAATATGATACAGGTATTCCGTGGTGTCAGTGGCATGGGTCCATACAGGGCATATGTGTACAGCATTGTCTGGCCTCTGTGGATCACATTTGATGGCACCACATATGTTGCAGGCATTCAGTGTGGAACATAGTGAAGGCACAATGTCCGCATATATGTGCCTATTGTACCACTGTACAGGTGCCATGTCCTTTGCAGGCCACTGCATTCACACCATGCCTACCATCTGTCATCAATGTGCATGGTACTAGCAACACAGTGGGATATCCTAGGCAAGTTTGTTTGTGCATGGCACATGGGTGCGGGACATATACTGGGTACTAGTAGGGCTGCATACTTTGTTCACCAGGCCTTTTGCCAGATATATGGGTATGGCTTGCCAACACAGTCCTGTGGCTGACTGACAGCTGTACTCCTGTTGTTGTCCTTTGTGCAAACAGGTGGCTACAGCCATTACACACATGCACATGGAATGTAGGTCCATGGCTGCTGAATTCTGACAGTACATAAGGTGTGATATCAATGTTGACAGAGATAACATTCCCTCTGGACCGGTCACCCATTACACCTATCATATCATACAACAGTCCATGTGTCATGTATGTCATTACACATGTCCACCAATTGCAATGCCTGCAAACATGCCCAAATGACAAGATTGTAGGACCTACACACATGTACATGTAGTGGTACATGTAGTGGTGTGCGTTCCGATAACATGCGCGTGCAGTTGCTGATGTATGCAGGTGACATGTATCCTAGTACATCATGCAGTTGCAATGCAGCCTCAACATTGCCAACTGTATATAGTGATATGCTGAATGTATGGAAAGATGTACCTCAGGTATGGACAGATGTGTGGAAATGACTAAGTGGTGGGGCATCTTTGCAGATGGATGTTTGCTGAGGACAGCTCACAGGTGTGTCCCAAGTGGTCCTACGATAACCTGTGTAACTGGTAAGCAATGGTTTTGTTAATTGAAGGACATAACACACAACTTAGACAGCGGTCAGGGTGACAGTGAAGGTAAATCACTTGACACCTATTAATAGTTAAGATGTCCCGTGTGCATATATCAGCACTGTTGCCAAAGGAAGCGTCAGTACATGTTGTAATGCATGCAATACTGCTGTAAGTCTGTCATACATATCATGAGCTAGGCAGGTCTTTGATTCACAGAACTGGCATGTGTGGTTGCGTGTGTGTCCATATATGTCATGTATGGTGGGGAATACATCTCAATTGTTACTCACTCTCCTATACACTAGTGTACACATCTGTACAGACTGCAATGGAGAAAGCAGGACATAGGCAGGGGTGTGTATCTCACACATGTGAGGTATCTCTATGTGTGTGACATAGGTGTATTCAATACTGAATGCCACAGTGTGTGTATGTGTGTGTGTGCGTGTGTGTATGTATGGCTGTCTTGTCTCTGGAGTGAGGATGTATTTTACCATACTGAACTGAAAAGACCCTTCCCCCCCATCTGGGCTATGCAATCTACTATCCGTGTTGATGTCCCTAATCTTAGGCCATACTGACTACCTGTACATGTGTATTCTCTGTGGCACATCATGTAGGTGCACAGTACTGTAATGATGATTTGCACATAAGCAGGGGTCTTCACCTCACTAGTAGCAACTCTGTGCGAATGTGTGTTACTGTGTTGGTAAATGTGTGGATGCAGTTGTGTGTTGGCATCCTGTCATGGGAACGTGTATTACTGCTTCCCAATGAGGCATCACACTTCCCACTGGCCTCTACCCTTGTAATCAGCTAGACTGCTCTCTTACCTCACCACTCCATGTAATTGTACCTGTGATGTCACCCTGTATGGATGTCACGTCTGCAGCCACAATAGCTTAATACACAGCTATCATGCTCATGGATCAGTAGACATGTTTGGAACGTGGGACATTCTCACTGTTATGTGGCAGCTACAAGGTGCATGCTGGTATATTCATACATACCTGTGAGTAGTCCACATTGACATATAGGACACTAACTACAAACACTGTCATCCACTGGCACGTGCCATTAGACCTGAAAGAGGACAGCAGAATATCATGACCAACTTCCAGATACTGTTGTTACACAAGACACATACTGTTAACAGTACGGAATGCATTGTACACCTGTAGTACATGGTATGTCATCATAGACAATAATCTCAAATTTGACCTACATGGTTAAGGTGTTTGCCTTACAAACACAAGGTACAGGGTTTGAATCTCACAGGGGATAACTGGCTAGGCTTAAAATGGCTCACAGAGGCAGTTAGCCTAGTACTAACCTATGAACCTATGAATAAAAAACTAGGGTCACTTTACAGAATAAAAGCCTTCCTAACCCCTCCAGCTAAAATTGCCATAGCTCACTCTCACCTTCTTTCAACCCTTCTGTATGCATCCTCTCTACTCTCGAATTTGAACAAGACTGTCCTTAACAAACTCTCAATTTGCTACAACCACATTGCCAGGTTTGCCACTGGGCTGCCTTTTAGGACACATCATTGCATCAATCTAAATCAGCTTGGTTGGCTTGAACTACCTAGCCTAATCCAGTATAACCAACTGATTATGGCCTATAAAATCCTCTATAATCCGGACAATACTCCTGCGCTTAAAAATATTATCACCCCTATAACAATCCTAGACCGCTTCGATCCTCTAACAAACTACTAATTCAGACTAGCAAAATTAATAACAGAGCCAGTGATTCTCTCTTTGCCAGCTCTGTAAGTAGATCCTGGAACTCCCTTCCAGCTGATATTACCTTACTTTCTACCTTAGGTCAATTTAAAACTAGACTCAAACAACATTTGTCAATTAACTGGCTATGTCAATGTATCAAGCCTGGCTAACTCGAATGTGTAAAAATCTGTTAACCAGTTTACTGTGTAATTTAATTTAATCCTGACTTGTGCTCAAGACTAACTGTAACCCGTGGAACTTGTTTAACTTGCTTACTTATGTAATCTCTGTAAATAGTCTGTTTGTAATATGTAATGCTGGTATTATGTAATGCTGTATCTGCTTACCCTTGGAGCTTTTCTCCCCGGGCCTCTGCTGAAAATGGACATGCATCCAGTCGGACTATCCCGGTCAACAAATGTAAAATAAAAATAATAAATAAATGTCTGCTGCCTGTCAACAGTACTCAACAATTGTAAACTACACTTATCTTCCTAGTCTGTTCACCCTGTGCATCAGACCATATGGGCATGTCCCTACATCAATGGTGTGGATGTCAGGGATGCGGCACAGGCATCATCATATGCACAGGGAGATAATGTTTGCCAGAGGCCTAGGCTGCAACATTGGATGACATTGTGTGTGTGGGTTAGGGCCTTTGATCTAATTGGGCGTGTGTGGATGTTATGCATGTGTGTGTGTGTGTGTGTGTGTGTGTTGCGGTGCCCTACATATGTTTCCAGTGTGTGCGTGTATGTATGCACACAGTTATGACATGTGTCTGGCCTACACAGGGGTATTATTGACAGCTGCAGACTGTACAGGCCAGGTTTTAAAGTTCATGGTGTCTGGCCATGGACATGTGACCTGTTCCTGCCAGTGGTTGCATGGGCACTACCAGGCAGAGGTGCAGATTGGGTACTGTCTGATGTCACTTGTCCACTGGAACCGTGTCTCTGTTGGGACCATCCCGGGCCATGTGTGTGTGGCCTGCTGTGTCGTGGTGTGGACAGCACAGCACCAGATGCACTGCTGCTGTTACCGCCACTATAGGAGCAGACATGTGAGGTAGCTTATACATGTAGACTTGAAACAGGTGATGTAGCAGGCCTACATCCACATGCCCGATGCCTCACTCCTACCAGATGTTCTAACACAGACAGCTCACGCTCATGGATTGTCATGCCACAGTCAAGGACTCCAACCATGTCACCCAACCATCTATCCAAAGCTTCAACAATCTGCTGTTGAGCATTTACCATTGCCTGGATGTTGTTTAAAGAATGGACAGCAGCCCTCTGAAGCCTCTGATCTTCTCTGTTGAGCCGTTCAGCACGTGCATGTGCCTCCATTACAGACTGAAGCCAGCTGCTGCGCTCTGTCTTGCAGGAGCATGTTAGCCAGAGGTCCTCCTACGAGCAGTACTGGCCACATGCCTGTGTGGGGCACCACCAGTCAGGTGGCTGACACCATGGTGTGCAGACACACCTTCAATAGCCCCCACACTTTCCTGTTCCAAGATACCACACGCCAACTGTCCTTCTTCTATGGCCACTGGTGATGGGGTATGTGCAGGCATGGGATCTGTGTGCGGGGACGAGGGGGATATAGCTGGAATAGCAACCAATAGCACAGTTTCAGCCCCTGGCAACTCTGCCTGTGCCGCAATCATACGTTCATCATCACTGCTAGAGCCTGTGGGGGCACTAACATCAGATGTACCGCAGGAGGGCAACACACCTACATCACCTGTGAGGGCAGAAAAGCACTGTACATTACAATTTATACAATAGACACACACACACAGACACACATACACACACAGACACACACGCATGTGATATGACAGAAGGCATTCAACATGCATGTGATACGGCAGATGGCATGCAGTGCAGGCAATAATAGTGGTAATCATACATCCCTGGTTTGCACACAACAGCATGCATGTGTCATGGGAGATGGCATGGAAATTACACAATCATAGTAGTAGTTAGCATACATCCCTGTGTTACACCATGTAGACCAGCACAGGTTAACAGTACACCTGCCTGATGTGTGGCATATGACCTTGACAATCACATGTAGTATGACATGTGATCTGCTGACGTGTGCAATGACATGCATACATGTTTAACACAATGGTGTCCTGTCAAATATACAGTGGTGTCCCTATGCAGTTTTGTGTGTCCGCCCTACAGATAAACTGCACATTTAGCTGATGTGCATGGCCATTGCAGGGAATCATGAGGCGTTTCTATTGCTATACAGTGTGAATTACAGACACAGTTCATAGCCATGACTGTGTTCAGATACAATACATATATACTGTGGAATGTGACTCACATCACTGAGGTGTAATCACACTAAGCCACAATGTGGAATGTGTGACACAGGTCACTGAAGGGTATACGGATGACACCCCTGCACATCTGCAACCATATTACTGCTGCCTGGCAACTATGGCCAGACATGGCAAACACATCGGTACACCATGTCACACATGACATCTGTGTACCACACACACACACACACACACACACACACACACACACACACACACACACACACAGACACACACACACACATGAGGAGCAAGTATGACATTGATATCTGACACTAGCAAGGGGAATGTACTGTATCTGTGGGCTGATGTGGATACTGTACAGGTGACTGCTGTCATGTTGTGACACCCTCAAGATGTTCAACACATCTTATGTGGTGTATTGATGTCATGCCTACACAAGATGTGCACAGGCCTGTAGGATGTCTAGTGTTCCACATCTACAATATAACCATTACACAAAGGCCATAGTTGGACCATATGTAGCCATTGTACGACAGGGTGTACACACAAGCACATCATGTCTACTGTGTGTGTTGCTTCATGTCTCTGGCCATCCTCCATGGCCATGTGTGCACATGTGTTGGCCAAATTATTGTGACGGGCATCTATTTCACATGTCTGTGTTGTCCCATATGACATACACCCATAGATGTTATATGCTCCACTGACGACAGGGTTATGCAGACAAAGGGTGGTATGTGGGATATGTTTGCAGGTTAGTTAGGCAGTGTTGAAGCCAGGCCACTCGATGTCATGGACATGTCAAGATAACACATCGCATTGTGTGACATTCATAGCAGGGCTATGATCCACACCAGTGAATCCTGTGGGCAGGCCATACTCCAGCCCACTGTGAAGTACTGTTTGTATTCCCCACATGTGTAGTTCTGATCTATAGTACATGTCCCTACAGTGAATAGCACCTCCACCACTGTATGCACAGCTGTCCACACATCTGGCAATGACAGCTTGTGAGGATTCATGTTGGTGAGGTGATTCACATAGTTTGCAAGTGTTGCACATAGGTAGGCATTGTGATGCATTGCAGGTTCGACCTGTATATTATGACGGGACCATACATTATGTGGACATGTTGTAAATGGCCACATGGCAGATAAATCTGTGCATTACGATGCCTGATAAATAATAACAGTCTCACCTGCAATGGCTGCTTTAGCAGCGGAATACCAGAGGTACCTAAATAGGAGTAAAACAACAGTATGAGCATTATCCATGCCTGTATGATGGCTACATGGTGCAATGTAAATGTTAACACATACACCAGTACATTAGACTATACTATGATGTATGCACATGTGTGCATTCACAGAGTAGCATACTATAGTATGCGGCATGTGTGTATACATGCCTTGCATTTGATGTTACATTACATATTGTACAGTGACACATGCAACTATATGGAATAAAGTTGTTATAGGTGCAGTACTGACTTACCAGGGAACTCCAGGCTCAGTGGATGAGAGACACCCACCTCCACAATATCGGCTAAGGCTTGTGGATTTGGTACTGCAGGTGTCCCCAGGTTGGCCAGTAGCTCCTCGGTATGTGTGAGTGGGGGCTGGGTTGGTGGTCCACCACCTGTTGCACCTTGTTCCCTGGCGATTGCATTCGCACGCTGTTTCGACCATCTAATGAGGTCTGTACAGTGTCTGTGCACCTGCTGGTATGTGCGGTTGTGGCCACCCACATCATTAACCCTCCTGCAAAGTTCCATCCACAGGGCATCCCACTGCTGTGCATCCTGTGGCACATGGCTGAACAGGATATCATGATTGTCAAGTAGGTATGGGATGAGGGCCTCATCCTCCAAGCCGGTAAAAAGGGGTAGCCTTGCACGCGGTATACCTGGAAGACATAATGATGGAGACAGGTCACAGTAACTCACAGAGACATACAGAGCTACGACTGAACATACATGTGTATCGCATTTATTACAATTAAATCGTTGTATTTGCAAATCTACATGACACTGACGTGTTTGTGTCTCACACATGTGACTCTCAATGGTGAGTGGATATTATCACCATATATTTGTGTGTGTGTCACCTGATTACATTGCTCATACTCATGTGGATGCTGTCTTGATGTGGTCATGTCTGTTTGCCTGTACTGGTGTTCCTACCTATCAGCACATGGCTGGATGTGTCTACATTAATGCAGTCGACCTTGATGCTGTGTATATGTCACATATAAGGACTTACACTGCCTTAACAGACATGACCTGTGACCCTGCAGACTTGCTCACATAAGGTTTTACATGTATGTGTTCTGCCATATACATCTACATGGCACTGTACAGCAATTCAACATCCTGCCATGTATCACCTGTGTTGCACATGTGATACACATGGGACACTGGCTAGCCAGATGGTATTTGCAGGGATGGATATAAACTATAGCATGTACAGTCAAAGTCAACTAGTAGGCTATATGCCATGGGCCATATATGAATCTAGGATGAAAGGTTACCTGGCTGTAGCCGGCAGGTGGGTCTCTGGGGCCAGGTGGAGCAGTGCCACATTACTGATCCACAGGGTTAATGATACATTTACCATGCGTCATCACACCATGTCTGAGAGGGGAGCGATGTGCAGCTTTGACGGACAGGAATGCATAGTATGGCAGGACTATGTAAAGTGTATGGGACAAGGATCTGTCCAGCATGTGGAAGGTGGATGTCCACGAAGTATGTGTTTGAGATCAGGATGTGTACGTGTAGCATGTCCAACATCACTGGGATGGACATGGATTTATTCAGGGTATGCATCATGCTACATAGTGGAGATGGGGAATGGGAAGGCTGATGTAGGCCATCTGCACATGGCCAATACCCCTTAAAGGAAATATGTGACCTGATATGGGTCACTTGAGTGTTGTGTATGGCTGGACAATGATCTCTATATTCATGGATGGCACCCTGTCATTATTAGGGTTGCCACATATGACTACCTGACAGGTGTGGTGATGTAGCTATCACAGGAAAGACAACTGCCCAGCTGAATTTCTTACACACAGTGTCCATTATGTTGACCGCTGCCTAGGTGGTAGTTCATGGGTACAGGGTTATTAACATAGGGGTGACAATGCAATATGTAGCTGTCAGATTGTGGCCATAAGTTACACAAACCTCACCCACAGAGCCCCTTCTGTATGTTGTCCACAACACTCTTGAGTCGGCTATTGCTCCTAGGTCATAGTCATTCGCATACTTCAATAGGCAGATGCCTTCTGTTTGTCTGTGAGGTATGGACTACAATGAGGGGGAATACAATTAATTAACCCTATCTTACTGTAGCTGGCACTGGTGTGATGAGCATGTATTATTCAGAGACCTTCTGTAGTGTTGGTTCTGCCAGCAGTCCCATTGCAAAACACTCCTGTGACATAGGAATGTACATCTAGTATAACGAGTGTAGGTGGAACACAGTATGGGTGATGATGTCCTATGACCTGGCAAGGCTATGATATGCAGTGTGAAATCAACCTTACTGTCATCTACATCTGTACTGCTGACATCAAATAATTTGATCAAGGTTCATGGCCTTTCAGACCAGACTCAGCAGGATAGTAGTGTAGTACTTCCCATTATCAGTGGTGTCTCCCCCTTTGTGGGTTGTGATACATGTTGGTGTGCACCATTCAGTGTGTACACAGCCTGACATGGAGCTATGTTTTACATGATGTGTACATGGATATATGATTGTGTACCTGTTGGGGGGGCAGTATGGTTATGTTATCCAAGACCCTATCTGGATTGCTTATTCATGCTCAGCACTTGTTCAGAACTTGTAAGCAGTACATAAGCTACTAATTACTATAGCACTCAATCTTCCTCATTACCTAGAGGTAAACAGGTTTTGTACATACATTTCTCACTTGCTTAGAGTAAAATAGCTCTTGTACTCACTTTCCTCACTTATCTAGGGGAAATTAGTTTTATATTCAGGCATGTCCAAGGGTCAGCTGCCAGTGTTCTCTCCTGTCTATCTGATGAATCTGGACATCTTGAGGCAATGAAGACATTGCCTCATATACACAGACAACCCTCTCCACCTACCACCCAACACTACAACCTGTGAGAGATGCACTTATCTAGCCAAAATGGAGGTAAAGCTCTCTACAACTAAGCCTGGCCCTGACAGTCATGTGGAGAAGGTAAACATTCGCACCACACCACACTCATCACATAGTCTCACTGAATCTACCCCACCATTAACTGAGAAAACTACTCGTGTACCAACTCATTAGCTCAACGCTTTCTGGAATTCATAAACACCAATGCCCTGGATCAACATATCCACAAACCCACCAGGGGCAACAATATCCTAGACCTAGGCATTACCAACATGAGTGACCGGTGTTCCACACCTGAAGTCAACTCCTTGTTGGTCCGATCTGCCCATGAGCTGAACACCATTGAAATCCACATCCCACCCCCCATTAAGGGAACCACAGTATAACATGTCTACAAAGCCAACTTCATGCTTCTTAAGACAGATGTAATGAACGTCATGACACCCATGCAGATGGACAATACTTTTACAACTGCTGAATCCTACACAAATGCACTTTATAAACACTTACACGAGTGCATGGATTGTGCTATCCCAAACAGAACCAAGACGCTATCCTCCTAATTAAGGAAGACAATCTGGTGGTCCCCTGCCATAAACAAACTGCACAACAGGAGGAAGACACTTTTGCAAAAGAGAGTACAATCCCATGCGTGGAGGAGCTCCCTGGTCAGCCTCAGTAAGAAGTTGAGATCCCTTATAAGATCCTCCAAAGCTAGCTACGAAAACAAAACCACCACTAATTCCAACAACAACCACAAAGCATTCTATAGCAATGTAAAATATCTCGATGTCAACACCCAGATCTGCTCTGAGTTACAATACAAAGGCACGAACATTATCAAACCAACTGATATTGCCAACATCCTGGCAGATAGGTTCCGTGCTACCTTTCCTCCCTCTCAAAGCTGCACACTCTAAAGCCAATATCACAGCATCCATGGGACTGGATAACATCCCAAGCTGCATTTTACACGAACCTCAGAACATATTGGCTCCCCACCTAGGCACCATGTTCAATAATAGCCTTGCATCAGGCTTAGTGCCCCCTAATTGGCACACAGTACAGTTATCCCACTCCACAAAGGTGGCGCCACAATGGACCATTGGATCTTTTGCCTTATAGGCCTGACTAGCATGGTCTGCAAGGCTATGGAGCGCATCATCATAGATCTCAGTCACAGAGACATTGGGTATCTCCAAACCTTTGACCTCTCCCAGTTTGGCTTTGTTAAGGGCAGACCATGCCTCTTAAACCTAGTGGACTTCTTAGAGACAGTTAACAAGGCATTAGATGAGGGTAAGGAAGTCCACACAGCCTACTTAGATCTCTCTAAGGCTTTCAACACCATTCCTTATTCTAGTATTATCGACATACCCATCCGCCTGAACATTAATCCCTACGTCATGTGACTGTTTGCAATGTGGCTCACGGACAGAACCCACACCGTGGGAGTTGCATACCCTAGGTCAGACTGTATACCAGTTACAAGTGGCGTCCCCCAGGGCTCAGTCCTAAGACCGCTCATGTTCAGTATATAATTCTCTGATGTACAGGCAAGCACAGGAGGGCTTTGGCTGAAAAGGTTTGCAGACGACTGCAAACTAGGGGACATAATTGTTTCCCCAGCTGTTATGGACTCCCTCCGGAAGGGTCGCACTGAGACGGATACCTGGTGTCAATATCATGGCCACAAGCTGAATGCCAAAAAGTGCATAGTCATCCCCTTTAGATATAACTAATTACCTGTGGAATACCACATAGGTGCTAGTCCCCTACATACAGAAAAGGTAATAAGGGATCTGGGAACCCCAGTAGATGGCAATCTCTCCTTTGATACCCATAATGACAAGGTGGATAGAATATCCTTCTACGTGACCCCCCCCTAATCTCTAATTGGTTCACATCCAGATCAAAGAAGGCCATTGTGCCTCTCTATTCATGACTTATTAGACCCATTAAAGGATACAACACCCCATTTTGGATATACCTTACAAGACAACTGCAACAGCTTGGAAGACCACAACAGTACCACACCAAGAGAATTACTGACCTCAAACAGATAACCTATGCAGCCCAACCTAAGAAACTCCAGCTGTACTTGGTTGCATACCGCATACTCACAGGTGATCTCTGCTTGACATACAAGCCCCATGTCCAACCCAGTATTGCTGGATATGCTCCACCTAAACAGAGGCCCCTGACAGCCACATGTTCTAGGGATATACACCTAACCACAACGATGACTAGGACATGCTGGACGGATAGATTCCTGACCTTGACACTCCCCATGCTTTGGAACATGATTCCAATGTACATCAGGCAGGGCCCCTCAATAGCACTCTTCAAAGGAAACCTTGATGTGTGGATGGGAGACAGACATGTACCCCTGGGATCACTGCAGTGGCTCTGCTGGACATAGGCACAGGGAACTAAGGGCTCTGCTGTTCAGAGGCACAGGGAACTAACCTATGGGGGTGGTGAAAGCCAACACACTCTAGCTAGGCTTATAAATACCCTTGGTAAGACAGCCTAGTACCTACCTTTGCACTTATTACGTGTCTTATGTGTATGGATAGTTAAATAACTCTTCCATTTTACTTTGCTATCATGCTGATAAACTGTCAGGTAACTACATGTCATATGTATCCTGTTATTGTGTATTGTAAATGCCAATAGACATAACTAATGTTTGCCTAACATAACAGTAATGCTATGTAACTTGTAATACATATCTGCCTACAATACTGTACATTGCACAGTTATTGGCACAATATACCACACTGCAAATCATAATTGCACAGTGGGCCAACCTTCAACATGTTATTCTCAATAATACACCCATACATATGGCTACTGTTACAATATATCAACATATACTATCCCCTGTTATAGCACATACTTCTTGGACCAACCCTGCTTCTGACAGCGGCTGGTGAGGAATATTTGTGTTCAAAGACCATATATAGCATCCCTTGTGGTGTATGTGGTGTTTGCCTTGTGACCTACAGCAGTACACACATAAATACTACAAGCGTTACTCTGCTCAAGAATACATCACTACAAGATAACTGTTTCCACTATATGGATTGCGTGCACTTTAAATATTACAGAACAGGTACTAAATACACATACATACTGAGTGTTCTACATACCTTATTAGTAACCCGAGGTGTCGTTGACTGTTGATTCAATCCTTCTCAGTTTATGTTTCAATCTTCTTTGTAACGATCTGCTGGTATATACAGATGGTTTGAATGTGTAATAAGCCATCCTTTTCTAGTTAAATATCAGTAACATGTGCTATCCTGACCACCAATTGGTGTTCCAAAGTAGTTAATTAGATGCACATCTGCTGTGCAGCTACTCTATTAGCCAATACCATGGCGACAGTGGCGTATAACTGAGTACTCCTTTTGGGCATTGTCCGTTTGCCTTACTTTCGAGGAAGACAGCCTGGATGTGTTGTTTGTGATGTATTTCAACAGCTATATGGAGACAGACAGAGTTATATTAGCTTCATGACTCCCGTGGATTGTGTGTAATGGCTAGACAATTTTGTTCTACATGTGAGTACAGCTGTTATATTTCAGAGCATTGCTGCTTATGCAGGGTTTGTTTGTACCTGATACTTCTACAGATGTTTCAGTCTGGCAAGGATGTTTGGGCAGCTCAAGGCTGTATGGCTATGCCTGAACTGTTATGTGGTTTACAGTGTGCTCACCAGACATCCTTGATTTGGTGTACATGTATATCATACTGTGCTGTTACTCAGTAATTGGTAACATTTCCCGGTGTACACACAACCCTCGGAAACGGGATTAGTGCAAACAAACCCTGTAACATCAGCAGCTGTTCCATTGTATAACAGCAACTATTTCACATAGGGCCATGTTAGTGTGTCTCTGACAAGGTATGTTAAGGCTTCTGCAGATGTCGTACAGTGAGTGAATGATTTGTGATGTTATTACAGTTTGTATTGTAATTCGTTTGGGTGTGGGGGTAATGGTGGGTGTGCATAGCAGATGCAGATGTGTAGGAAGTACTTTTATACATAATCGATATGTGCGTGAGTGTTCCTTCCCTATTTGAACACCTATCCTTTAGTGGACTAATACTATGGTAATTGCAGGCTGATTCATTAAGGCACTGTTAAGTGGTTCCTGTATAGCATGCAGGTGATGTTATTCCTTGAATCCTTTCGGCAATACATCGGAATGTAGTAAAGTCTTGCTACCTGAAAGCTGTGTATCTCTGTTATAGGTATTTGCAGTTAATGTAGTTGTGTTGGTGAGTGACCCTCTTTGGCTAGGGTTGCCACCTTTTCATATGGCCATAGTGGGACATTTTTGGGACACACATCAGATTTTACAGGCTGACACAAACCCATGGTCAGTACAAGGGATAGAACTTTCCTTTCTTGCCTAAATATAAGCTTATTCTTGTAGCGGTTTAGTTGCTTATCCTGTTTCTTGTAACATGTAGGTATTTTAGATACAGAAAGAAGTATTGTATGCAACTATTACATTATATATGGGACATAATTATGTCCTACAATCTCAGGACATTTGCCATGTTTAATATATTTGGTCAGGACACAACCGCCCAAAGAGGGACTGTCCCTCGCAAAGTGGGACAGGTGGTAACCCTATCATTGGCTCATGTCCATAGCACATATTTGTAATAGTGTATAGGCATATACTCTCCATATCCTTTGTTCATAAAGGTTGGTCATGGCAGAATGTGTGATTGCTATGGTCCATGTTATACTCATATATGAACACTTCAACCACTGTATATGGGATACCTATGGAATCCTGAAACCACACAGTTCTGATGCCCACAGTACTGGGCCCAGACTCCCATATCCCACATTACCGACAGCGACAGTAAGTCACGAAAGTAACACAAACATGGAACACACACATGCACACACAGACACACTGCTACCCACCACATCCAAACAAATCATCCTACACTATGTATGAGCAAGTGGGCAAGCCCCCCTACACCCCCATGTGGATGTCTGCACTCCCCACAGCCCCCCTACTTTAATATTCTACCTCCTGGATCAAGCAAACAGATGCACAAAGCTAACCCACACATTACAGTCCCCCAGGAACACACACCACACTCAGAACACCCACTTACACACACTACAGCCCTCAGAAACACACTTACACACAGTAACCTACCTGAACCGCAACACCAGAAGCACTGACTAACTGTCCCTTAACATCGTGATTTTAAACCTCGTGCATCTGGTGTTTCGGTACTGTGTTCTTTCAGACTTTAAGCCTCGGGAGTACGCGCGTCGGTATGTCAAGCAGTCGGTATGTGGTAGGTATCCCATTTATATGTATCTCCATGGTTATGTAGATGTTGTTAACCTATCTATATATCTACATATATATGTATATCCCCATATATCGACATATCTCTCTCTCTCCCTCTCTCTCTCTCTATATGTTGATGTATATACATATATATAACATACACCTTTCATTGGGTACATGCCGGTTTGTCCTATTTCTACACATACCTACCTTTTGTGTTTTATCCTGTCAGTATTCACAACTGCCATTGGTACATCTCAGGTAGTTTAGTGGTATGTTATTGTGAAGATTGTGTACATGGTTGTGTGTTCTAATCCTGCCAGTGGTATTTTACCTCTCAGAGCAGGCACTGGTAGTGCAAGGGTGATTAACGCACATTTCAGCAGTTGTGTGTTCCACATGTTTATTATTCTGTGGAATACTACCTATATATGCAAGCTGTGTTTAAGGTATACGATGTAACATGTAAACATCTGAGAAGATTCCTGTCACGGATACTCCCCATTATTTAGAACTAAATCCCTGATTACATTATACAAAACCCCTCACCAACACTCCAGGGAATCCTTGCAGAGTGGGTGGGGAACAGTGGATACACCCCAGGGATCCCACAATTGGCTCTGCTCCACAGAGGGACAGTTAGTTAATTGATGGGGTGGCGACAGCAAACACTTTTTGCCTATGCTTATGAGTGGCCTCGGGCAGTTAGGCATGTACCTACCTATGTATCTATGAACCTCTACATACAGTATGAACACATGCTGATAGCTTAATTTACTGTTCAGGTATTGACTTACCTTGTGCCAATGGCAGTTGTGTGTACAATAGTTGAGGACTACCTATGTAGGTTGCATACTGTAGACCACCTATACATGACAATTTGCAGGTGGTCGTGTGTGTGTGCCATCCATGTTTTCTGTGTGTGCAGGTGGCGAAGGGTGTCAGTCCATGAGTGCCTACACTGTCAGTGTGTGTGCTATACGTTCCCTGTTTGCCAAGGCATGGGCATACTGGGCACGCCTCCGTCTGCCTACTGGGGGTAGCACAGTGTGTTCGTGGTCTGAGTCCCTCTGTGCCTGTGGGTCCCTTGGCAATGGTGGTGGGCTGTGAGGGCCTTCACCATTCTGTCCCTGCTGCAGCTGTTTCCGCAGGATCATATTGTGTAGCATGGCACATACTATAAAGATGTGGGCACACGTGCCTGGAGAGTACTGCAAGGCTCCACCAGATGTGTCCAAACAACAGAACCGTGATTTCAGCATCCCAAACATGCACTCTATGATGATTCTGGTTTCTGTGTGTGCCTCATTATGGCGTTCTTGCGTAGCTGTGTGTGCATTTCTGATGGGAGTCTTCATCCACGGTTCCAGTGCATAGCCAGCATCCCCCACCAGGTGGCCATATGGGATGTCCCCCCTGGCAAATAACCGATACAGCTGTGAGGCATGCCAGATGTGAGAGTCGTGATAGCTTCCAGGGCTGCCAGCACACACATCCATGATAATGCCCTGGGCATTGCACACAACCTGGCAGGTTGATGGAGGGGTATCTCTTGTGGTTTATGTAGCACCTACCCTGCTCATCGGGTGGTGACTTGATGTGTATTTACATGCAGTCAATTGCATCCAGTACCTCTGGGTAGTCTGCCACATGGTGGAAGAGACACATATTGCTGGCCAACTCCTCCTGCGTTCAGGGAAGTATATGTGCTCATTGGCATGTGGTAACATGGCATCCAGGAGCTGGTGGAGTACCCTGGATGCTGATGCCTGTGAGATCCCTATGATATCCCCAGTTGGCCTTTGGAAGGTACCTGTGGCTAGTATTCTCAAGCTTACACATACCTTCGTGTCCACTGGGATGGGTTCCCCTCTGTTACTTCTGGCTCTGAGGCGTGGCTGGCACAGCTCAGCAAGTTGCTCTGTGATGTCCCTGTCCACCCTGTAATGCTCTACTATCTTCAGATCATGTAGCCCCTGGTAGGTTACCCTGGGTCTGAACACTCGTCTCCTCCTCCGGTGCCTGTGATGGTTGTCAGCATCATCCTCCACACCACCCTCAGTCTCCAACACATGCTGGTGAATCAAAGCTATTGCAGCCCCTAACATGTACATATTAAAATTTCCCCATCTTTATACACCAATGGTGCAGAGTGTCTGGGAATACACAAGTGTGTGTGGGGGGCTTTCACACATTATACTATTGTGTAATGGATGATGCTGGTGTAATTGGGTGTGTATGTGCAATTCCAGCTGCGGGGTATCATAATTATAGGTATTACAGCAGGTACTGCTATTATGGTGCCTTTGGTGTTGAATTATGCTTGGCTGCCATGATTCGTCTATTGTCCTTTACTTCACTTTTCAATCCGATTCCCCTCCCATTGCCAGGCATGCATCCAGCTGCCGGCTTTCTTGTTTTATACTATCACAACCCAGGATTGTGTTGGGAAATGTGTTATGTAGCTGATCTATTGCAAGTTTACTTTGTTCTGCTGTGACAGTTCTCTTTTCTTTGCTGTACGGCACCTCCCCTTTCCTGTTCTGCAAGTAGCTGCTAGCAGCCTTGTTAGCTGTTGTCAATGGCCCACTGTGAGTTCTTAGGTGTTAATTACTCATTTGTACTCCAATTACCATGCTGCAGCATTTCCTTATTGTCTTCCCATATCCTTCCTGTTTCAGCTGTGGTGTGTGCCGCACACAGTTTTTTACCATGTTTCAAGTGTGTTTTCATCCATGTTCACATGCACTTTTGGTTACCTTGTGTGCTCTCAGCTAAGCAAAGCTATGGCTACTTCCACACCCCTATCCTGCGGCTTTGTTTAGCAACAGGAAACCCGGATTAGCAATGATCCAATGTGCTTACAGCTACGGTGGTGCACCCCTCTCTTGATGTCATGTTTACCTCTAGGCCACTCTTCGGTGTTGTACCGCTATGCAGTGTGGTACATCCTTACGCTGGTGGGGCATTTGCGATTCAGTATTTCTTGACTCATTTGCATGGCATTGACTACTAATTCCTAGTTACCATGCAGAACACTGTCACAGATCGATAGCAACCCTTGCGCCATGGTTGTGGTGTAGCATGCGTGCCATTGACTATTATAGGGAATTCATGAATTGTGTTACATTGCAGTTTTATGACATCTAAATATATTTTCCTTGTGAACCCATTTGCACACAGATGCACTGCGGTTTTACTTTACGTTAGTGTGGCCATGACATCAAATGTTATTTTTTATGTGTTGTACATGTTTTTTTATGCCATTGGCTATATATTTAGCCATTGGCATATATTAACATTATAATACGTAAGTTTGGTCCGCTTTCATGGCTCCGATTTTATGTTTGAAAAAGTGTAAATCTTTTTATGGTTTATATTTCCTCAAGCTTGCGCTATGCTTGCACCACTTCATGAATCACATATACCTTCATTTGCATGCTACACTGCTGTGCATGGGGTAATTAGCATACATGCACCGGGAGTTGTGCAGCTCTGGCATACGCTGATAGTGCACGTGGAAACAACTCGTACCTGAATCACTTGGCGGCCATATTTGGTGCCAGATCGCCGGCGCTACTCCGGCACCTGGTGCAAGCTTCATGAATCCCGGGGATGATCTGTTATTTTTTAAGTTTGGCATCATTTGGAAATATGTGAACTAAAATCAAGGTAGCTTATAAGTAAACACATCTGTATATTCAACCTATTTTAAAGTCAAAGTGTCAAAATTAAGAAGGCTTTCTAGCAAAGTTAATCAAAAGCCCCACTTAAAACTAATAGGGTAGAAAGCAAGCAAAGTAAATGGGATAATCAAAGCTGTTATTTGAAAAGTATTGTCTGCTCATATAAATAAAATAATTAAATAGGCCTGGCTGCTGAATGAAAAGGAAGAAGATATAGGGTGGAGATGGGGGTATTTCAGAAATCTAAAGTCTCAGAAAAGCCAGCAAAAGAAAGGGAAAAAAGAGGAAAACATGAATTAGTCCATAAGAAGGAATTGAATGAAACATTGGTAAAAATTATTCATTATATGCAAGAATTTCAATCTCTTAAGAAAACCACTCACATGTATATTAAGGATTGAAGAATAAAATAAATATTTATTAATTTTAGAGATTCTGCAAAATGATTTATTTTGAATATCACTTTTTTAAAAAAGAAAATCCTAAGGACTGTGTCACATAAATGCAGCAGTCAAATATATAAAATTGCTTTGGTTGAATCTCCATTTATTTTTCAATTACTGGTACCCACTTAGTACAATTGTATTGAGGGTTTGGGAATATGGATTTCTCGGGTTAGGTGAAAGCTGAATAGCCCAATTGTTCCTCCCTGGGAATCCCATTTGGTTCTTCATTACATGGTGAGAGCAAAGTGCTAGGGAGCAGACCAGCTTGCCAGTCCTGGAAAGGGCTACCTATCCTCTCTTCCTGGGAGTCCCCACTATGACTCCTTTGAGTTTTGCTATTGCTATCTCCTGTGGGAAAAGTGTCTCCATGACTTACTGTCAGTGCAAGAGCTTCTGTAAAAGATGGGCCTTGGCAGGCTTGAACTCTACCAAGTAACACCTAGTGCTCCCACTAGATATTTATCACCAGTATGTTGAGCCAGAACTATCTCCATCCTGCCAGGCAGCTTGCCTGCTGGGCTAGCAGCAGCCCCTCATTTGCATCTTACCAGGCTAGCTCCTATACATACCTGAGCCACTAATCAAAACTGGTTCTTTTGCAGCATAACACTACAACAATATTATTACATTTAAATAGGATAAATCATCAAATCACATGCTTCAGCCCATCCCACTAATCAAGCACACAAGAAAACTTTAAAGGACAGCACAATAAATGCAACCTATGTATTATAAAACATTAAAAAAACATTAAAAAACAAGATATGAATGACATACTAGCATATTAATGGTCTAACAGACTCTATACGTATATGCATAATATATTAATATATATACATATACATAATTTACTCATATTTATTCATATCTTGTTTTTAATGTTTTATAATACATAGGTTGCTTTTATTGTGCTGTCCTTTTAAGTTTTCTTGTGTGTTTGATTAGTGGGATGGGCTGAAGCATGTGATTTGATGATTTCACCTCTTTTGCAGCATAGCCAGGTGTTTATCCTTACACAATGGAGCAGGCAAAGGTAGTAAGTGCTTTGAGAAAATTCAAAAGTTTGGTAACATTTAAGTTCTCCTATACCTGTTTTATTCTTTCTAGTCACATTGTGGGGCCTGAAATCTAGTCATGCAAAGAATAGGAGAAAGCAGTGAACCATGACTGACTGAAGAGATATAGTCAATGATGGGGATAACACATTTTGTTAAGCACCATTCAGTTTCATCCATCAACAGGACCATCTCATCAGTATGGCAAGGAGTTTTGATACCATATACCAACTTATTGTGTTAGTATATGGTATCAAATACCATATACATTATAAGAGATCTGGGGACACGGGTTGACAGCAGCCTCTCCTTCAATCACCACATTGCCACTGTGGTCAGAATGTCCTTCTATGTGGCACATCTCATTATCAAGGGTTTTGCATCCAGGAAGAAAGAGGTCATCATCTCTCTCTACTCTTCCCTCATTAGGCCAATCATCGAGTATAATGCCCCATTTGGCATGAACCTCACTAGACACATACAACAGCTGGAAATGCCACAAAAGTACCTCACAAAGAGGATCCTAGGCCTTAAACACATGTCCTACATGGACAGCCTCAAAAAAACTCCAGCTATTCTCTGTCTCATATCATCTACTAAGAGGGGATCTCTGCTTGACTTACAAAGCTATGTCTGACCCAGCTCTGTTAGAAGTGCTACAGCTAAAGAAATCCAAATCTCTGCACACCACACACTCCAGAGACCTCAACCTCATTACCACAATCAACAGAACATGCTGGAGGGACAGGTTCATAACCCAGAGACTGCCCATGCTCTGGAATAGACTTCCCATACATGTCAAGCAGAGCATCTCACTGGCCTGTTCAAGAGAAATCTTGATGAGTGGATGGGAAATAGAAAGTTCACCCCGGGGATCACTGCAGTGGCTCTACTTGATAGAGGCACTGGGAACTAACATCGGGCAGCACAAGGCCAGGGCACTTCAATGGGCTAGGCTTGTAAAGGCTCAAGGGCCATTAGCCTAGTACACACCTATGAACCTATGAATTACTGACTCCTAGAGAGATATTCACAAAACAAGTGATCTGGCAATGAATTTAGAAACCACATCTTGACAATACAGATAATCGACAGCTAGTCAGAAATTAAGAAAATAAGTAAGGGACTGCATCCAATTGTCCTCTGTCACCGATAATATAGTAATGAAAGGAGAAAAGTTTAATCCTCTAATGGAAAACTCTGATATTTAACTTTTCTCATTGTCGCTCGCCCTATGTTATGATTAAAGATGAACAGGTGGGGTAGTTCATTTATATGCTTTATCATATAGAAACACATCAGGATGGATTTCAGCAACATAAAATATAAATTAACTGATTAACTGACAGACCATTACATACATGCATGCTTACATCTCAACAGCTTTCTACAAAATGGCAGCCTAGCTTGCAAGTGCTCAGTATTTATACATATGTGCAAGCCCATGGAAAGCTTCTTAAAGGTATACATACATACTGATCTACATCCTCCATGTTTAGTGAATTACTCACAATAAAATAACATCTGAAAAGGACATGCAATTATACAGACATTAAGAAATAAACACAGCATTCATGTCAAAGTTGTCGAGTATCTGGAACATGGTCTGGAAATGTCACCTGATCTAGTGATATAGCAATTAGGACTGGGTTTAGCAACAGGGACAGTCATTGGTAAGCAAACTGTTTCAGGAATTTTGGGAATCTTCTCAGGAATAGGGATATTTGCTGGAATATCCTCTTGAACTGGAACAGAGGATGACTCACTCTGAGATCTAGAGTCTTTTTCACAGGCAAGATGCTGCAATACAGGCTCGGATACTGGTACTAAGTGTTTCCAATTCTGCCTAAATTCTACTCCTTGTCATTCCACAATGTATGATCTCGGCTCTGTACATACAATTTTCATGACTCCAATCCGATCAAAACTTTGGATATTTGCATCCTCAATATCTCCCCCTCTTATAATGGATTGAGCAGTTTGCTGGACTTATCATAATAGGAGTTCTGGGGCAAATGCATTTTCATATTTTGAGCTCTCACTGTTTTGTTGTTCTTAGCACAGGGAACCAACAGATTGCTACTAATTGGTAGTGTGGTTCTGGTTTGTCTCAACAAAAGCGTTTGTGTGGGTGAACCAAGATTTTTATCATGAGAAATATTTCTGAGATTTCAGGAGGTTCAGAAAAACATCACTAATGTCTCATTTCGACTTCTCTTATAACTGTTTCACACTTTGAACTGCACATTCTGCCAAACCATTTGACTGTGGGTACTCAGGGCTACTCATAACATTAAAAAGTCCCACTCTTCAGCAAATCTCTTGATCTGCTGGCTTGTAAACTGTGTACCATTGCCAGAAATAACTGTGCAGACTACCATGGACTGCAAAATGACACTTCAACTTACTAATACCATTACATTAGGAAGTAGGCCAATGTCAAACCAATTTAAGTAAGAGTCTACTAACATAAAGTAATGCTGACCATTCCATTCGAAAATGTCTGTAGCTACTGTCGATCAAGGAAGTTCAGGAATCTTGTTTAGTTGAAGTGGTTCTTTCTGTTGATGTGGCTTAATGCTATTACATACAGAACAAGATGAAATCACTCTCTTGATATCCTTTGACATAGAAGGCCAAAATACTAGTCCTCTCTCCCTTATTTTGGTCTAATCAGTTCATGGGTGGCCATGATGTAAAATGCTAATATACTCTTGTTGCAAGGATTTTCGAACAATTACTTTTGGGCCTTTCATGATGATACCATTCTCAAACAAAATCTCAACTCAGTAGGGAAAATAAGGTTGCACTTCTTCTGGTAAACAAGATTGCTTTGAAGGCCATCCTCGACTGATAAAGTGGTTGAGCTTCTGAAGTACTGGATCTGAGACTGTGTGACTTCTAAGCTCATCAAGATGCATGGAAGAAAAATTTCTCACTTCCATGACTTCAAAATCAAGTTTCTTATTTTCATGCTGTTCAGTGGTATTTCTGGGCAATCTGGATAATGTATCAGCAAGATAAAGAAGTTTACCTTTTGTGTAGACAAGACTGAAATTATACTTTTGCAATTTCATCATCATGCTTTGCAATCTGGCAGGAGTATGCATAGGCTTTCTCAAAATAGTGACTAGAGGTTGGTGATCTGTTTTGATTTGAATTGGGCAGCCATAAATATAATCCTGGAACTTTGAACATACAAACACAATTGCCAAGAGCTCTCTCTCAATCTGCGCATACTGCATCTCAGTTTGGATTAGAATTCTGGATGCATAGGCTACTGTTCTAACTTCTTGAAGACTGATTGCACCAAGACCAAACTTTGAAGCATCACAAGAAAGAGTAACTGGTTTGTGAACATCATAGTATCTGAGAGTTGGTGAACAGGCAGTTCTTTGTATCAGGATATCAAATGCTCTTTGGTGTTATTCTGACCAGGCCAGGATACATTTTTGCACATCAACTCTCTGAAAGGTGATGAAAGTTGGCTCAAGTCTAGAATGAACTTGCCTAGATAGTTAACCGTGTCAAGAAAACATTGCAAGGCTTGAACATTGTCTGGAGCTGGCATCTCAAGAATTACTGCTTGTTTGGAAGGATCTAGTCATAAGCTTGAACTGGTAAACAAATGACTGACATAAGTAACTACTTGTAGTCTGAATTTGCACTTCTGAGGATTCAGCTTAAGACTCTTACCAGAACTTTGTTGAAGTTTCCATCAGGTTTGGCTTCACCATTACCTCCTACTTGAATATCATCTACTATAATAGCATAAGGATAACCAGAACAAATTTGTTTCATGGCATGCTGAAAGACTTCACTGGCAGAATTTATCCCAAATGGCATTCTTAAAAATCTGTACCTGCCAAAATAACTACTGAAAGTGGTTAGCAATGAGGATTTTTGGTTAAGCAAAATTTGTGAAAATGAACTCTTTTTATCCAAAACAATGTCATTCGGCATAAGAGCAGTGACTTCTTCAACTGCACACATTGGATGATGAGGTCTTTTCAGTGCTTTGTTCAAATCTCTTGGATCAATACATATTCTGATATCATCTGAGCTTTTCTTAAGAGCTACCACAATGGAAGATACCCTTTCAGTCGGTTCGTCAACTGGACAAATTACACCTTGCTGTACAGTTTTATCTAGTTCAGCCTTGACTCCATTCTGCATAGCTACTGAAATGTTCTGGGCTGATCTGACAACTGGGCTGACTTCAGAGTCTAACTTTATGGTGTGCACAACTGGAAATTTGCCTAGTTTGTCTTCGAAAAGATCAACATAGGTAGAAAAAATAGTCTGGGCAAAATTAGAACACTGTCCTTTTAAGCTTACATGGTGGACTCCCTTATTAAATGAAAGTAGTCCCTGTCTCTGAATACTTCTGACTAAGCAACATTGCAAGTCATTGCTGTTCCCAGTAGTGTAACATAAAAGCACTACTGAACCTTCAGTGCAAATTTCTTCACCACCATAAGCAACAAGCTTTGCACACTTTGTCAAATCAAGCTTCTCACCACCACATACTCTAGCAAATCTTTCTGCCAACATAGTATTACACTTTGAAGCCATGTCAACTTTGAGCTCTATGGGTCTTCCATTTATCCGAAAAGTAGAAAAATACTTCATTCTTTGCCCATAAATCCACTGCACTGACTGTTTTATTAAGGACAGACACACCATCAACATAAAAAGTAGGATCACAGCTTTATAATTTATTAACTTGTCTCTTTGAATGTTCTCTTTTAATAAAAGAATGAGACCCTTTAAATTTACAAAATCTTTGGAAATTATTCCACTTTTTACCTCTGTGGCATTGCTAACCAAAAGTTTTTCTCTTCTAGAAGCATGATTGGCATAAAAATTATGACAACCGACTATGAGACTAGGCGAGGGCACATGCTTTGAGTTTGCTGACTCACCCTTGCGCTTCACTGAGACTATGCATGCTCTGGAATTTAATAAATAGCTATGGGGTTTACCAGGGACTGTTACAGGGTTCACAGTTGCTGCCATGTGCTTGGGTCTGTTTCTTTTGATCACATGCTTCATACTATCAACATTAGCTTTAGAAGATACTGGAAACATAAATTTCTCATTTATAAGCATATTTGTGTGCGTTTCTATCAGCTCATATATCTGACAAATCTCAATGACCTTATTCAAAGTTAAATCACAGTCACAAAGCAAAATCTTTCTCACAGCATCATCTTTAATACCACACACAAGTCTGTCTTTTTCAACTCATCCCTTAAATATCCAAATCTGTATATTTTAGCTTTGTTTCTCAAGTCAATTATGTATGCTGCAAAATTTTCCCAAGGCTTTTGATTCCCTTCTGTAAAATAAGTGCCTTTCTATCATAATATTTATCTGGGCGTTACATATTTCACTAAATTTATGTTTTACACACTTGGGGTCTTCCCTTGCTTCAGCTGGTAGCACTATATGTCAGTTTTCCCCATCCACTGCAAACATAGCAGGTGCATACACAAATGAACGTTGACTTTCTTTGGCCACTGAACCAGCTAAATTAAGGAGAATAAATGCCTTTGTATTTGCATCTTTGTCAGAAAATGCAGCTTGTATGAAAATATCATACTCTTGCTCAAACACTCTCCAATTCTCTGCAGCATTATTATCAAATACAAGTGGAGATGGTCTACAAAAGCCTTCTGCCATGCCAACAAATTAAAGTAAAACACAATGCAATCCTGGCTTACTTGTAATAATGTATGAGCATGCATACACACCAGGTACTTGTAATAACATTCAAATGCACAATAAACTCTTCAAAATACTGTACTTTGTGAAATATGCTTTGAAATGGCTGTATTTTGTGAAATAACTGCACTGTAATATTGCACAAACTTGTGAACACTTTGTACACTTTGGATATCTTGAATAGCTTTAATTAATATGAAAAACTAGCACATAGTGGAAAAATGACGTTTTCTTTATTTTGTACATTTTATGCAATTCGGACATTGTTTCAAATATTTTTGTAACTATTTTGAATATTTATATCAATATGTCACAGTTTCAAACAGTTCATTTAACTAGAAATTTTTTTGAGCATTCTGAGTGGTTTCTTTTATATTCTTTGAGTAAGATATCATTTAAGCAAGTTTTAGTACCCAGACCTGTTTTGCGAATTGTACGTGCAGTAGGGATGATCCATTCCTCTATATTCCTTCAACTTTAAATGAGTGCCTCTCGGTCTTGATTCTGGATCCAATTCGAAAACCATGTCACTTATCCTATGTTATGATTTCAAGACAAACAGGTGGGGTAGTTAATTTATATGCTTTATTATATAGAAACACATCAGGATGGATGGCAGCAAATTAAAATATAACAAACTGATTAACTAACAGATCATTGCATACATGCATGCTTACATCTCAATAGGTCTCTCAAAAATGGCAGTCTGGCTCACACTTGCTCATTATTTATACACTTGCAAGGCCATGGAAAGCTTCTTAAAGGTATACAGCCATACTGATCTACACCCATTATCCATTATGGTGAATGGCAAAATGCATCTGTTCTTGTATATCAAGTCAGTGGTCGGGGCACTCAATGAGAGAAACTTAGTCAAGATCTTGAGAAGGTGACCCATAAAAGGAGACTACACTTGAAAGAATGCCAGTTCTACAGGTTCATAGGTGATTACTAGGTTAAGGGCACAAGAGCTTTCAAAAGCCTAGCCAATAATAACCAGGATATATCTTAATTCCCCAAATATGGGACGGGGTACTATCAGGATAGTAGGTCTTTTGTTGTTGGAGCCTGAATCATGTTATAGACTGTCTTTGTCCATAAAGGACATGGTCGGTACCTCAGAAGTAAATTTACAGCTCCCCATCCTTTTATCCAAATACTTTTTGAAGAGAGTTGGAGATTGAATTTGTTTGCAAAGATGGGATGTTTATTCGGTAGATGAGGTAGCCTTTGAGACATGAATATGTCTCTCCAGCAATTTCCATTAGAGTCATAAAAAATGTTCAGTTCCATGGAACACATAACCTTTGCATGGATTTTCTTGTGAATATGTGATTTTCATCAGGGCTGGATCAGAGAATGCCTTATAGGTCATGCATGTCACCTCTCAATAAACAATATGTGATGTAAGTAATTAAGTAAGTAAGATGAAGTAAAATGATAGGACCTTTAGTTGGTGTGCATATGACATGTGTCTTCCAATTTATATTTTTTAGTGAGAAACCTCTGGGGCCTCTGGTTAGTTAAATATAATAGACATGTATGTAATTACACACCAAATACCTATGTATAGGCAAGTTGTATGTTCACTTATTTACCAGGGAGGTTGGTTTAAGAATTTTCCATGATACTTGTTTTTTGTAGGGGTTGTTAACTCTAGTCATGTTTCTAAATTGGTGTAGAATTTTTTCTTAAATATTTCTGTGGTATTAAGTTCTGGGTAGATGCAGTAGTAAGTTAATTTTAATATTTTGTCACATAATAGGTTGAGATTGGAATGTCTGTAGTCCTTAAATTCATTGGGGCTTGCTGTAGGAGCTTTTAGGATTTTAAAGAATGTCAAACGTTTATATTTAGACTTCACTGAGTAGAAAATCATTTCAAATTACATTTTTTCTGTAAAAGTATTTATAAGCAAATAAAAGACATATTAGGCAATATTTAATAACTCTGGAAATATACTGCTCAGTAAATTAGCTAATCAGCATTCAGTCATATCAAATTATTTTATCTCCTTTGTCCCTATACACTAATAATATCTCACTATATTTCTAAGCTGTATAAACTGCCCTGTCATGTAATGATGCACATACTTTGAAAGGCTGAACCTTATATAACCAAATACAGTTTTTTGAAACAAAAATAGGGAAAGCTTTAATACCAGAAAGATTTTTCCCAGGTTAAGAAACACTTGTCCAAACTAAAATGAAGCACAAACAGAAATGAGTAAAACCCGCTTAGGTGTGGGGCTGCACCCCCCCCCCCCGCCACAACTATATAAACCAACTCCCAGATTGCACTACAGTGGAGAAAATGGAATGATGAGCAAGTGTTTATTTACCCTGGGAAAAATTTGCAGTTCGGGTATTTAAGTTTTCAAGACTTTCATCTCATGAAAATGGATTTTGATTATATGAAGTTTGACCTTTATAAGTAAATCTGTAATAACCTATTGAGCATACAGCTTTGGGTTTTATATACAAGAAGACAAGAAATATTAAAACATGGAAGAAAAAACTGAGACAGTTCATGCAATCATGACTACTAAGAAAGTACCAGAAAGTGTAGGGCTTGTAACCAATATCAATTCATTTTGGAGACTGAATTATTAACTATCAATACATTAAATTCTGCTGTCTTTCCTGATGGAGGAAATTATAATCCAAAGGAGTGGTATACTTAGAAGTTTGTTCAGAGTGCTCCACATTCTGTGTGAGTAAAACTAAATGCATATTTAAGAAATGGCTAAATGAACACACACTTATGATATTATCAAGGTAATGTAAATAATGCTTTCTCCACACACTCAGTAAAATGTGTTTCCTTTAAGCAGTTTTCATTTATTATTCTAGAAAGAGTTTTGTCTAACCCTATGGGTGGCTCATGGGAGGGTAGAATTAAATACAAATAATTACTATGGCAACTTGAAGTAGATGCCATGCATCCTGTTGGAATGAATGACTATATTTCCTTTATTCCATTACTTATACAAAGAGCTGCTAAGTTTTGATTCCTATTTATATTAATTCACTTTTGTATGAAAAAGTTCTAAAAAGTTTTTAAGCTTTTATACAAACAGATATCACTTCTTATTGAGATTTTATTACACTTTATTTTTACTTTAACACTTCTTTTATGGAAATTTTCACAAATGTGATTTTTATAAAGGACGTGCCTTTAAGGACTTAATTATCTAATCATGGTATATATTGTTTATATAACACTGTTTGATGCTGTGTTCATTTAGATCTGAAGAAGTCCCAGTGTGTTTTGCATTTGTTTATAACAATTTATGTTTAAAAGGATTTTTATGCATACCCTGGTGCAATAAATACTTAACTTTATTTACAACGCAATTTGTTCTGCAGCCCTTTTTCCTTTTCCTGTTGGTGTGCTTTGCTTGTTTGTGAAGTGTTACAAGTACACTTGTGCCTCGGTCTTTTGGATTACAAATAAAAGCTATATTAGACACCCCCCAGGATTCAATAAACTCAGTGTTGGAACAGTGTTATTCTTACACAGCGTGGATGGTGTTCATATCTGCATCCCCCACTCAGCAGCGCGCCTTTCATATTAATGAAGATGCACTACTGAGACAGATCTGAGGACATGAACACTGTATGAGTGCAGTGGGTGTGTTGCAGTAGTGCTCGCAAATCTGTAACACACCCCCTGCATTGTCAAAGTGCCATAAGGCACTTTTTAAATGGTTTCAGTGTCACTGAAAGCAAATGAATACAATGCAATGCAGGGGATGTGTGACAGGAACTGTAACATGCCCCATGCGTTGTCAAAGTTCTGTACAGTACATTACAGTAAAAAGTGTGTCCTCAGACACACACCTCAACTATTTAGAGCAAGAAATCTGGACAAAGCCATTAAATAAAAGTGGGAGAAAGGGCCAAAAATAGGGGCATTTTTTAAATATTGCTCTTACACACTTAGAAAGTTGATAGAATGACGTTTTACATTAAAGTGGATTGTCATGAAGAGTATGTGGCCTGCAACTGACATGCTGATAGTTATATATTGAGATATATCTATTTAAAATGGTTGTATGAAATATATATTTTTTTCATTTATATGTGAAGTTTAAGCATAACTGAGCAGGTTGGCTCACTGTGGCACTTTGCTCAGTAGTGCTTAAACATGTTTGAAGAGCTATATAGAAATGTATAGCTGCAAACCTGGTTACAGTTTTGGCTTTGCATACAGTAGGAGCATGGTTCAAATACTAAGACAGGCCATTCAGCTTTTACATCAGAAAGCATTTATATATTAATGTTAATTTTATTTACCAATGTAGTTATTGACATTTGCAAGGAACACGTGCCAGACATCTAAAAATAGAAACTGGATGCTTTTAATGTTTGTCGAAAAGGTCAAGTTTAAACATAGCAGAGTAGGTTTGCACAGTGCGGCATGGTGCTCAGCAATGCTTAAACAAAAATGCAGAGGTATATACGGCAGTTAAACAGCAGATCCTCACTGGCTGAATGGTTAGGACACCGGGACTTGTACATTAGGTGCAAGGGTCAAATCCTGACCATTCAGCTTTTTACACATGATAGCGAAATGTAAATGTTTTTTATTTGTTTTGTATACATTGAAATATGTTAACTGTTGTGATCCAGCTTGACCAGAAGTCTATTTGCAGTGGAGACCCAGGCATAAAAGCACCAGTTACACACTAGCGTCCAGTTCATTAAAGTTACAGCAACAGATAACATAGTGAAATGCATAGGTTTAGGAGATATAATAAAATAATGTCAGTGGATATATGATGTGAAACCTCCCATATAAACACAAGTGTCCCAAACAGTAGTCACACCCCAAAGTAATGTAGTCAAAACACATAGGGGGACAGCATGTAAAGTAAAATATATACACTTAACAATATGTCAGTAAGGACTAATTAATGTGCAATTCGTTAATTTTCTTGAAATGAAAACTGAGTAATGCTTAACAGTGCATAGCTCTGCTTACACATTTTGAGCATTGCTAAGAAGCATAATTGCAAGCAGCATTCAGCCCAACTAAGCATTTGCCCCTTTAACCACTGCTCAACTCAGCTTAACAGGTTTGAGCACTGCTGAGCTGTGCTCAGCATTTTCAAAAGCTGTCCAATGACAGCAAAGGGGTGGAATATGGCCTTATTTAAACCACACAGGCAGATATACAGCCAAAACCTGATGTAGTTTGATCACTGCAGGGGCTATGTCTGGAGTTGGAGTGGGAGTGAACTTATGGCCACATATAATGGGGCATTTTGGAGTCCAGGGTCATAGCTGGGCTCCTTGTGCAGCACTATGATAACAGACTGCTGCATGGCCAGTACCAGGGCTCCCAATACCAATTTGAGGCCTTGGACCATCTGGCACTTGACCTTATCAGTGCAACTAGAATCCCTCAAATAATTGTTGAGCAGGTACAACATCACTATACCGACCTAAAGTGGAGGAAGGGGGAGATCTTGGCCCAAAGGATCCAAAATGCTCAAGACATCAATGCCCTAGTAGTTTGTAAGTATTTCACCCATAGCTGTATCAAGTTCTAGCCTGAGTATGTCATTAGACAGGTATGCATAATGGTTGTCTTTTTCCCCTACAGCTGCAGAGGTGAGAGCTAGCAATGTGGAGGTCCATGCAGATTGACTGGCGATGCTGCATCGAGAGTCTGGTGAGTACAGATCTATCTTGCAGTATATAGTGCAATAAATAAGAAGGAGTACATTGTTTACTACCAGTAGGTATAATGTGTTCTGAGTGTACTGAATAAATAAAATGTGTCAGACCAATACTGATCTGCAGGATATGTAGTACTACTGAATGTAGAATCTGAACTGTAACAAAGAACTGTGTCATGTTACTCAAATAAAGATTTATACCACATGCTGTTGTGTTTAATCTGGTATGTTGTTGAAGAAATAGAATGTGTACAGGTGCTTCACAGCAAATATGGCTTTGACAGCATACCTTGTCTGAGGTTGTTCTTATAAACAGCTGTTATGCAAAATTGTAGATTGTGGAGCTGTAAAACAAGATATAAATATGTCCTGCACTAAGATCTGAACCTTGAATAGTAATGTGTAATGTATTATAGTGTGTCCCCTGCAGCATTGCCTTGTGTTAACCTTTGTATTCCGGATCGTATTGTTTTAAAGGATTAATACACAGTACACTAACTATCTGTCATGCATGAATCTCAGGCATGTATGTTCAACTGTCACCTCAGTCTTTGGTGACACTACACTTAGATTACAAGGTCAGGCTGTCTGCTCAAGAGTGTATTAGGCAGAATTCAGTCAAGCAAAATACATCAGTTGCTCAATAGCTCAGTGTGATGAGAAATAGGTCTGTCATTCATTTTGGCACACTGAGACCATGGTTTGAATCCAGGGAGTGGTACTAAGATGTGTGCACATTTACAATCAAGTAATCTTGAATATTTATAGAAACAGTCAGGTAGTGTTAGTAGATATGTCCTCCACAGGTCTTACAGGTAAAGAAATGTTTGTAGTAGCTGTACAAAGGGTATACTAATAAACCTTGTACAACTGTTACACTGTCCAACTCCATGCCTGCAAATGACAGCAGGATAGGTACATACAGCATGCACTCTTCTCGGTACATGTCTCTCAAGTGTCAAGCTGTCATGGCTAGTGGTTACTGCTGACAATAACCTTGGACACAGATATGAACCCAGGTGAAGTATGCCAGTAGCACACTCACACAACATCAGTGCAGTGTACACCTTCTTCATCATATATGTAACCCTGACATGTATGAGTCCCCTCTAGTCATTTACCCAGAGTTGTCACAGTTTGCCCCATACCATTCTAGGTTGACAGTTTAACAGTTATCTATGTGCTACAGAAGCTATGGGCCATAGGTAGAAGTAAAGTGAGAGCAGACCTGTAGAGTATTAAGCAGTATTTTTATGAAAAATAGAAGCCTATACAATAGTTAATGGACTTTTTTTTTCCTCCCCCCACCCCTTATCTGCATCAATAATTGTTATTCATATAATATGGCTATGTTGTTCCCAAAACATAATGTTGGGACGTGTGTTGTACTATTGTTCATATATTTAATTGCTTGCATGTTAACATACCTTGTTCAAATACTATTGTTGGTTGCCTGTTGCCGTAAATGTAACTGGCATGCTGTTACAATTCTGACTGTTATTCCATTTATGCATGTGCTCTTTTTGCTATGCAATTGTTTCACTTCTATTGTTCTGGGTTAATTGGAACACCCACTCATACTGCTATAACTAATCTTGAAATGTTTTGTTCATGACAATACATTTTGAAAAACCTCAACATCATAGCATGTTTGGGAAGGCAGATTTAAGCTCTTCTGCCTGTCCCACCTCATCTCGCCACGGCATCAGGCCCCAGCATGTCTGGGACCCAACCCAAAACTGCCTCCTCTGCTGGTCCTGCATCACCCTCGGGTGGAACCGCCTCAGGGGACTGGGCCCATTCCCCCCTGAGCGCATCACCCACAGAAGTTTCCATGGTATGGTGCACAGGGTCATCCAGACAGAGTTGGATGCATGAATATCCTATCCTATCCTATCCAACATCCTAGCTGACAGGTTCAGCGCAAACTCCCCCCCCCACCAAAAGGGCAAATATCTATCCCAGCAGAGTGCTGCCCCCCTGACATCTCAGATGCTCAGGTAAGAGCCGCCCTCTCCAAAGCAAAAAACACAGCATCAATGGGACCAGATGGTGTCCTGGGCTGCGTCCTACATGAACTCCAAGAAGAGCTAAACCCAAACATAAAACTACTGTTCAATCTCAGCCTTACTACAGGATATGTGCCCAAAGAGTGGCGTACAGCAACAGTGGTCCCTCTCCATAAAGGTGGTGCCTCAACGGATCCTGGAAACTATCGCCCCATAAGCCTGACTAGCTTGGTCTGCAAAGCTATGGAAAGGATCATCATGGACCTCATAAATAAAGATATTGGGGACTTACAAACACTGGATCCTACCCAGTTCGGCTTTGTTAAGGGCAAATCCTGCCTCTTAAACCTGGTTGATTTCTTTAAAACAGTCACCAAGGCCATCGACGAGGGGAAGGTGGTCCACACAGCCTACCTGGACCTCGCAAAAGCCTTTGATACCATACCCCACTCGGGCATTATAGATAAGCTCACCAGCTTAAATATAAACCCCTATGTCACTAGATGGATTGCAAATTGGCTCAAGGACGGAACCCACATGGTTAGAATTGCTGGAGCCATGTCAGACTCCAAACCAGTTACAAGTGGTGTCCCACAAGGCTCAGTCCTGGGACCTCTCTTGTTCGGTATATATTTCTCGGAGGTACAGGCCAACACGGAAGGACTGTGGCTGACCAAGTTCGCAGATGACTGCAAACTGGGCACCATAATCGACTCTCCAGCTGACACAAGCATCCTCCAAAAGGGCCTCATAGAAACAGACAACTGGTGCCAGAGCCATGGCTTCAAGCTAAATGCCAAAAAGTGTATAGTCATCCCTTTGGCAAAAACAAAGTGCCCACAAATTACCACATAGGTGGTAATCCATTAAGTAAAGAAGAAGTTATTAGGGACCTGGGGACCCAAGTTGATAGCAATCTCTCATTTGACAACCACGTGGCCAAAGTGGTTAGAAAAACATTTTATATAGCCCACCTAATCATGAAGGGATTCACATCTAGATCAGGGGACGTCATCGTGCCTCTTTACTCATCCCTCATCAGGCCCATAATTGAGTACAATGCCCCTTTTGGGATGTACCTTACCAGACACCTGCAGCAACTGGAAAGACCCCAAAAGTACCTCACCAAGAGGATCAAAGGGCTCAAACAGATGCCATATGCTGCCCGGTTAAAGAAACTCCAGCTTTACTCAGTGGCATACCGCCTGTTCAGAGGCGATCTGTGCCTGACGTATAAAGCCACGTCCAACCTGGAATTAATGGACATGCTGCACCTCAGAAAATCCAAATCCCATCGAGCTACGCACTCGAGAGACTTGAACCTCAGCACTTAAATAAATAGGACATGCTGGAGGGACAGATTCATAACCCAGAGGCTCCCTTCACTCTGGAATAAAATCCCAGTCCAGGTTAGGCAGAGTCCCTCATTGACTCTCTTCAAGAGGAATCTTGATGAGTGGATGGAAGATCGTAGGTTTACCCCGGGTATCCCTTCTGTGTCACTGTTAGACAGAGGCACAGTATACTAACCTTGAAAAAGGGCATAGCAAAATAAATTTAAAATGGGTGGCGAAAGCCAAACACATTCTGGCTAGGCTTATAAATGCCCTAGGGCAGATAGCCTAGTATGAACCTATGAACCTATAATAAACCAGACTGAGGGCAGAATGGCACACCTCGAGGGGCAGCCTGCCCCTGTTGTCCAGCCCCCAGCACAGTCACCTTCGGGGTCATGAAGGTGCAGTAGTGACTGCCCATGGGTGGGCACCTCAGTCCCAATGTTTCCATCTGGCGGCTCAAGGGCCTCTGATTCCCAACTACCCACCCCATCCAAGGTGTTTACCTCCATCATGTGTCATACACTGCCCCTGTCTGCTGTCTTGTCTGTCCTGTCTGTCTGCAAAAGCAACCTCTCCAACCCAACTTACCCTCAAATGTACCTACGACCTTTTCCCAACATCCAACTCTCACCTTAAAAAAAGCCCCCCCCAAAAAAAAAGCACATCCCATGCATAGCTCTCCATTTTGCCCCCAAGTACATTGACGTCAGTCAATTTACCCCTGAATTAGTTAAGCAATGTATGTCACCCACATACAGGGAAGGGTGTGGTGTGAGGCTCTGAATTCCAAATTGTCCACATCATTCACATATGTTGCTGCAGAAGAAATGGAGAGATAAGGTCCTTTTCTACACCCGTCCTGCACATCCCTTGCTGCCTTTCACATTGTTTTTCCCTGTGCTGACCCTCATTACACCAATTTTCTATCAATCTTGTTTCTTTTCTTTTTTTGAAATTAGCACAGGTTTAAGTGGGAATTGGCAGCGCTAAGTGGAGCCAAGCAGGATTAAGGACCTCTTGTCATCACTTAGTGTCATGCAAACCCACTTAAAACTGCCTTAATCACACTGTTTCAATCAGCCCTTGTTTTGCCCAGCAACAAAATAACCAGCTCCTTGTGCACTACAGTCAAAGCCATGTACCACTATGCCATATGAGCTGCAAGAATTTGTAATGCTTTTTCAAGCATATCATGCATTACAGTCATTTACTATTAGGGAAAAAACATTGTACTACCAAGTCTCAAACTCAAGACCCTGTGCACGAGGGTCAGAGCAATGTACCACAACACCATATGACCTGGAGGAAACTGTTTGCTTTTTCAAATATATCATACATTACAGTCATTTAGCAGTAAGGAATACATATCACTTCTAACTCTTGAATCCAGGACCTTTTACACTAGAGTTGGAGCAACGTACCACTACGCCAAATCATCTCTGGGAATTTATTTATGCACATACCTCTCAACCTCTTAGTGCAAGACACTGGATGGACACTGACAAAATGGGGGACAGAGGTGCAACAATAGGCACATATTTTACATAGTGCACATATTTTACATAGAGCAGTTATACATATAAGAAAGTTGCCAGAGTGACATGATTTGTTTTAACATACATTTTCTGAAGGATTCAAAGTCTGTAACTCAAACCTCTGTCATTATTTAGTGCCATCAGACCTCAGATTATCCCAGTTATCTGCCAGAAAAAAACAAATATTCTGAGAAACAGACCAGAAATATGAGCACAAACTCCGGACATTCTATGAAAATATGTACAGTTTTTGGTATGCTGATGCATTTGTAAAGTTATCAGGCAGTACAGGGATAAACGGTAGGAAAGCAGCCCAGCTGTTCTGGATGCAATTAACAACTGGGAGCAACAGATTGGTGCACAGGCCATCACCTCTTTATGAGCATTACCTACAAAAGGCAAGCTGATGCCTAGGCTAAACAGGTCCGATACTTTTGTCAAAAAGACAGACTGCGACTAGTCACAACCCATTTTGTGGATTTATTCTGAAAAAGGGGGGGTACAGCACTATACCAGGTTTGCCCAACAAATAAGTACGTAATGGAATGCAGATGGGGGGATGCAGTCCTGAGAAATAAGAATTTAAACAGTAGCTCTCAACAACACTTCCAGGACTGTCATGTTGCATGTTAGTCTGCTGTCCAGCGCCTACAGCGATCTCTGATGGCTATGTCTGCAGCATACCTCTGAACTGTACAGGGTTTGCCGAATGTCCTAACATTTGCCTCACAATTTTACCCATGTTTTCCCTAAAAGTTTGTTTTTCCTGGCAAATTAGTGTGGCAAATCATGAACGACTGCAGTCAGAAAATAATGGCGTCTGGTATTGGAATTGTCAGACACCTGTGAGTAGATCACCCTACACCACATATGCATCTCTCATGTTGCTGGAATGTCTACATGCACCTGTAGTACCACTCATCTGTTTGTTAGATGTAGGTTGGATGACCTGGTATTGCAACGTTGCCCATAGAGGACAGCCAGCAGTCAATGGCAGTGATATGTGTGGACATATAACACAGTCTGTCACAGCAGTCAGGGCATTTCTGATAGTCCTGCTACCATCTCAGGTAACTAGTCTATGAGCCATGAGCAGCCATATGGCTAGGCCACAAGTTAGCCCATATGTATGCAATGCAGCAGCTGATGTCCCCATACAACAGGGACACAGGTGGCATCCCAAGGGTATATGTGCTGTTAACTATCCATTTCTCCAGGTTACACCTGCAAAGGTGTTGGCAGCTACCCTGCCTGATGTTGGCATGGTGCCCATTCCACTGCAGGATGATTGTGTGTGACACACATGTGAGCTGTCAACAAGGCCAGTCCAGGTCGCTTACCAGGTTGAGGGCATGTGTGTGTGCGCGTGTGTGTGTGTGTGTGTGTGTGTGTGTGTGTGTGTGTGTGTGTGTGTGTGTGTATATGTGTGTGTGTGTGTGTGTGTGTGTGTGTGTGTGTGTGTGTTAACACAGTGGAACTCATGCAGTGTGTATGACACTGGGTAGAGCGTTGGCCTTATGGTCTATAGGTGTACTGTAGTTGTTTGATGGCCTGGTATTCCCTGGTGTGGAACCTCCATGATGTCTCAAGCTGCTGCATATGCTGTGTGATGTGAATGATGAATGGTGGTTTATGCACATTAATGGTCCTCAGTGGGGGGAACATGACACATCAGGCAAAGGGGCGGCAACACATGCTATAATGGTGGTATATTCACAATACTCACACACATACTGTACTGATAGATGGCAGGGGTATAATGTGGGTGTTAACAGTGGATCATGCTAGCAAATGTAGATGTGTATAGTCTGTACACGATGGTAGGCAATGTATGTGGCCCTGTGATGTGTCCCCCTGTTCATGTCTTCCAGGTGGGATGTATTGTAGATGTCACCCACCATACACGGAGGCTAAGACTGTGGTGATCTTGAAGTCCCTGAGACTACACCACAGGGTACACACACACACACACACACACACACACACACACACACACACACACACACACACACACACACACACACACACTCATGACCTGCCCTTGCTGATAGCAGAACCTGAACCTGCCTAGTTGTATAAACGATACTGCTGTATACACAACCCAAACACCACAGAGCTACTATAGTGCTGCAGTGTCTGCCACTACTATTCAAGTGGACAGCAATTGTAAGGGCTGTTAAGATTGCCAGTGGTGGGTTCACAGGCCCTTAACAGGGTATAGCCATCTGAACCACAGAACACACATGCACACAGAGTTGACACTTTTCCTATTATATCATCTACCTCTGTACTTATGTAAAATATAGACTGATATGATTATTGCATGCGCCACAGTGCCTTTGTGTTAGAAAATGTGTGACTGTGCTTGTAATCCGGATGCCATCAACTGTCTCTTTAAAGAAATGGCAAGAAGAGGGGGTCAACAGGTCTTAAAATAGTATAACCAATGCACACAACAGTCACAGGGGAAATGCTTGACACACAAGCTAGTATAGTTGGCTGCACTGAGATTCAAACACCTACCTATCTACAAGTACGTACCATATTGCTGCCTATTTATCACACCAGCCACAGTGCTTATGGGTCGCTAAATGTCCAATGGTACATTTAAGGTGAATGACTTAAGCAGACCTTTTAAGTAGGGCAATGGGAAGTGTACTGGGTGGAACAGGCCTCAAAATGGTATAACCATCACAAACAAAGGATATGGTTCTCATCCACACACATGCAGTATCACAGCTGTCAATACTGAGATTAGAACCCCTAGCTATTCAGTTATTTATACTACAGGGTTACACAGTTATTGGATGCACCACAGAGCTTACAAGGCTGAGCAATCTCCAAAGGCACATCTAAGGTGAATGACATCAGTAGGTCTTCGAAAGTAGGGCAATGGGAAGTGTAATGAGTGGGAAAGGCTTCAAAATACTTTTACCTACAAAAACAAACACACACACACACACACACACACACACACACACACACACACACACACACACACACACACACACACACACACACATTTATCAGGACTGAGATTAGAACACCTACATATCTAGTTAATTGTACTACAGTGTTACACAGTTATCACATGTGCTACAGAATTTATAGGGCTGATGAGTGTACAAAGGTACTTCTAAGGTGAATGACATCAGCAGATCATGTAAAGTAGGGCAATGGGAAGTGTATTGAGTGGGAAAGGCCTCATAGCACTATCTCTCTCTCTCTCTCTCTCTCTCTCTATCTCTCTATCACTGTGTGTCTCTCTCCCCCATGTCTATGTGTGTATGCCAGAAATATTGTTATATGTTGCCCATATATATGTCTGTGTATCACACAGAACAGATGCAGATATATCATATATGGGCCACCTACAGCTAGATAAGGGTAATCCTGTCTGATGGGTGTGAGTAGAGATGGTTAAGGTGTACATAGCTTTCTGTATGCAAAGACTTATATGCACAATACAGTGTTATATAGTCTGATGTGGTATTAGATATGGACTGCAATTCTCTAGGTATAGGAGCATGCCCAGTATGACCTTTTATAGTAAGAGTGGGATTCCATTCCAGAGATAGTTGTACTACGGTCCGGAGTTTTGTGTGCTACAGCTATACCTCAAACCTGTTAGTACAAGAAATCTGGAGATAGCCTGCCAAAAGGAGGGACAATGGCCCAAACATAGAGAGATACTATAAATATTGCTCTTATAAATGTAGAACGTTGCTAGGGTAACAGGGCTTGTTTTAGCAGACATATTTTGACATATATGATGTCTGACACTGAAATATATTGTGTCATTTCTTACTGACAGAAATCCTCAGATCATCACAGCAATTTTCCTGAGAAATACAAGATGTATGATGCACAGATGAAAATTATGAGCCAAACTATAGACATTCTTAACCAATCTGGCCAGTTGAGAGGTGTGGCTACAGCCGGTTGGCAGATGAAGCAGTGTAAACAGTCCAGCACCTCAGTGATATACTGGCTGGGGATCTCCTGTTTGTGTAGTATTCTTCTTAACTGTAAAGTCATGTCATGGTGTGGGTACAGAGTGTATTCTACTAAGCAGAGATGTCCATAATATGTGTGGCATATTTCATGTAGCACTGTAATTTCCAGGTATGTCAGTGGCAGAGCAGTATAGAATAATGTGGTGAACCACTGACATATGTTTATAGGTTGATAAGTTGATATGAGGTTACTAGGCTATTGTCCCTGAAGCCTTTATAACCCTCGCAGATGAGAGTGTAGCCCATGTTAAGACATGCCAGCACCCAAAGCCCCTGTCCAGCAATGACACAGGTGGAATCACAGGACTGTATTTTCTGTTTCCCAGGCACTTATAAAGGGAGCACTTCTCAAGGGGTGTTGAGGTACTCAGCTTGGTGTGGACAGGGAGGGTATTCCACAGATGGGGGAGTTTGTGGGACATGTATCTGTCACACCAACAAACCCTATTGATATCACAGACCAGAATGATGCTGTGCCTAGAGGTTGACCGGGTGAGGCTTGGCTTCCAGATGTGCAACAGTCCCATCAAGGCAGGGTCTGGATTACTTTGTATGCCAGACAGAGATCACCTATGATGAGTCTGTATGGAACTGAGTAGAGGGACAGTGCTTTTAGCCTATTTGTGTAGGGTAGGTGTTTGAGGTCCTGGATTCTCCCAGTGAGGAACCTCTGTGGTCTCTCCAGCTGCTGGATATGCTTTGTGAGGTAAATGCTGAAGGGGCATTGTACAAAATAATTGGCCTTATAAGGTTAGAATACACGGATCTTATGACCTCTTTGTCCCTGGATGAGATGCTCTTACTTTTCAGTTGGCCCATCTATGAAACTTTCTGTACAATGGAAGCTACATGGTGCTCAGAAATCAGGTTGTTATCAACCTGGGTGGCCAAAGGCCTCACTACTTTTTGTGTATGTAGGACATTGTTGTGAATGTGATAATATGTGGGGATGTCAGTCTCCCCAAAGGGGATGATGATGCATCTGCAGACATTCAGCTTGAGGCCATGTTTCTGGCAGCAGTCATTTGTTTTTGTGAGACCCTGTTGCAGGACGTTCATATCACTTTGGGTATTGATGACTGTTCCCAGATTGCAGTCATCTGCCAGCTTGGTCAGCCATAGTTTCATAGGTAGGTACTAGGCTATTGCCCTAGGGCCTATATAAGCCTAGCCAAATGGTACCCTGGCTTTTGCCACCCAGGAAAATTATTTTCCTGTGCCTCTGTCAAGCAAAGCCACAGACGTGATCCCCGGGGTGAATTTCCTATCTCCCATCCAAGCATCAATATTTTTTCTTGAAGGGTGCTAATGAGGAGCTTTGTTTGATATAGATAGGTTCCAGAGTATGGGAAGGAATCCATCCCTCCAGCATGTTCTGTTTATTGTGGTGACAAGGTTTAGGTCCCTAGAGTGTGTGGCTCGGAGAGATTGGGATTTCTTTGCGTGGAGCATGCCCAACAGCTCTGGATTTGACATAGCTTTGTATGTTAGGCAGAGATCGCCTCTGAGCAGGTGATATGCGACAGAGTAAAGCTGGAGTTTTTTGAGATGATCTGCATAGGGCATCTGTTTGAGGCCAGTAATCCTCTTTGTGAGGTGTTTCTGTGGCCTTTCCAGTTGTTGTAGATGTGTTGTGAGGTACATACCAAAAGGGGCATTGTACTCAATAATGGTTCTAATGAATGATGAGTAGAGGGGAACAATAACCTCTTTTTTTCTGGATGAGAAACCTTTTGTGATGAGGTGTGCCACATAGAAGGATTTCCTGACTACTGTGGTGATGTGATTATCAAAGGAGAGACTACTGTCCACCTGTGTCCCAAGGTCTCTTATCACACTTTCAGTGTTGAGTAGACTACCGCCTATGTGATAGTTCATGAGTACAGAGTTTTTACCAAAAGGGATCACAATGCACTTTTTGGCATTGAGCTTGAGGCCATGGCTTTGACACCAGGCATCTGTATCAGTGAGGCCCTTTTGTAGGATGTCCACATCGTTAGGAGTTTTGATTATGGCTCCTAGTTTGCAGTCATCTGCGAACTTTGTTAGCCAAAGGCCTTCTGTGTTAGCCTGTACTTCAGAGAAGTATATACCAAACAGGAGAGGACCTAGGATTGAACCCTGTGGTACTCCACTTGTCACTGGTCTGAAGTTGGATTTAGAGTCTGCTACTTTTACAGCATGGGTTCTCTCAGTGAGCCAGTTGGCAACTTATCTGGTGACATAGGGATTTATACCTAGTTTAGTGAGTTTTTCTATAATTCCAGAGTGGGGGATGGTGTTGAAAGCTGTGGCAAGATCTAGATCAGCTGTGTGAACCACCTTACCCTCATTTACGGCTTTGGTGGCCACTTAAAAGAAGTCTATCAGGTTTAAGAGACATGATCTGCCTTTTACAAACCCGAACTGGGTAAGGTCCAGAATTTGGAGATTACCAATGTCATTGTTTATAAGTTCCATGATGATACGCTCTATAGCCTTGCAGACCAGGCTCATCAGGCTAATGGGGCGGTAGTTCCTGGGGTCCATGGTGGCTCCCCCTTTACGGAGTGGGGTATCCATTGCTGTGCGCCATTAAGTGGGCACAAAGCCTGAGGTGAGGCTATGATTGAACATGGTACTTAGGTGGAGTGCCAGTTAGTTCTGTAGTTCATGTAGAACACAATCTGAGATGTTGTCAGGTCCCATGGATGCTGTGTTCTTGGCTTTGGAGAGTGTGTCTTTTACCTGTGCAGTCATGATTACAGGTACTTTGCATTCTTCCAGTATAGAGATGGGCCCTTTAGGGGATGAGAGAAGGGCAAAGTTAGCACTGAACCTATCTGCCAGGATGTTGGCAATATCAGTTGCTTCTGTATATTTAGTGCCATTGTGCTGTAACTCAGAGCAGATCTGAGTGTTGCCATTGAGATTCTTGACATAACTATAGAATGCATTGTGGTTGTCTTTAGAATCAGTGGCAATTTTGTTTTCGTAACTAGCTTTGGAGGATTTTATGAAGGATCTCAGCTTTTTACTGAGGCTGACCACGAAGTTCCTGCAATCATGGGATTTTACTCTTTTTTTGCAGCAGTTTCTTTCTTCTGTTGTAGAGTTTGTTTATAGCAGGGGATCACCAGATTGGCTTCCTTTTTTTGTAGGATAGCATCTTCGTTCTGTTAGGGATTGCATGATCCATGCACATGTGTAAGTGCTTATAAAGTGCAATTGCATAGGATTCATTAGTCCTATCTCTACTGTCCATCAGCATGGGTGTCGTGAAGTTTGCCACTTCTGTCTTAAGAAGCATGAAGTTGGCTTTGGAGGAATTTTTTATGGTAGTTTCCCTAATGGGGGTGGGGTGGGATGTGGAAGTCTAGGGTGATTTGCTTGTGGTCGGATCTGACCAACGAGGAATTGACCTCTGGTGTGGAACACCAGTTGCCCATGTTGGTAATGACCAGGTCTAAGATATTGCTGCCCCTGGTGGGGGTGTGGATAAGTTGATCCAAGGCATTGGAATTTATGAATTCCAGAAAACGTTGAGCACAAGAGTTGGTACATGAGTAGTTTTCCCAGTTAATGGTGGGGTAGTTGAAATCGCCCATTATTAGGGTGTTAGGTTGTACCCCAATATTTTCCAGTGTATCAAGAAATGAGGAGAGGGAATCCTGGGGCATGGTGGGGGATCTGTAGCAAGCTACAATTTGCATTACGGTCTTGCCCAGAGTTAGTTACACTTGGATAATCTCAGATGCATTATGCTGTGCAACTAGCCTGGAGGTGTGGATATCCTTAGTGAATATGGACACGCCTCCGCCTTTAGTGCTTCAGTCCAGGTTAGGTGCCAAAAGGTGTGGTATGAATTATAGCCTGGTAATGCAGGGGTTCTCCTTGGAGCTTGAACCAGGTCTCTGTCACTGCACAGACGTCAATGTTCTCCCTTTTAAGGAGTGCCTTGAGTGAGTGCATTTTGAGGTTTAGACTTCTAGCATTAAGTAGCATTATCCTCAATGTTTGCTTGCTTGTACTAGTTGCGGTGGTGAATTTGTCATTTGAATCTTGCCTAAAAAAGGCACTATAGGGGTGGCAAGAGCTTTAGCCAGTATCTGGAATCCAAGGGGGACAGGAACAGGCTATCTCTGGCAAAGCATCATGGTTTGTCGATCATGTCATCCCAGGCAGACAGATACTGGATCTCCTCAGAATGACACCAGAAGCTTAGCCAATTTTTGAAGTCAATCATTTTGTCCTTGTACTGTGGTATTATTCTGGGTGATGGCAGGATGCTACTCAGGGCTAGGGTCATACCTGCCAGGGCTACAAGATCAGAAAGCTCCTCCATGTCTCTTTTCATGTAGTCCTGGGAGGTACATCTCAGGTCATTCACACCAACATGGACAATGACAGAGTCATATTTGTACTTACTGTGGAGTGACCTGAGTGCATGCATTATGTGACGAATCTTGGCACCTGACAGGCAGCTGAGTAACTTTCTCCTTGTCTGGCCTGGTGAGTGGAACATCAGTGTGCCTGACTATAGTCACCTATGACTAGAGTGTTGGGTATGTTGTTATGCCTTATGGGCTATGGTTGAGAGGCACACTGAGTTTGTGGGCCATGTGTCATTTGGGTTGTGTTGGAGGGTGGAGGTTGCTTGTGTTTCTGCTTTGGAGGTCCCTGTTGCTTGGGCAGATTTTTTTGAGAGCCTCCGCAAATGTAGGTGTTTGTTTTGTGTTTCTATGTGTGTGTTTTGGTGGTGTAGGTTTTGAGGGACTATGTGATGAGTCTGGTGTGGTGCAAGTGTTTAACTTCTCCTCTTGACTGTCTAGTCCAGTCTTGGGTGTAGAGAGCTTTGCTTCCAGTTTTGTTATATAAGTGCATCTCTCACAGGTTGTAGTGTTGGGTGGTTGGAGGAGAGGGTTGTCTGTGTACATGAGGCAATTGCTGCATTGCCCCAAGATGCCCTGATTCATCAGGTAGACAGGAGAAAACACCGGTTGCTGACCCTTAGGCATGCCTGGATATGTACTTATTTATTAAGTACTAAAAACTGTCAGTGTTTTTGGCCTGCACCTCAGGGAAGTGTATCCCATATACCAGAGGCCCCAAGAACAATCCCTGGGGTATGCCACTCATTACGGGGGTACTGCTTGAGTTGGCTAACCCTAGTATGATTATGTTGGTTCTATCAATGAACCAATTTGCTACCCATCTGGTAACATATGTACTGATGCCTAGTTGACAGACTTCATGTACTATGGCCAAGTGGGGAATAGTGTGTAAGGCTTTGGCCAAGTCAAGGTGGCTGGTGTGTGCCACCTTTCCCTCATCCATGCCTTTGTTGACTGTCTCAGGAAAGTCAACCAGATTTTACTGACATACCTCCCCTTGACAAAGGCAAACTGACTGTGTGGGGTTGAGTATTTGGAGTTTGCCAATGTCCCTGTTAATGAGGTCCATGATCATCCATTGCATGACCTTGCAAATCAGGCTAGTTAGGCTGATGGGTCTTTAATTTCCTTGATCAGTCAACACCCCACCTTTGTGTAAAGGGATGGCAGTGGCTGTCCGCCACTCTGCTGTGACAAAGACAGTACTCTGGCTTTGGTTGGGTAGGGTGCATAATGGTGCTGCCAGTTCATGCCTGAGTTCATGTAGGTTGCAGGATGGGATGTATTCAGGTACCATGTAGGCTGTCTTCTTGGCTTCGAGAGGGAAGTAATGCCTTGTTCCTTAGTGATAAGGATTGGGTGGTCAGGTACTGGGGATGTCCTACTTTACTGATGGGGGGGGCAGAGGGGGGACCTTTCCACTGAATCTGTCAGCCAGTAGATTGGCTATATCTACAGCATTTATGTATGTGGTGTCCTTAACCATCACTTCTGCACAGATCTGGGGGCTTCCTTTGGCAATGCAGACATATGTGAGGAAAGCCTTATGATTATCTGTCTTAGATGTGAGCAATTTGGACTCAGAGTTGCCTTTAGAGGATTTCACTGGTGCTGTTATTTGTTTGTTCATGCTAAGGGGTGATAACTTCCAATTGTGCACCTGCTCCTTCTCGGTCCTGGACACAGTGTTATCCTTTTGTTATGTAATTCCATTATTGCAGATGTTTCCAGAGAGATTTATTCTCCCTCGCGGACAATGATGTTGTCCTGTCAGGTATTCCTGATTCCATGCATCTCTACATATGTACATTTGGACATTGATGCCTGTTCCTCCAGTGGGGTAGGGGGCTGTTCAGTTGTTTATAGCATCCCTCTGGTGGTTGTGATCAGCTTGGGAGACATTTTCATTTTACTATGGCTGGGGGTCAGAAGAGATGGTGATATCGAACATGACTGCTTTTTTGTCAGATCTTCTCAAGGAGGATGATACCGTATGAATGGTGCAGTGGTTAATCATGTTGGTTACTGCCAAGTCCCACATATGTATCACATCTTGCAGTGGTATAAAGTAGCTGTCCTAAGGATTTAGCATTGATAAGATGGGTGAATCTCTGTGCATTTCTGTTTTGGCATGGTTGGTTTTCCAATCAATGGTTTGGTATTATAAGTCAGCCAGAATCACAGTAAAGGAATGAATCTTGATAGATTTCTAGAGGGCCAGATATGTGGGGTGGGTATCCTGAGTCAGATATGTTGGCCTGTAGCTACCTATAAGTGGGGTCTTGTCAATGGTTAACTGCACTTGGAGTCTCTCGTGTGTGTCAGACTGTTTGACCAGCCTGGAGGTGTGTGTCTGTCTAATATATATTTATACTCCACCTCCTTTGGCTTTGCTGCCCACATTATGGAGTCTAGTTGTGTGATAGGATGAGTGATCAGGTAAGGATGGGTTGCTATCCACAGCTTTGACCAAGATTTCTGTGAGTACACAAATGTCACTATCTTCCAGGGTTATGAATGCTTGCAGCAAGTGCATTTTCCTGTTTAGACTCCTAGCATTTGGCGGCATGACCTTTAATTTGCTTTTTTGTTGAGTGTTTTATGTTGGTAGTATGGACCCCATGACTTTCCCTAAAAAGGCACTATGGGGGAGGCAAGGGCCTTTTCCAGAGGCCTGAAGGCCAAGTGAGACAGATGTAGGCTATCTCTAGTAAAGCAGCATGGTCTTTTGATCATATGTTTCCAGGCTGGCAGGCAGTGGATCCCCTGGAATGACACCAGTAAGTAAGCCAATTGTTACTGATAATCATTTTCTGTTTGTATTGAGCCATCATTCTGGGTGACAGTAGAATGTTGCTTAAGGCTAGGGACATGCCTGCATGGCACACATATTCAGCAAGCTGAATCATGTTTGTCTTTGTATAGTTCAGGGAGGTACATCTGGCCTCGTTCACACTGTCATGTATTAGGACAGAGTCATAACAGTACCTGATTTACCTGATAGTACCTGACTTGAGTGCATGTGTGGTATGGTGGATTCTGGCTTCTGACAAACAAGTAAGTGTGACTTTATCCTTATCCAACCTGGTGAGAGGCACATGTGTGTGCCTCACAATGGAGTAATATGTTGGGTTTATGGTAAAGCCTTAGTGGTTGTGAGACACTGGTCTGTGGACTATGCATGGTCTGTGGTGTGTAGGTTTGTGGAGTTCTCATATGTTTTTGCCTCTGAGGTGTCCTTTATTTGGGTTTTTGTTTTGTTGAGGACCTCCACTTATGTGAGTGTGTATTGTTTAGTTGTGGGTGATGTTTACTGACTCCATGCACTGCAGGAAACCTATGTTACTGCACAATTTGTTCTGATGTGCACATTCTCCATTTATCTGGCCAGTGGTTCCTCTTCTCCTTGTGTGTGTTTCTTTGTCATTCTATAGTCCAGTCACAGGCTTTGCCCATAGTGGCTGCTGTTATATATTTGTATTTCTGGTGTGAGTGGGGTAGACACAGTAACATCACACCTCTGAGTGTACCTATTTAGCAGGTTGTCCATCATTGGTTCACTACATCTGCTGTGGTCCTCAGACAGTTTGTGTTGCTATGTTATTATGAGGCTACATGTTGGCCCTAGCTGTTAAACCATCACAGACTACATCTGAACAGGCCCATATATAACAGTCAGACACAGGCCCACACATGAGGACAGGATGTTAATAATGCTCTGCCAAACACAGACAGTTAGGAGACCGGTTTGGTATTTGCTGCTTTTTCTTATGGGAATGATGTCTACTTCTCCACTGTCTGCCATTGATGTTATGACATGAACCTTTCTTGTTTTGCAAATAGTTTGGCAGCAAATGCAATGTTAGGAGAAGCAGAACAGATAGATGAAGCATACTTGTGGTCCTTCTGTGACAGGCTATCATTCCAGGGGTATGGATGGTGGCCAGTGACTTATTGTCAGTGCTAACACAGTAAGGTGGCAGCCATTTATAACCTAGCAGTACACTGACTTTCAGGTACCTGCTATCCTACTAGGCACAGTGTAGGTTACTCCAAGCTGTGTACTGTCCATATGTGTAGTCCCCTGTCCCTGACTTGTCCAGCTTTCCTGCAGTAATGGATATTGACTTCTGGACTCCTACAATAGGTGTAGCTGACATGGAAAATAGTTGGCACATAAGGTATTGGAACATAGACCCTGTCAACCACAGTAGTATACCTAGGCCACTAAGCCACAACAACCAAGAGGAAGTGCTGACCACTTCCTGACAGTATTAACCATGCATATCCATAGCTCATTGACCCCTGCATATTGTGGACATGCAGCAAGTTATCAAGTTGATTGGGGCAGCTCTGGGAATGTGTGGTCTGCTGCTATTACCCTACAAACATTAATTTACTGCATTTCTATGGGAACATGGGAGTGTTGGGGGTATACCTGTCAACTGTACACATTTGCACAGACTGTCTAGATGTTGGCTTTACATTTTGGTTCCATTTAGCATAGTGTTGTGCCTGTCTTGGAGAATACTGACATATCACTAAAGTCTGAAGGTTAGAATGTAATGGCAGACATTTGAGTTTCAGACTTCTTACCCTTCAGAGACTTAATGCAACTGCAAGACCTGCTGTGATATCACTGTGTAAGTCTGTAAGAGGAATATTTCATCATTGTTCCTATGTGTAGGCCTTTGCCAAACATTTCTTTATGCTTTTCTATGTCTGACTTGCTGGGAGAGTTGAGAGGTAAATAAGGGTCCCTAACACTGACATGCATGTATGTGACCTATGATCCCCTAGCTTGTTAGTCCCCCACATACACTGCAGTTAGATTTGTCACTTAGTCGACTTCTGCATACTCTGGGGAAGCCAGTATTGGGTGGACATTTTCTGTTGTCCCACATAGCTGTCAGTTGTCTGCTGCTATCCCAGGAGTCCACCCCATTCCCTTGCTTACATGCAGTGATACCTTAGATATGCTACAAAACGTACTACTCCATTAATTTATTGTTAAGAAGAGTAACTTACCTTGTGCCTGTGGCAGTTGTGAGGATGGTGCTTGAAGGCTGACTCTGTCAGATGCACCCAGTACACAGTCTATACATGGTAAGGTAAAGGTAGTGTGATGTGTGTGGCATCCATTTTACTTTGTGTGCGAGTTGGAGAGAGGTGTCAGTCCTTGGGTCCCTAGGGTGACAGTGTGTGTGCTATGCATTGCCTCTTTTCCAAGGCCAGGTCATACTGGGCATGCCTACGTCTGCCTACAGGGGCAGGCTGAGGGGGTTCCTCCTCCAAGTCCCCCTGTGCCTGAGGGGACCTTGGCAATGGTAGAGGGCTGTGTGCCCCTTCCCTGTGATGTTCCTGCCACAGCTGTTTCTGCAGGATCATATTATGTAGCATGGCACATACTATGAGCATGTGTGCACATGTGGCTGGAGAGTACTGCAGGGCTCCACCAGATATGTCAAGGCAGTGGAACTGTAACTTGAGCAGCCCAAACACATGCTCTACAATGTTCCTAGTTAGTGTGTGTGCCTCATTATGGCATTCTTCAGTGGGTGGGTGTGCATTTCTGATGGGTGTCATCATCCACAGTTCCAGTGCATAGCCAGCATCCCCCAAGAGATGGCCATACAGGATGTCCCCCCTGGCAAATGCCTGGTACAGCTGTGAGGTATGCCAGATGAGGGATTCATGATAACTGGTAGCACACACATTCATGATAATGCCCTGGGTATTGCACACAACTTGGCAGTTGATGGAGTGATAGCCCTTGTGGTTTAAGTACACTCTACTGTCCTCACCCGGTGATGCTTTGATGTGGAAGTGAGTGCTGTCTATTGCACCTAGTACCTCTGAGTAGTGTGCTACATGCTGGAAGAGATACATATTTCTGGTCCTCTCCTCAGGGGTACTAAGGAAACAAATGTGCTCACTGGCATGTCTTAGCATGACATCCAGGAACGCGTGGAGTACCATGTATGCAGATACCTGTGAGACTCCCATGATGTCCCAAGTATGTCTTTGGAAAGTACCTGAAGCTAGTTTTCTTAAGGCTACACATACCTTTGTTTTGATTGGGATGTGTCCCACTCTGTTGGCTCTGTGTCTGAGGTGAGGGAGACAGAGCTCGGTGAGTTGCTGTAGTATGTCCCTATTCACCTTGTAGCGCTCTAGTATCTCCAGCTCATTTAGCCCCTGAAAGGTTACCCTGGGTCTGAACACTCTTCTCCTCCTCAGTCTGGGCCAGTTGTCAGCATCATCCTCATCACCACCCTCAGTCTGTAGCATGTGGAGTTGTAGCAGCAGCAGCCCTTATCATTTTGTCAGTTAAAATTGCCAAGTGTGTACTCCAATGGTGCAGAGTTTGTGGGAAAAACCAGACCAGACTTGAAGGGTGTTTGCATACTTTATACTTGTGTGCTGCAGATGCTGCCTGTATGATTGTCTGACTGTGATATATTCCACCTGCCAGCTATATTATTGAGGGGTTTGAATGGGCCACTGTGAGTGGTAGAGGTCTTATTAGTGATTTGTAGTTAATTTCCTTTATTCTGCTATTTCCTTTTATTTTTTCAATTTCCTCTACATTTAAGTTCCACCATGCAACGTGCAAGTCGTGGAGCTAGTGTAAACAATGTTGAGCAGAAAGGGCCCTCCCCCAAACACCAGCATGCTTAGCTTCCTCAAACCAGCTAAGCAGCCTCAGACACATCCCCTTGCTTAACTGTGCTTAGCTGAGTGTAAATAGAAGCCGCAGAGCTCCAATGTGTTTAAACCAAGCATGACACACACCCTTTTCATTTCAGCTGCTTCTTCTGCCTACACCCCAGCATTACAGCTGGTACATGCTTAGATATCCATGGACATGATCTCCCATTTTGCTATTCAATAAATTTAGCTCATTTATATACCCCTACTGACTTATACCCAAGTTACACCACTACACCGGAGCCTATGTGCTTAGCAACCACTGCTAACTGTCATTGTTATGATTCTGCATGCTGCCCTGTATGCTGCAGTCCACTTAAAACAACCCCATATATATCTATATATATATATATATATATATATATATATAAATATACATATACATATATATATATATATATATATATATATATATATATATATATATATATATATATATATATGTGTATGTATACATAAATATATATATATATATATATATATATATATATATATATATATATATGGGAACACTTCACATAATCGAATTACTGAAATCCAATTTCATATGGTGAGACCATATGATCGAGATTTCAGTAAATCGAATATGTGTAGTGTTTAAAAATAAAAGTTTACTTACCTTAATACATTGCGTGCACACAGAGGCAAGGATTCTTGTATGCTGTGTGTGTATGTAATGTTTTATTTTTTTTGCAGTGTTGACAGGAAATGAGAAATCTCCCGTTTTGCGCTTCCGCATACAGCGCAAGACGCGAGATTTCCATTTCACTGTAGCGATCTTGGAGTTGGTATATTTAAGTAGGGGGTGTGGGGCACAGCCCCCACATGAGTGCAGGGGCAAAGCCCCCCTGCAAAAGCGAAGTTTGTCTTTTTTTTCTTTTTTTTTGGTTTCATTTCAGAAGTTTGAGTTTACGAAACTCTATCTTTTGGTTTCGGTTATTTGCAGTTCGAGATTTTGTAAATTCGAGCTTCTGAAGTGAATCCATATATATATACATATATATATATATATATATATATATATATATATATATATATATATATATATATATATATATATATATATATATATATATATATATATATATATATATATATATATATATATATATATATATATATATATATATATATATATATATATATATATATATATATATATATATATATATAAACAAGTTTGATTTTTTACAATTTTTCAAGACTCTGGCATGTCAATGGCCATAGTTTTGACCATTGGCATGCCTAATGAACATAATACATGCTTTACTTTAAATTGTCATGCCCCGTTTTTACTTTTGCAGTAATGCATGCAGTTGCTAACTTCATACATTTCTGCTGCAGACATGGCTCCAACACGAATGCCTGTCTGCTTCCTGGATCACAACTTCACCTCATTTGCATGGTTTTCACCAGCAAATGAGGTGATTTGTATTATTACATCATATCCATGCTGGAATAATGCCGGGAGGCTCATGTACGCCTCCAGCCTTGTTTCCTGGATCTTACAGGCTCCGAACTTCATGTTTGAGATGTGCCAATATGCCTACATGGTGTGTAGGCTTTACCGAATTTACCCCCAATGTTTAATGACTCTGGAAATATACTACTCAGTAAATTAACTAGACAGCATTCGGTCATATCAAATTATTTTATCACCTTTGTCCCTGCACACTAATACTACTTTATAGATTTCTAAGCTCTATAAACTGTCTTATCGTGTAATGACCTATCAAGCATCCAGCTGTCTGACAGTAACTGCAGAAGATTAAGGCAAAGAGCCATTAATAAACTGCTTCATGGGGTCCATGGTTTGATTCCCACAGCCACCATTTGTGTGCTGTGTAGCCTTCCGCAAAGTGACTTAACTACAAAGTGTTCTGTGAACTATTGCTGAAATGGTATTCTAGACCACATAGTAATTATTTATGAACCTATTTAATTTTTAGGACATAGCCTAAATGATTAAACAACACCAACTGTGAGTAAATTTTATGATACCCAGAACCAGAAGTGGATTATTGTTATTATACAATGATAATATTTAAGTTAAAAAAAAGTTAACCTTTTCTAAATAATGGTATTGTATTTATGGACTTCACTGCTCTTTCTTAGTCTTAGTCTTAGTCTTAGTCTTAGTAAGTCTGGGGCATGTAGTATGTGAATTGCATATGCACTATGCCTGAAAGTACCTGTACAGTACAATAAAGTTCCGGTTTCTGCCTGTTTTTTTTTTTTTTTTTTAACACTAATGAGGAATTCCTTGCAGTTCCTTCTAGTCAGAGTTGACATTTTCTGTTTCTTTTTTTTTTTTTTTTTTTTTTGTGTGTGTAGGTGAGCAGAGTCTGGGGGTGCTTTTTATGCAGATATTTCTATTGGTCCTCACAGCATTGAGAACCGTGTTTTTTTTTAACTTGCAGTATGCTGCTGCAGAGAATGCTTTAGTGTTATGTGGTAGTGTGCACAGTTTTTAACAGAGTCTCCAGTTAAGTGGCACTGAGAAAGAATGTGAGTTTTAGTTGGTCTACTTACTGTTGTGATCACTCACATCACTGGCAGTGTGTAAGTTTCTGAGTGAGAGAAGGAACAGAAGCCATCTTGTTTTTTAGAAGTGAAATAATACATTTGAAATTTAATGTACGGCTGGCCAATGTGTGTGTGTGTGTGTGTGTGTGTGTGTGTGTGTGTGTGTGTGTGTGTGTGTACTGGGGGAGGTAACTTTCCACTGCTTGTGACTGTGAAATACATTTGCCACTTTGTCACTCTGCTTGCATTGATTTAAAACAGTCACACTGGCTGGGCTGTACAATCAGCCTGCTTGTTTTTGAATAGTAATTAGCTTTTATTATATTATAAGAATTACTATATATAATTTCCAGTCATTACTGCTGTTTTGTATAGATTTTTTGTGCTTACTTTATATAAGTAAAATTAAATTAGATTCTGGAGTATATAGCACTGAATAAAGTAAAACAGCAGTAGTAAATATAAGAAGAGATGAAGTTATAGTGAACTAGTTTTCTGGCCTAATATGACAAATTCTATGAAATATATTTTTCAAGTACTTTGTTCAGACTTTGGTATTTTACCAAATTTTTCATGTAAGATTGACATATCATTATCCCTGGCTATATCCCTGGCTATATGTAAGATACTTTATCCCACTGCAACTCTACACAAGGTATATCCCACCTACAATACTGTGTAGTGTGTTATCAGATTTTGCAACTCCTGCAAAAGAACAACATAATCCACAGACTACAACTAGTATTGCATACAAACTATGTGCAGTGCCCTCCCCATTATTTGCAAAGTAACAAAGTGGGTCAGACTGTTTGATAACTGCGTCATCACTTACCCATTTCATACCTGCAGTGCCTTTCTGTGTACCAACTCAACAATACTATAATTTTGGATACATTAATTAAGAAACTTTCTGAAAGCATCATAGTCTAAAACTTTTCTCAAAAAATACCCTATCACCCTACATGATCTCATGATTTGTTAAACTATAGCTGTGCTAAGCCTGTTTCAGATAACTGTGAATTTTAAAGTCCTTCATCCTTATATCTTTTCTATTGCCATAATTGTCTAAGGGTCCTCATTTGATGTCTCTAGTGGGCAATATAGTTCATCAGTTCGCATCATACCCAGCACACCTGTGCAGTACTTAACATGCTTCAACTAGGCTAGGACACTACTTGTGTATCCAATATCTTGATGGTGTAGTGCCCCATCCTCTGTCTATTCACATATTTTAGAGACACAAAAATATTTTCCCACCACCCATCCTCTCTTAGACAATATGTCATACAAAAAGGGTATATCCTGTCATGATAGTGAATTGTTATAAATAAAAACTTCAACAAACCATGGAAAAGAAAAAAAAAATGGAAAAAAACAGTGAGCCGCCAACCCTGCAATTAACAGCAACAGCACACAATTATGAAAAAAAATTCAAGAACACTTTAAATGTAAAAACAATAAAAACATAAGTGCTTTCATCTGTGGGAGGTTGGCATAATGGTTACGGTGTTTACCTCACAGACACAACGCGTAGGGTTTGATTTTCACATGGGGCCCACAAGAGTAGCTAGCCTAGTACTAGTCTATGAACTTATGAAGATGTAATTAGTGTCTCATGTCACAAAATTTTATATATCATTCCCCAAACCAAGTATAAATAATTAATGAATAATTAATAAATGCACCCCCGAGCACAAACAATCAAAAATATTAAAAGTACCTTTAAAGAGCTTTTAATTTCAAAACACTAGAAATAATTTGATTGTTTAGACCAGGCCAATATGTTGCATTCAAGCATAATTGCCAATCAAGTTTGCGCTGTTCCAACAATAATGTCTACACCCCTTTCCTTTTATTGATAAAAATAGACTCAAGTACAATATAATGAGAATACCATTCAGGTTGTTCTATAACATGTCTAGCCAATGCATTCATAATATTCTTCTGTTTTATGTTCCTTAAATGTTCATAAATATGTTTTTTTCAATTTATCAGTTATTCTTATATAAAATCAAGAACATAAAGTGCATTATACTACCCTATCAGTGTTACAAGTGTATTTTGCACTCAAACATATTTCCACTTTATTAGTTACCAAGTCACCAGTTTCCAAAATATATTTGCAGTAACCACAAGAGCCGCATTTCCTCATTGTACCCTCAATATATGATTTTTTTCTTTTCAAAAATATCCTTTAAGTTTTTTCCTTTTTTGTAAAAAAAAATACGCTTCTCGCCCACAAAATGTATAATATCTCTTTCCATATTTAAAATCTCTCATTTTTTTATCAAAATGTTTCTAACATAATAACCACTGCCACAATAAATTGTAATAAAAGCACTTTTAAAGTTCCTTTCTTTTCCTTCTTTGTTACCGATATAGTTCTCGATTATTGTTTTTTTTAAGAGGTTAAAGTCATTCTAATTCTCATTTATTATAGTAGATGTTGTTCTTTGAATATTATCACATTTAGGGGGCCTTTCATCTTTTAAAACTGGCTTAAAATATTCCCTTTCATATTTGTTTATGACTTCTATCATAATTTCATTTACCAGATCCATAGGGTAACCTCTTTTTCAAAACATACTTTTTCTTTTTCACAAATCACATTCAGTTAGAAAAGACTCATCGATGCTCAACATCCTTGCTGCCCTTACAAATTGTCCTTTTACAAAAGGATTATTTTGTTTAAAGGGGTGAGCACTGGTGAAATGTAAAAAACTGTTCAAATATGTTTCTTTCCTAAATATGTCAGAAACAAAACCCTGTGCCCTTATTTCTCTCTTTAATAAACCATAAAGGTATGATATTTGAGTGTCACTGACAGTATAGCTGAAACATAAACATGTGGCTGTGCTATTGATATATCCAATAAAATTATCTATATGATCCCTGTTTCCCTTTGAAAGGATAAATATGTCATCTACAAAATGAGTATAGAAGCCACAATTTCTGTAATATGGTGAATTGACCAAATACTTCTTCTCCCATTGGAGCATAACAATGTTAGCATATAAGCACCCACATGATGGCCTCATGGCCACCCCCTTCTTTTGTAAAAAGTCATTCTCTTCAAACTTAATAAAGTTGCTCATTAATACTATGTCCAACAGTTGTTCAAACATATTTATTTCCACTTGTGGGATATCTTTATCTAAACAATATTCACAAAACCATTGTACCCCTATGTCATGGTGCTTCACCATGTAGAGATCCTTAATGTCAATAGTTAAACATATTAAATTCTACTCAAAGGGAATATTATTTATCTTTTCCAAAAACTCCCAAGAATCTCTACACATATTCACCTCTTTTTTACCAATAGCTTCAATTTATTGTCAATGAACTTTGCTATAGATTGAGTCATGTAACCCTTGGCATCTACTATGGGGTGCATGGGTGGCTGTGCAATTTCTTTCTGTAATTTGGGTAAACCAAAAATCACAGGGTTCATAGGGTGGGGTATGTTCAAAACCTTTTACTCATCAATGGAGATAAGTCCTTCAATAAACAAATCCTCTAGATCTCCCTTAATTTTCCTATAGGCCATATTCATTTGTTTGAAGGAAAGTAATTCATATGTTTCATTATCTAAAATTTATTTTATTTTCTTGGAGTAATCATCTTTGTTCAATATAACTAGCCTGCCCCCTTATCAGGCTTCATAATCCTAATTCCTTTTTCTTTTTAATTCTATTCAAACATACTTTCACTATTTTTGGTGAATTGAGGTGTTGAAAGTGCTGGAATCATAGTGTGGGGTCCACAGTATTATTCACTCCTTTAAACATTAACATTCAGATTTAATTTCCTAATAAATACTTTAAGTCAATTAAGGTGTTCGCAATATCAAACACATTACTAGAAATAAAGGATAGTCCTTTCACAAATAAGTCTACATCAGTCACAATTGAAGAATAATTATAGGCCTTAAAATCATTGTCACTATAATTCACAATGGTACGAGGTGGCAACTGAACTTAACTCATTTTATTCCCCGCAGTCCCTCTCTGGTTCCATCTCTGCATATTGCAGCCTCTCCTCTGAGGGGGAATTTCCCACTGATTTTTTTGCCCCATATATGAGATGTTTATGATTTAACAAGTTGATTCATCTGGGATGGGCTTTGTATATTATGTAAGATTGACTGATTGTGCTTGGTGGTGTGTTCATTAATTATTCATTAATTATTTATACTCAGTTTAGGAAGTGATGCATAAAATTTTGTGATGTGAGACACTAATTGCATCTGATGACATTTCTTAATGGGAAGAGATGAAAGCGCTTATGTATTTATTGTTTTTACATTTAATAAAGTGCTCTTGGATTTTTTCGTAATTGTGTGCTAATGCTATTAACTGTGGGTTCGGCAATTCAGCATAACAGTGAATTGCTCACACCTTTCTCTTAGTGACATAGTAAAGTGATTCTGTGCATATGCACACAACAATAAGACATCACCATTTACCTCCCTTATGACTCTACCTACCTGCACATTGCATTGCACAATAATAATACTCACTGTTTCACAAACACTACTGCATGACCATCTACTACCCTCATTTCATGTTATACACCTCAGTCAATTCCTGAAGTACCTACAGCAAAATTTGTGTAATATCACACCAATTGTATCTCTACGTTGATGTTAAATGAAACAGTTGTGAAAATACACCAGGAAAATAAATGTGTAAGCATCTGATTTTATCTGGTCTAAGACTCCCACCCCTAAAAGCAACATGTTCATGCAAAAGCAAAACCCATCCATGTAATTGTCCCAGTGTATCCTACCTTCATCAGTAAAGCAGAAAGTCATCATAGTACCTCAGCAGCACACCTCTCACACTGGTTTCTGATACACATGTATCATTTCTGTGAATGCTGCCTGCACATGTATCATTTTTGTGAATGCTGCCTATTCTGCACAGTCTTTATATGTCTGTGCATTTTCCATGGTTTTGTATATGATTTTATTATTTTTGTTAAATGATAAGGCAGCATTGCCCTCAATATACGCTATATGCTACCTCAGATTTTGTGAATGGCATTAGTTTGCTCATAGCATTTAATACTAAGCAGAAAACTACCAGATATTTTAAGTTTTACCTTTTTTCCCACGCAGGTTGTATTAAGAAAAAAAAAAGCATGATACCTAGCAGTTTTAGCACCCTTACAGTTTCACTTGTATCTGTGCTCACTAGTCCTCCTTGACTGACTGCATCATTCAATTTAATGTGTATTATGCCATTTCCAGAATACTATTCATGATGCATAACATCGCTGTTTCTCTGACATCCACCCTTTTGTCTCCAAAGTCATTGAACCCAGACATTTCACAGTGATCCAGGCAGTATGCTATTTGTACCTCTTTTGCTCACCTTTGCCTTACCACCTCCACTGAACTATTTTAAAAGGGACTATAAGCTTCTTTGCACAAATCTTTCTCATAAAACACACATTTTCTGACATCTCTTCCTCCTGCTACAACCCCATAACCCTACCTCTACAAAACATACACCTCATTTTTTATCAATTACTCTTGTCTTGTTTTAGGTAATAATTTTACATTTGACTGATTCTAGTGTCCCCTTGCTTTATTACTGTCTATTTGAGCAATTTTAAAGCCCGCACCCTAGTTACTGTCTACCTGATCAATGTTAGTGTCCCTCTGAGCTTAGTTCCTGTATACCTGATCGACATTACTGCCCCCCTGCTTGGTTACTGTCTACCTGATCGATGTTAGTGTCCCTCTGAGCTTAGTTCCTGTATACCTGATCGACATTACTGCACACCTGCTTGGTTACTGTCTACCTGATCGATGTTAGTGTCCCTCTGAGCTTAGTTCCTGTATACCTGATCGTCATTACTGCCCCCTGCTTGGTTACTGTCTACCTGATTGATGTTAGTGTCCCTCTGAGCTTAGTTCCTGTATACCTGATTGACATTACTGCCCCCCTGCTTGTTTACTGTCTACTTGATCAATGTTAGTGTCCCTCTGAGCTTAGTTCCTGTATACCTGATCGACATTACTGCCCCCCTGCTTGGTTACTGTCTACCTGATTGATGTTAGTGTCCCTCTGAGCTTGGTTCCTGAATACCTGATCGACATTACTGCCCCCCTGCTTGGTTACTGTTTACCTGATGGATGTTAGTGTCCCTCTGAGCTTAGTTTCTGTATGCCTGATCGACATTACTGCCCCCCTGTGTGGTTACTGTCTACCTGATGGATGTTAGTGTCCCTCTGAGCTTGGTTCCTGTATACCTGATCGACATTACTGCCCCCCTGCTTGGTTACTGTTTACCTGATGGATGTTAGTGTCCCTCTGAGCTTAGTTTCTGTATGCCTGATCGACATTACTGCCCCCCTGCTTGGTTACTGTCTACCTGACGGATGTTAGTGTCCCTCTGAGCTTAGTTCCTGTATACCTGATCGACATTACTGCCCCCTGCTTGGTTACTCTCTACCTGACGGATGTTAGTGTCCCTCTGAGCTTAGTTCCTGTGTACCTGATCGACATTAATGCCCCCTGCTTGGTTACTCTCTACCTGATGGATGCTAGTCCTCCCCTTCATTGTTACTCTTCTACCTGACTGATGTCAGTACCCCTCTGATCTTGGATCCTGTCCACCCCTTAATATCTAATCTTACTTAAATCTCTATGTCCACTCTGTACATACTCTTACTTGTTTATGGAAAATCATATCACCATCTTTTTCCTTCACCCTCCCCAGCATACACACACCTTCACATAAGCACACACAAACACCACCCCATATACATACATGTGTGCATAACCACAGACATGGACACAAAGCAGACAGATGCATGCACAAACACATACACACCAGGCCCCAAAGTACTTATTTCTCAAGCTCCACTCATCCTGTTCCTGTACATAACCCACCTTCTTATTGCCAGGATGTACCAGCTACTAGGTATTACCTTGTCATCATCCACCTCCCGAAATATCTTCTCCCTAAAGTTCTTTGTGATTCCATATTGAAAATGTCAGATTATGCTGCTAATAGTCAGAAACATGCAACAGGAATCAGAACAAAACTCACCTTCTGCATGAAATAATATGAACAAAGCTTCACAAGTAAAACAGTTCCTCAGTCTGGCTTCAAAAAGACTGTATGAAACAACAAGCTAACACAGTATAGGTACATATATTGTCATACCTACTATTAAGGAACAAAACTACAAACAATGACAATAGGTCCATATAAATAAATAGGGCTCCTATGAGTTCAACGAAAACGCATTATGTCGAATGCATTTTCGTCGACACATGTAGAGCAAACAGGCAAAACAGCGAAGAGGCTGTTCAGCGAAATTTTTCCCTGGGAAAGAAGTTGCTTGACCGCTTCGTTGTTTTGCCGTGTTCTGAAGTGTAGTGTGGTCCCTTGTCCGGTATAGCTCCCGAGCATGATTGTGCAACAGTTACTGACCTTAGGGTTAGGGTGCGGGTTAAGGTAAGTGCATATGTATGAAAGTGTTTACTGTTGTATATTTTATGTTAAATGTATGGTTGAGTTCCGTGTGTATGTGTTTTAAGTTGTTTACTTTTGTTTTGGGGTGGGGGTAGAGTTAGGGTTAAGGTAAGTGTGTATGTGTTTGGAGCTGTTTATGTGAATGTGCGAGAGTTACTGACCTTAGGGTTAGGGTGTGGGTTAAGGTAAGTGCATATGGTTTAAAATGTTTAATGTTTTTTTTTCGTTAAATGTATGTTTGGGTTATGTGCATATATGTATTTAGTTGTTTACTGGTTTTTGGGGGGATATAATTAGGATCGGGTATGTGTGTATGTGTTGGAAGTGTGTAATGTGGGTTTTTTTTGTGGGGGTTGGAACAGCGATTTCTTTCCCTAGGAAAGAAGTCGCTGTTCTTCGGATTCAACATTTTCAGCTTTCGCTGAAAATGTGTCGATGTAAACATCGTTCGCTGTTTTAAGCATTCGATGTTGCAATATAGACCCAAATAAATATTGTCTTTTTTTCTATAACTGGCACATACAAAACTATTATTGTAGCACTCCAGTCACTGTTTTACCTGCATCTGTGTCTACATGTTACAGATCTCAATTTTATATTCTGTATAAACCTATATTTTATGTTATTGCCATTTGCACATCACCAGCGACATCAGATACGACAAATAGAAATGACAGGAGAATCTAGAACACACTCTGTGTAGACATGTGAGAGATGCATTTATATATCCAAATTAGAAGCCATGCACTCTCCAGCCAAGACCAGAAAAGCTGGTCAAGAGGCGGTCAACACTTGCACCACACCACATGGAACACATAGCCCTCCAGGACACACACACCAGCACTGCCTTCACAAAAAAAACACAAACCACACACCCACCTTTGTGGAGGCCATCAATAAAAATTTACCCAAACAGCAGAGACCTCCAAGGCAGAAATGCACTCGACCACCACAACACAACACTAATCACGAGATACATAACTCTCCTAAACAGTGTGCCACTCAACCAAAGACCCTAAGGCAACTAACTCTGGGCAAAACTGCAATCCAAATTGTAGCTTGCTACAGATCCCCCACCATGCCCCAGGATTCCCACTCCTTTTTTCTTGATGTACTGGAAAATGTTAGGGTTCAACCAAACACCCTAATAATGGGCAACTTCAACTACCCCACCATTAACTGGGAAACTACTCGTGTAACAACTCCTTAGCTCAAAGCTTTCTGGAATTCATAAAGTCCAGTGCCCTGGATCAACATATCCACATCCCCACCAGGGGCAACAATATCATAAACTTAGTCATTACCAATATGAGTGACCGGTGTTCCACACCTGAAGTCAATTCCTCATTGGTCTGATCTGACCATAAGCTAATCACCTTGATATCCACATCCTGCCCCCACCCCCCCCCCCCCATTAAGGAAACTACGGTAAAAAATGTCTCCAAAGCCAACATCATGCTTCTTAAGAAGTGGTGAACTTCATGACACCCATGCAGATGGACAATACAGTTACAATTGTTGAATCCTACACATATGCACTCTATAAGCACTTACACGAGTGTATGGATCGTGTTATCCCAAACAGAACCAAGACACTATCCTCCAAAAAAGGAAGCCAATATGGTGGTTCCCTGCCATAAACAAACTGTACAACAGAAGGAAGAAACAGTTGCAAAAGAGAGTAAAATCCCATGAGTGGAGGAGCTCCCTGGTCAGCCTCAGTAAGAAGCTGAGATCCCTTATAAGATCCTCCAAAGCTAGCTACGAAAACAAAATTGCCACTAATTCTAAGGACAACCACAAAGCATTCTATAGCTACGTCAAGAATCTCTGTGACAACACCCAGATCTGCTCTGAGTTACAGCACAACGGCACAAAAATTACAGAACCAAATGATATTGCCAACATCCTAGCAGATTGGTTCAGTGCTAACTTTACCCACCCCCACCCCCTAAAGGGCCCATATCTATACAGGAAGAATGCAGAGTCCCTGTAATCACAACTACACAGGTAAAAGCTGCACTCTCTAAAGCCAAAAACACAGCATCCATAGGACTGAACAACATCTCAGGCTGCATTTTACATGAACGTCACAACGAACTAGCTCCTCACTTAAGCACCATGTTCAATAATAGCCTTGCATCAGGCTTTATGCCCACTGAATGGCACACAGCAACAGTTATCCCACTCCACAAATGGGAGCCACCACTGATCCCGGAAACTATTGCCCTATTAGCCTGACGAGCCTGGTCTGCAAGGCCATGGAACTTATCATCATGGAACTCATAAACAAAGACATTGGTAACCTCCAAACTCTGGATCCCACCCAGTTCGGGTTTGTGAAAGGTAGATCATGCCTCCTGAACCTGATCAACTTCTTTGAGGCAGTCACCAAGGCCGTAGATGAGGGTAAGGTGGTTCACACAGCCTATCTTGACCTCGCCAAGGCTTTCGACACCATCCCCCATTCTGGAATTATAGCTAAACTCACTAATCTAGGTATAAATCCCTACGTCACAAGATGAGTTGCCAACTGGCTCACTGACAGAACCCACAGTGTAAAAGTTGCAGACTACAAATCTGACCTCAAACTAGTGACAAGTGGAGTACCACAGGGTTCAGTCTTGGGACCTCTCCTGTTTGGCATCTACTTCTCTGAAGTACAGGCTAACATAGAAGGCCTCTGGATAACGAAGTTCACAGTTGACTGCAAACTAGGAGCCATAGTAAATTCCCCAAGTGATGTGGACATCCTACAGAAGGGCTTCGCTGAGACAGATGCCTGGTGTCAGAGCCATGGCCTCAAGCTCAATGCCAAAAAGTGCAGTGTCATCCCCTTTGGTAAAAACTCTGTCCCCATGAACTACCACATAGGCAGCAATCTACTCAACACCGAATGTGTGATAAGAGACCTTGGGACCCAGGTGAACAGTAGTCTCTCCTTTGATAGTCACATCACCACAGTAGCTAGGAAGTCCTTCTACTTGGCATACCTCACCATAAAAGGGCTCTCATCCAGGAAAAAATAGGTCATTGTTCCCGTCTACTCGACACTCATTATACCCATTATAGAGTACAATGCCCCTTTTGGAATGCATCTCACAAGACATCTGCAGCAGCTGGAAAGGCCACAGAAGTACCTCACAAAAAGGATTACTGGCCTCAAACAAATGCCCTACACTGTTCATCTCAAAAAACTCCAGCTTTGCTCCGTAGCATATCGCCTACTCTGAGGAGATCTCTGCCTATCATATAAAGCTATGTCAAACCCAGAGCTGTTGGACATGCTACACCTAAAGAAATCCCAATCCCTCCGAGCTACACTCCCTAGGGAACCTAAACTTTGTCACCACAATAAACAGGATATGCTGGAGGGATAGATTCCTGTCCCAGATACTTCCCATACTCTGGAACAGGCTACCCATCTATATCAAGCAAAGTTGTGCATTAGCACTCTTCAAGAAATATCTTGATGAGTGGATGGGAAATAGAAAATACGCCTTGGGGATCACTTCTGTGTCTCTGTTCGACAGTGGCACAGGAAAATAACTTTCTTGGGTGGCATAAGCCAAAGAACCTTGTTAGCTAGGCTTACATAGGCCCTTGGGCCGATAGCCTAGTACCTACCTATGAACCTATGAACCTACAGAGTTGTTATACTGTCAATATTGCAAAACGTAACGGACTTTGAATATATGCTGCCTACCATAGCGAAGAGGCCTAATAATTTATTCACAACTTAGAACATATAGATGTGTATACATAATGAACAATCATTTGCAAATGTTCATTTGTGCAATATTCACTGTCCTTATGCTCTTCAACCAACATATGCACAGTTTTCTAGTAATATAGTACAGAATTACAGGAAATGCCTGCCTCCATCAACATGATATGGTTTTCCAAAAATTACAGAAAGATGTCATTCCTTATCATCTGCCTCATCTGTTTATGTAAATGTAAGCTTCAGTTAGTTAATCATATTTTCCAAGCATTAGAAATCTTACAGTTTGCATGATCTCCCGTGAATCTTCCACTATAGAGTATATGTCTCAGGAGGCCTTTTCTGATGGGAAAACATACATTAAACCAGTCTAGATTGCTCCATAAATGTGCCTGCAGAACAACTCAGTACATGCTTCCACAACTTGTAACTTATAACTCAGTGAAATTATAGGTTCATAGGTTCATAGGTTCATAGGTAGGTACTAGGCTATCTGCCCGAGGGCATTTTTAAGCCTAGCCAGAGTGTGTCAGCTTTTGCCACCCCATTAATTAATTAACTGAGCCTCTATCAAGCAGAACCAATGAAGTGATCCCAGAGGTGTATTTTCTGTTACCCATCCACTCGTCAAGGCTTCTCTTAAAGAGTGTTAGTGAGGGGCTCTGCCTAATGTAGTTAGGAATTTTGTTCCAAAGCATGGGGAGTCTCTGTGACAGGAATCTATCCCTCCAGCATGTTCTATTTATTGTTGTGGTGAGGTTTAGCTCACTAGAGCACGTGGCTCGCAGTGACTTGGATTTCTTTAGGTGGGGCATGTCCATCAATTCTGAGTTGGACATGGCTTTGTAAGTCAGGCAGAGATCACCACTGAGTAAGCGAAATGCCACTGAGTACAGCTAGAGCTTTTTCAGTCGGGCTAGATAGGACATACGTTTGAGGCCAGTAATCCTCTTGGTGAGGTGCTTTTGTGGTCTTTCCAGCTGTTGGAAGTGTCTTGTGAGATACATCCCAAATGGGGCATTGTACTCTATGATATGTCTGATGAGTGATGAGTAGAGGGACATTATAACCTGTTTATTTCTAGATGCAAACCCCTTAGTAATTAAATGGGCCACATAGAAGGATTTCCTCACTACTTTGGCAATATGATTGTCAAAGGAGAGATTACTATCTGCCTGGGTCCCCAGATCTCTTATTACCTCTTCTGTGCTAAGGGGGCTGCCACCTATGTGGTAATTCATGGATGTTTTGTTTTTCCCAAACGGGATGACTGTATTTTTTGGCATTTAGCTTGAGGCCATGACTTTGACACCAGGTGTCTGTCTCAGTAAGTCCTTTTTGAAGGATGCCCGTGTCAGCTGGAGAGTCAATTGTGGCTCCCAGTTTGCAGTCATCAGCAAGCTTGGTTAGCCATAGTCCTCCAGTGTTTGCCTGTACTTCTGAGAAATATATGCCGAACAGTAGGAGTCTCAGAACTGAGCCTTGTGGGACACCACTTGTGACTGGTTTAGAGTCGGACCTGGAGCTTTCTATTCTTACCGTGTGAGTTCTGTCTGTAAGTTGGCAACCCATCTTGTGACGTAGGGGTTTATGTTCAGGCTGGTGAGTTTTTCTATAATACCCGAGTGAGAAATGGTGTTGAACGCCTTGGCGAGATCAAGGTAGGCTGTGTGAACCACCTTTCCCTCATCTATGGCCTTGGTGACTGTCTCAAAGAAGTCAACCGGGTTTAGTAGGCATGATTTGCCCTTAACAAAGTCGAACTGGGTCGGGTCAAGTGTTTGGAGGTTCCCAATGTCTTTGTTAATGAGTTCCATGATGATGCGCTCTATAGCCATGCAGATCAAGCTAGTCAGGCTTATGGGGCGATAGTTACCAGGGTCAGTTGTGGCCCCTCCTTTGTGGAGCGGAATAATGATTGCTGTGCACCATTCTATGGGCACATAGCCTTGTAGAGAGGCTGAGGCTGAACAGCATGTTTAGGTGGGGGATTAGTTCATTCTGTAGTTTGTGCAAGACGCAGCCTGGGACACCATCTGGCCCCATTGATGCTGTGTTTTTGGCTTTTGAAAGGGCTATTTTCACCTGTGCTTCTGTGATTTCCGGGATACTACACTTTTCTGGTATTGTTGTGGGCCCTTTTGAAGGTGAAAGGGAGGTGAAGTTTGCACTGAATCTACCTGCCAGGATGGTGGCAATATCAGTAGGTTCAGTATATTTTGTGCTATTTTGCACTAACTCAGAGCATATCTGTGAGTTGCAACTTAGATTCTTGACATAGCTAAAGAAGTATTTGTGGTTATCTTTCAAATCCTTGGCTATTTTTCTTTCGAAGTTAGCATTGGATGATTTTATGAGGGCCTTAGTTTCTTACTGATACTGATCAGGGATGTCTTTCCTTCTTGGGATTTGCTTTTTTTCTGAACTAGTTTCCTCCTTCTGTTGTTTAACCTGTTTATGGCACCAGACTGGTTTCCTTCTCTTAGGGGAGTGAGTCTTGGTCTAGCTAGGGATAGCACGATCCATGCATCCTTGTAGTTGCTCATAGAGTGCAATTGTAAAGGATTCTGCATCTTGGGCAGTGTTATCCTTTAGCGTGGGGGCTGTGAAACTTACCACCTCTGCCTTAAGTAAGGTGAAGTTTGCTTTAGAAAAGTTTTTCACTGTGGTTTCCTTGGTTGGGGGTGGTGGTGGGGTGTTGACATCCAGGGTGATTAGTTTATGGTCTGATATAACCAGTGACGGGTTGACCTCCATTACGGAACACCTGCCACCCATGTTGGTGATGACCAGGTCCAATATGTTGTGGCCTCTGGTAGGGGAGTTTACCAGCTGATACAGGGCATTTGAATTGATAAATTCTAGGAAGCGCTGAGCGTGGGAGTTTGTACTCAAGTAGTCTTCCCAGTTAATGGTAGGGTAATTCAAATTGCCCAATATCAGGGTGTTCGGTAGGACCTTCATGTTTTCCTGTGTCTCCAGAAAGGTGGAGTGGTGGTCCTGGGTCATGGAGGGTGATCTGTAGCAGGCCACAATTTGCATTGTAGATTTGCCCGATGTTAGTTGCACATGGATGATCTCAGAGGTATTATGCTGCGCCACTAACCTGGAGGTGTGTGTATCCTTGATGAATATGGATACAGCCCCTCCCTTTTGTGTTTTGGTCTGTATTCTGTGGCCAAAATGTGTGGTATGAGTTGCAGCCCAGTAGTGCTGGACTGCTCTCTGGAGCCTTGAACCAGGTTTCAGTTACTGGATAGATGTCGACGTTCTCCATACTTAGGAGTGTTTCAAGCGCATGCATTATGAGATTTAAACTTCTGGCGTTGAGTAGCATAACCCTCATGTTTTTACTTGTGCTGTTTATGGTGGTGGGTTTGAATTTTGAACCTTGCCTATAAAAGGCACTATGGGGGCAGCAAGAGCCTTGGTCAGTATTCAAAAGCCAAGGGGTGACAGGTGCAAGCCGTCTCTTGTGAAGCAACGCGGCTTGTCGAGCATGTCATCCCAGGCTGACAGACACTGGATCCCCTTTAAATGACACCAGAAGCTTAGCCAATTGTTGAAATTGATCATTTTTTCTTTATACTGAGGTATCATTCTTGGTGAGGGCAGGATGCTACTCAGGTTCAGGGTCATATCTGCCTGGGCTACATGATCAGAGAGCTCTTCCATGTCTCTTTGCATGTAGTCCAGGGAGGTACATTTCAGGTCATTCACACCAACATGAACAATGACAGAGTCATATTTGTATTTGTTCTGGAGTGATTAAGTGCTTGTGTTATGTGGCGGATTCTGGCTCCCAATAGGCAGCTAACAGTAACCTTCTCCTTGTCCAGCCTAGTGAGTGGGGCGTCATTGTCCCTGACTATTGAGTCACCTATTACTAGTGTGTTAGGTATATTATTTCACCTTAAGGGCTGTGATTGTGCAGCATATTGATTTTGTGTTTTATGTGTTGTCTGGTTTGAGATGGGAGGTGCAGGTTTTGTGGGTGTCTGCTTTGGAGATCTCTGATGCTTTTGCAGGTTTTTATTTAGAGCCTCCAAGTATGATTTTGTGTATTTATGTGTATTTTTTGCCAGTGCTGGTTTAGTATGTCTATGTGAGGCTGGAGGTGTGGTACAAGTGTTAACTTTCTCCTCATGACTGTCTATTCCAGTCTTGGGTGGAGAGACCTTAGCCTCTAGTTTGTCTGTATAATTGCATCTCTTGCATATGTTAGTGTTTTGTGGTAGGAGGATAGGGCTGTCTGTGTACATGAGGCAGTTGTAACATTGCCTCAGGATACTCAGATTCACCAGCTGGACTGGAGAGTACACCAGAAGTTGCCCTTTGGTCATGCCTGAATAGTAGGGTGAGCTGCTTAGTCACTTGGTTGGTGAGGGGTGGATAAAAAGCCTTGCCCTGCTGGGCAGTCAATTGTTGGGGTATATTAGTGCTTGCTATTAGGTCTGAGCAAGTGCTGGACTGTAGGATGCTTTTTGAATGCTTAGGTTGAGAGTTAGACTAGTTTCAAATGAAAAACTGAAGAGGAGACTTAGTGGAGCCGAGAATAATTTAACCCTAGCTAACCAGTGCTGCCCGGTGCACAAAACCGTTCAAACATGTTTTTTAAACTACTAACTTCTGGGCTGGAACCACTCCTCCAGGGCCAGATGGCTGCTCAAAGTTCCCCTCTCTCACAGGTGAACAGAGAAACTTTCCTCTATCCAAGTAAGGTATGAGCAACTCAGAAACTTGTAACACAGCCCTGAATTCAGCACTAGCCTGAAAATTGGATTATACTAGCTTAGAAAGGCAGGAAACAAGAATTTTTTTTTTTTTGAAAAGATAAGACAAAACAGTAAAAAGTACACTTAAAACAGCTTTAAACGACTACAGGCGATCAGAAAAGGCTATTGCACTTTAGTGTGTTGCCTACAACAGTTAAACAATTTATTTAAACAAAAAATAACTTTTTAAAAGTGCAGGCAGGCAAATAAGTACAATATGTGAAAAAAACAAGTTTTTAAATCACAATAAGTGTTGGAGAAATCAGTCTTTAGGCAGAAAACAGTTAAGTACAGCAAGAAAATACAGAAAACTGATACTCAATCACTCCAAAGTCTCTCTTTTAAGCTAGAAGGCTTGTATCAGTTTAATGCTTTCTAGTGCTTTCCAGTAGGTTAGTTACAGGAAAGATGGGAAACAAGCGCAGATGTGGTCTTTTAAACCAGAAAATTGAAAGAGATGGACAACTTCCCGAATGATCAATAAACTACACTTCCTGGGCCAAGAACCACTCCTCTTGTGGTAGACAGGCTACATAGCACTTACCACTCCCACTGATAAGCTAGAAGGCTGCACTCCAACACAAAGGCTTGGGGGGCTCAGAAGCTTACAAACAGTCCTGAATACAGCAAATCTGTACCTGGACTAGACTTGTTACTGGAAGGTGGAGATCAAGTGCAAACACAGGCTTTAAAACCAGAAAGTTGAGAGAGATGGAAAAAAACTGCCCAAACGGCCAATAAACTACAATTTCTGGGTCAGAACCACTCCTCTTGTGGTAGATAGGCTACCTAGTGTTTACCATTCCCACTGATAAGCTAGAAGGCTTCCCTCCATCACAGAAAGGCTTGCAGGGCTCAGAAGCTTACCAACAGTCCTGGATACAACAACTCTGTATCTGGACTAGGCTAGTAACAGGAAAGGTGGGAAACAGCGCAAGTGCAGCTTTTAAACCAGAAAGTTAAAAGAGATGGGGGAAAACTGCCCAAACGGCCAGTAGCTACAATTTCTGGGCCAGGAACCACTCCTCTTGTGGTAGATAGGCTACCTAATGCTTACCACTCCCACTGATAAGCTAGAAGGCTTCCCTCCAACACAGAAAGGCTTGGGGGGCTCAGAAGCTTACCAACAGTCCTGGATACAGCAAGTCTGAAACCTGGACTAGACTAGTAACAGGAAAGGCAGGAAACAAGCACAAACACAGGCTTTTGAATCAGAAGGTTGAAAGAGATGGAAGAGATTCCCAAACGGCCAATAAACTATAATTTCTGGGCAAGAAACCTCTCCTCCTGTGGTAGATAGGCTACCTAGTGCTTACCACTCCCACTGATAAGCTAGAAGGCTTCCCTCCAACACAAAAAGGCTTGAGGGGCTCAGGAGCTTACAAAGAGTCCTGGATACAGCAAGTCTGTATCTGGACTAGATAAGTTACAGGAAAGGCAGGAAACAAGCTAGGAATATTTTATTTTTATTTATTTATTTATTTTTTACAGAAAAGCAGCAGTAAATACAATTCAAATGCAGTGCAGACTAGCACACGTGTGTCTATATTATGGCAAATACAGTTTAATTAAATGCAATTAAATTAACAAATGCCTAAAAAAACAAGTGCAGAAGGCATTAAATTAGAAGGCTACTAACAAGCAGTAATAAGTGCAGAGTAAGTAACAGCACGCAGAACAGCAACTAAGACAGTTACAGTAAGAGCATCTGAATATATATATATATATATATATATATATATATATATATACATGCATTCATATATATATATATATATATATATATATATATATATATATATATACATATATATATATATATATATATATATATATATATATGGATCTATCTTACTACGTCGACAAGTCAAAACGCCGACAACAAAATCACCGACACCACATAACCGACATTTCACAAACACGAAACCTCACATGCCCGACACACCATAATCCCGACAAGCAACAAACAAAACAAATCCCGGTCCAAAAGCACACAGACAACACAAGCACACCAAAATCCTTACAAACCAACACTAAACCTCACATACACAACTACCTACAACCTTAACCCAAACCCTAACCCTAAGGTCCGCCACTATCGCACACTCACCTAACCCGCTTCTAACCCTAACTCACTTAACCGCCTAACCCACAAACTATCACAGTCGCACACTTACCTAGCCCGCCTAACCCTAACTCACTTAACCCGCCTAACCCACAAACTATCACAGTCGCACACTTACCTAGCCCGCCTAACCCTAACTCACTTAACCCGCTAACCCACAAACTATCACAGTCGCACACTTACCTAGCCGCTTCTAACCCTAACTCACTTAACCCGCCCCAACCCACAAACTATCACAGTCGCACACTTACCTTACTCGCACCCTAACGTCCGTCACTACCGCATACATACACAGCCTTTTCCCATGTCGATGTTCTCAGCGTCGGGGTTTTGATCCGTCGGTCTTCTCCGTTTTCGATCTTCTGGCGTCGGTGTTCTCGCTGTCGGCGTTCTGACTTGTCGACGTAGTAAGATAGACCCATATATATATATATATATATATACACTTTTTTTTTTGAGGGTGGGAACACAGCAGGATTAAGTAGCTACAGGGGTTGTCCTTCTCAGATGCTCTCTTTATACACAGTAGGGGTGCCGGAAATCAGAATATGATCTCACTGCACTCAATTGAGTGAGCAAATAAGATAGGCCCAGAAGGAGTATCCAAATACAAACTTACAAGAGGAGTGGGCAGTTTCAAAGCCACCAAGATTAACATCAAGATAAGAACAGGGACGGTGGGTGGGAAAAACACAGTGGAGACAACAAGAGACAGAAATAATACAGCACCAATATAAATAATAGGCAAGTGTATAAATACAGCACAGTGCAAATTAAGTTGCAAAAAGTGTACTTATCAGTTTGAAATATATTCCAATTCTGCTGCTCAAAGCAAATCTGTCAGCTTTCTAGCAGTTCACAGAAATGCAGTCTGTATTGTAATTACAGCAAGATACACCTCAGGCAATGACTAACAGCTAGGATGTGGGTTGGCTCAACAACCCCCTCCCTGAAACTAGTTTGAGCTACCTTGAGAAAAAAACACAGTGGAGACAACAAAAGACAAAAATAATACAGCACCACTATAAATAATAGGCTTTAAGACTTTATGACTTTAAGAATTGTATCACCATAATGGTGAACCTTTTAACCTGTTTTACAGAACAAATGTGGAAATAGTCATGGAAGATACTACATTTGTAGCAAAATTTAAATTAATTTGTCATTTGATAGAAACGTATTTGAATCAATAAATCATTTATCTACATCAGTACTCATTTCTCCATGATTCCTGCCATTTTTAATGTATTATAATCATAATGACTACTGCAAAATCAATATGAAAATATATGAAAAATATATTATTAAATAAAACTAAAGTGTCAACTTAGGTTAAAGTCTAACATACATCCTGGTTTAAATAAGTATATTACTATTAAACCTGTATTAATGCTTAGAGCATCATAAATTTAACAACACCACCATTATTTATATATTATATAATTTTAGGTGGGTTTTGGGAATGTGTAACAACATTTATATGGGTTTTTGGATGTTTTTAAGTGTTTTTATTTATTATTTTTTTAACAGCAATTAAATTGTTTCATTGTCTTTAAATGTTAATTGGAGGTAATTAAGCATGATATAAATAGGATGAAATGTTAAATGGGGGCATCTGATGAAGTCTTGTACAAAAGACAAAAGTGCTAATTATGCCTGTTAATTAAAAAAGTTTGTTACTTACTGAGGGACTGGACCTTCTCTTTTATGTGGTTGAGTCTTTCACAATTAATATTGTGGATTTTTTTATAATTTAAATAAAACAATACCTAATAAAGTTTCAGTACGGTAAGTCTCCCAGTTATCTATATAAAATATTGCAATTAGAAACTGCTAGCAATAGGTCACTGGAATATGTATGCTTATGTACCGTTAACCCTTAACAGTTTAATAAGCATATTTCTTTCTGTTAGATATTATCTAAGGATAATAAGTAAATGAATTCCAGCATGCAAATATACAAAACATGTCATTTAAGGTATGAATTAAAGGAAGTGATAAAATAGAGTGAGAAATTTTTTTTTCCAGGTTACTTGACCAGGAATGATGAACTTTTTTCTTGTCACTCTGGACATGCCTTTTATTTGAAACACTGCAGTCATATAATATTAATGTGATAAAACATTAAAGACATCAAGAAATTATAATTCCTTTCTAACAGAGGAATTAACAGTGTTAGCAAAAGAAATCCTGCAGCAATCTGTGGAGAAAGACTTTTAAGAACATTGAAATTGCTTACGTGAGCACTCAATGAAGACTTACAAAGAGTATGAAGATCTAATTAATTTCAATATAATGCACAGTATTGACTGTTTTCTTAAGTTATGTAAAATGGGGGCTATACATATAGAGTTTGCTTCATCGTGGTTGTGGTTGTAATGAACTAATATATTTACTTTTTGTTACTGAGAATATTGTGGTTGTAATGAACTAATATATTTACTTGTTACTGAGAATATCAGCAGGTGTATAGCTGGTGGAATAAGATGATAGATATAATATGTCCTGTGTTAGGCATTGAAAGTATATTGAGTCCTTTCACTTCTCTGCCTGGCTATGATATCAATATGAATGGTTCATTTCCTGTCAAAGGGTATAATTTCATTTAGCAATCAACATGACCAAACTGAAGACAAATCCTCTCCCTTCTTTTCCAGAGAAAAACTGGTAGAAGATATTTAGAGGCTGTTGTTATAGGATTGTATAGATATTTACTTTGAAGCACAGTGTTAACCTAAAACAATATAATATGATTTGAGACTGCAGTTTCCCTGATTCCTACTTTGTTTTCTTAATATGTCTTTTTTCGTTATCTTTCTTATCATATTTCCCTCGCCGCTGTACTTTATTTTTAATCCTTTAGTATCATTAATAATAATAATAATAATAATGACTGAATTAAACATTTTTAAAGTATAAAGTTGCAGTGCTTTTTTAGCAAAAATAAACAATAGTTTATTGTTAATTGTTCACCATTCTGATGTATCATTCTGTTGCTATTTATGTTTCAGAATGAGAATGCATTTTTGAGTTGATTAGTAGCCATGTTTACTTAAGAAAGTGTATCATTCTTCTTGCTTTTTATCTTTTAGAATGAGAATATCCACGGTGGTGGTGCTGCGGTAGCGTTGTCGCCTCACAGTAAGACGCTATCAGGTTCAATTCTCAGCTAGAGCGTCTTCTGCGTGGAGACATGCGTGAGTGGGCATACCTTCGTTGAAGGTTGTGCATCAGGGCTGGCAACTCGGTACGTAAAAATCAACTGCCAATCATTAGCAGACCGGAGTTCTGCTGTGGCGACCCCTGACCAGGAAAAGCCGAAAGACACAACAGCATCTTTTAGAATGAGAATAATTTTGAGATGATTAGAAGCCATCTTTATTCAAGAAAGTTATAGCTTGGCATTGTGTAGTTTTCAACAGGCAGATAAAAGAAAGTGCTTATATTGACAGTATTTCTCTTATGTGTTGTCAGTCATTCCACACTATTATATCTGGCCATGTTTTTACATGACACATACAAATCTGTATTCTATGATGTCTTTACCTACTGATAGTTGTGACTTAATTTATCACCTCAGGAGAAGGGCATCATTCCTGAGGTTCTAAGTTACAATGATCTGACAATCCTAGGATGTGATATTGGAGGAGTAGAGAGGAGTACAATGTGAGAAGGCATTTTCCATCAAGTAAACTCCACCTGTATGATTTTTATGCAGGAACTGCAGATATGCCTCCCTAAATATCTTAAATGCTGGTTAACAGGCTAACTGTAAATTGTTAATTTATATTGTATTAATTTGCGTCCTTATAGCCTAGGTCAAAAGTATTCCCTGGAGAACCAGTCCATTTACTAACCTAATACATAATGCAATGAAATTAGTTTTGAAGACTCTGATATTATGCTTCCTTTGCTGATGGTTGTTGTCATGCCCAGTGGCAGCAAGATGCACAGTGATTTTAAGAGACTAGGGTGTATCTTAAACCATGTTCTTGACTCTTTAGGGCCACTGTACTGTGCCACAGATGCAAAAAGTGCAGCTACTGTTACACAGGACATGGTCATCAGCATTACATCAGGAGCTTGCTGTATGGCTGATGCAGCTATGGTTGCATTCAATATACTGGAACTCAAATGTACAGAGCTAAATACTGTCATACTGGCAAGTCTAGCGATGCACTGTGGGGTACCAATGGGATTGTTGATGTCATATAACAATGTACACCTGATGGGCATGGTAAGCCAGCAGTACATGCTAAGTACATGCTAAGGATAGCCATGCACGTGACAGTGATCCTAATGATGGAATACATGCTCTGACCACATTCAGCCATGCGCTTGTAGTGTGCAATGACTGGTTCTTGTTCTAGACCACCAGCACTCACTTTGACAGCACAGTAGTCTTATACAGTATATAACATATGCCAGATACAATGCATGCCATCGCAGAGACGTGCCTCTCTGGACTGAGGCAGGGCATGCTACATGTCATGCAGCTGATACAAAGTTTTCTTGTATCTATACATGCCAGTTGAAATCCTTGGAATGTGCTTTCCATGACATTCTATGGGTAAAAATTGTCCACTGTGAGGGTAACATGACTGGGTGATGTAGCAAGTTGTCTCATGGACAGAGTCTAACTTTGACTGAGATGCAGCTGGATGTACTGTTAAATGTAGTCCTTTATATTCCTTGCCAAACAGAGTCATCTTGTGATTTAGACACATGCTGGTATCTGCCTCTTTAGCCTACATATGCACCCTCATCTCATTTATTGTAAGTGCCACCATTGCTACCCCTTTGAAGAAGAGAAGACCTGGCAGGGCACACCAGTAACTGGCAAGGGTTTGTTCATTTTAAATAGCATCATAAATGCATTTGATTACCAGTCACTTACTTTGAATTATCCCTCCATGAAAACATTGAAGATCTGATTAACACTATCCATGTCATCTTGTTCAATCATTTTACGCCATTAGAGTATTTTGCCTATCTCTATGGTAGTGCTACACTCTAAAGTTTTAAGCCATGAGCCCTGACTGAAAATGTTACATATATGCCAACAAAAATGTGATGCAAGGATGATAATGACAAAATTGTAATACTTATAGTGCTGAAATAAACTCTCTCTCTCTCTCTCTCTCTCTCTATATATATATATATATATATATATATACAGACACACACACACACACACACACACACACACACACACACACACACACACACACACGCACACACACACACACACACACACACACACACACACACACACACACACACACACAAGACCTTATATGGCATGAAGAAGAACTACTAATTCTAACTTCATGAATATGGAAATCATTTCATATAGAAGGCCTATAACCACAGAATGTATAATGAGATTGAACATAACATAAAAGAAATGCTTGCGTGACAGGATGCAAAGATTGGTATTAACTGCTGGTGAATGTGAGAAAGTGTTCATGATTTCCGAAAACTGCAGGGTTCATTTCCAGGACAGTTTACCCTGTTCATAAATTCATTCTGCGAACTACCCAAAAAAGAACAAATGGGGATACTTGGGATTAACATGGCTAAGCCTGTAAAACCTCTAGGGTTGCTAGCCTAGTAACCTCCTATGAACCTGTGTGCAGTATTTGAAAGGGAAGGGAAATAATTGTAAAATGCACAGAAGAGCGGGTACTGTCAGATTGTTGTTTACCAGTGTTGGTACATTCTGTTCTCTGTATCCAGGTTAGTTTGATGTGAATATGTAGTTATGGAAACTGTTCATATGGTCTTCATTCTGTTAGATACAAAGGCTTTGGTTTGCTGTGATGGCATCTTACATTCTAAATATTATGGCTCTCCTTGATGGTTCAACAGCAGCACTTGTCAGTATTCTCCACAATGTTTCCTGTAATGTAGTACATTACAGAATAAATACATTAATAGTTTAGCTTTGTATATTTCAGTGGCTGAAATCTTGCTTAAGCAAAAGGGAACAACACTAAAAAATTTAAATGTTTTTGAACTACGCATTCTTTATTAGACTCAGAAAATCAAAGAGCTCATAGCACAACCTTTAACATTTCCTCTCCAAAATTACATGACAGCAAATCATATGACTACCATCAACCTATCAATGCAAAAATAAACAAAAGAAAAGAGAATGTCTTCATTCAAGACTTAAATTGCTTTTAAAAACAACTTCTTAGAAAACTACAAGAAAAAATACACAAACTTTAAATTTAGCTTAAACTTCACTTAATATAAAGTTATAATTTAAGCCTAAACCTCTTCAGGCATCAAAATACAGCTGCTACATGTTTTCTACTTTGGTAGTCAATTTCTGGCATCATTACCAACTCACTCTGTGTTATATCTAACTTCTAATACCTGAAAAAGAATGTTTTCATATTCCTTATAAATGTTATAATGCATTGTTAAAGGTTTTCTTTCATCACCTTTTTGAATATATGTTTACTAACCATTTAGTTCAGTGTCATTTTAGTATTAACTAAAGTCTGCTTTTCTCTTAAAATAATACTTATTCTGTTTTTTTTTTTTTTTTTTAAGATATATAAACACAATAGATTATCCATTGCAGTAACAACTACAAAAGCTTTTACAAGCCTATGCAGCATCACTATTCATTCTCCTATTTATGTCTTTGAAATAATAATTGTTATTAAGGTGCATCCCTTCATTTTTTCTTCATCTATGTGTGTATTTTGAGCACTCTACAACAATTAAGCTATTGTGCTGTTACGACACAGTACATCACAATTTTACCTGATTAAATTTTCTTGTCCTAGTCATAGTGATATAAGTACTAAACATACATAAACCTTCCTTTCTATTGTTTGTCTTCACAGCGTTTTCCTCTTTGTGTTAAATATATAACAATTTCACTGTTTGCAACATCATCTACTTTTATTTTTTTTTAACATTATTTCTTAATACAGCATCTGAATACCTCGTATTAAGCAGCCTATCACATTCCACTCTCATGCCTTCCTTAGCAGGCTGCCTCACTGTAATTTAACAAACAACACTGAGAAATAAACCCTCCTTTAGCATACCATGGGTGGCAGCTATTGTTGGGCAACATCTTATTGGCAACTTCTAGTTTCCTAAAGAGGTTTCTCTGTAGTTTGTTGTTCTGCTTTCTGTACTGTACTACATCCAACATTTTTTACTCTCGCTATTCCACTTATATGAAGGGAGAGAGGGGTTAATAGCATTCCCTTAAAATGGACATTAAGTATTCTACAATAAAGACAGTGCAGAATGTTTATAGTACTGAATAACAGTGTTTATTGCTCTATCGAGTGCTTGTTAGACATGTGATTTGTTAGATCATGTGATTTTAGAAGGATGGTTTAAAATGCTGTCTTGTGTGTAATTTACCAATCTGAATCTGATGAAAATGATTGGTTTGAAAATGTTTGCTCAAAAAGTACAATTTTTGTCTAGCTGCGTTGTGTTATCCTTGTTTGCTCTTGGATTTTGCATTTTGTACAAGGAACACAGGAGGCATTTTACTGGAAAAAGTTTTCATCAGCTTGAGATGATGAGTTACTCAATTATGCTGATGGGAACATTTTTGATATAGCACATGGGCCTCTACCAGGTAATTTCTTCCTGGACTATTTTTAGATATAAAGATATGACATTGTTAGAGATAATAAAATATGCAGATGATTGCACATTGGCAATGGAATTATTTCAGCAAAAGATGCCAAACTGGCCAATGATGGTCTTCAAAAAGAAGAAGACTTTAACAACCTCTCCCTTAAAGTTTAATGTTGTGGAAATCTAATTAAGGGACTGGAACTTAGGGATATACTGTATGTACAAAGTTCGAGATAACTTCATCTGAAGTTAAAAGGATCATTATCCATTGCAGCTGACATAATTTTGTAGATGTTACTAAGAATGTGGTAAGTCTTTTATGCAAGATGCACAATTCTTCCCACAAAAGCAGTTAAAATAAAACCAGTACGGACTATGAGTTTGCCATACTTTTTGTATCTATTAAGAAATACTACTGTGTCAGCTACATATCAAGGTATAGTATATATCCAGCAACTTATTAGTAAGGCTGTGTTGAGTGAGGGAGGAAGGTGCATATCTGCCATAGCTGCATACCAGCCTAGGACTGTGGGAGTTTAGGGTCTCCCTCATTTGTCTTGTTACATTTTAGGTTGTCACCTTAATCAAATAATTTGTCATAATGTATGAGTCCAGAAAATTAAAATGTTATACAATGACAGTGGAATGGATGACCATCTAAAAGCAGTTTCCTCTGGATTGGTTAAGACAATTGCTTGAGAGAAAACTTGTAGATTAGTGGTATAGCATGAGAAAATGGTCAGATAGACAGTATTTGGTATTACTCTTTGATGAGAAAGCTTTTAAGCCGTGAGAAAGTGGCATATTGGGAAAGGAAGTAAAGGATTATGGGCACACATCCTAAACTCAATGTATTGGTAAGTGAAAGACTATATTTGCAATTATAATGGAGTTTCAGCTACAGGAACAAGAATGGTTTACTTATATGTAGGAAGGAACAGGTATGGTCCAAATACATTGCACCAGCAGTTAAATCCAGCAAGGTGTTACCATGAAAGAAGTGGGGGAGATTCAAGCAGGGTTCATTAGGCTTATCTGTAAAGTAATTTGAGAAGTAAAAGCAATGGCACTAAAACATTTAGAAACAGGGAGATGGAAGACACAAAATCAGCTCAATTTTATTGATTTTCACTAGAGATGGAAGCCATGTGCTTTATAAACTTCAACTCTGGCCCACGTATCAGGATCAAGAAATGCAAATTTTATATAGGTAGTACCTCACCCTGAGCAGACTTTGAGGAGTGAAAATGAAAAGAGATATTTCCCGCTAGAGATATGCGAAAGTGTAGGCATTTAATTTACATATCTTTTGGGAACGTCCAGGGACTGCAAACCTTTGGAAAACCTTTAGGGTTTGACTGGCTGAAATTTTTGAGACCTATTTTTTTAGATCTGACTTTTTGGTTGTTTGGGATTTATTCAGACATTCCACAGACTTTGGTACCTACATTAGATATTTACTGGGTTTTAGCTAGCATTATCAATCTTATGATTTATGCAACATATTGGAAAGCTAAAGGCATAGTCTGTTTGAGTCTTGTAAACAGAGTTCTGTATCAACATATGGACAATATTGTGCCTGCATACAAAAGTGTGCATCATTTGGGCAGTGTTCCTCAACAAGGCCAAGTGTTACTATTCATTTTAGTGATTTGTGTAAGTAGAATAGAATCATATCACTGGACTTTGTAGAATGCTATTAAAGTTTTGTTATTCATGCAATTATGTTATTTTCTTTTCTTCTCTACCTGTGAAAGCTGAGCTTGTACATATTGTATATATCGCACATAGATAACTTACCTTACATTTTCTTCTTTGATGTGATATCATTTTTTCTTATTTTCTATGGTTTATAATATTGTTTATGATACCGTTCTATCATTGTTGTAAAACGAATAAACTTTAGTGAAAAAATAATACATTCACTGATGTTGACACAAGCCTCTACACTAATAATCTCTGTATAAACTGACTCTGAGGTTGCACAAACATGCAGAAAAAGAAAAGGCATAAAAGAAAAAAATAGTAAATAAATAAAAGTCACCTCCTCCCTGTTCTCTGACACCTGCAGCCACAAACCAAAGTCTAGTATGTACAGCAAGCCAATTGTGAAGCAGACAGTTAAATCCATGACTATGACCCTGCTTACCCATGCTGAGTTAGCAGCTGTAGTCACTGAGTTGCTTTCAGGGAAGGATGGAAACATAAATCATAGGGGAAGAAGATTTGTTCTTATATACACTTCACAGCTGATTCCTTGCAAAGGTTGGGATGTGTAGGGGAGCATGGTCATAAAGGAAACATTGGACAGGGGACATTGGCTGAGTCTACATGGAGGTGGGAAAATATGCCAGCCCATCGCCATTAAAGGTCTACTCCCAGATGCTCATAAGTCACTTCAGATGGGGAGGAAGGATAACTCATAAGAAAAAAGAACATTTTGGCAGTAATAAGATGCTACACTAGACTATTCCATCTCCTCTCTGGCCCCAAACATATGTTTGGGTAGAGGTTTGGAGGAGCTGAGAAGACTAAGGGGTATCCAGTACACTTGGTGAATGAGGAGAGGAGATGTGAGTGGCAGCCAATGGTCAGTGCTGGAGACAAAAAAAAAAAAGAAATTAAGTAAAGAAAAAAAAATGTAATAATAATAATGGTATCAAAAACTTTCATCCTTATGTCAGGGATACTTTGAGGCATTATAAGCAACGTGCTAAGTACAAGTGTTACCCTGTTGACCTCTTCTTCTGTAGCCTTCTGTTGCCAATAAAGAGAAGGACATCTCCCAGTCTGTCTATGATAGGACATTACTGAGAGTATCTCTTTGAATTTTAGGTGTCAAATCTGTATAATAACATTATTTCAGGAGCCCTATTTGTGACATTAATAAATGAACATGATATAATTTTAATGTTTGTAATATGTTGTTTGAAAGTTAAAAACTTTAAACCATTTCACTGGCCATTAGGAAAATGCTGTAGTATTTTTTCAGGTGTGACAACCCTTACATACAGTTTGAAATATCCTCAACAAAATATTTAGGTTTATTATACAAATTTTTATAAAAAGCCTAAATAATATAGCGTGTTGTACATTTAAAAAGAAACAATGCAAAAGTATATATTTCTCCTGCCTCCATAACTAGAAATTCCTTCTGAAGTTTTTATTTTTTTGATAGTTATATCAGTCTTCAGTTGTAATGAAAAATATTTTCTCTCCTTCATTGAATTGTTTGAACTACATTGTAAATATAAATGTATACTTCCCAAGAACTGTACTTGATAACAGTATGTAATTGTTTTTGTGAGAACTGCTATTATTTCATCCATGTATTTTTTCTCTTTTGTATTGTTTCTATATTGATAACTGGAGCTTTTCTGCCAAGGCCTCCACTGAAAACGGACCTGTGTCCAGTCAGACTTTCCCTGTAATCAAATGTAAAATAAATAATTAAAATAAATAAAGAAATTCAGACACTAAACTGGTAAATGTATTTCCCTAAGGAATTAATGATGTTCTAAATTTGGGAAGTGCTGACCCAGAATAGAATAATTATGACTTATTTTTACTGCATCAATGAATTCCCAGTGGCTCCTGCACAGATAAGATATGAATGAATGAATGAATGAATGAATGAATGAATGAATGAATGAATGAACTACAATGTTTATGGTAAAAATTATTTAGGGTGTGGTTACAGTGTTTAATTCAAAGTATTCACTAACATAATAAAAAGATGTTTTCCCTGTAACAAACAAATTTGTCAGAGATGGCACATAATCAATTCCTGAATATTACTTGAAATAATATTTCTTAACTTTGCACGGACTTCTTGATAAACCATTAGGAATGCTGAAGCATGTCCCAGCAACCAGTGATTATAAGGCATTAAAACCCATTCTGAACAAGATACCGGTCATAGAATTAGTGTAGACTATGTGTAAGTACCCAACAACTCAAGTACAAGTAGTGTTCACCCTCGCAGAGGGGTTCTGCATGGGAGTGGGTGTGCACCTGGGTTCAGCTCTAAGCCCAATGCTGTTCATACTGATGATGGATTACATTAGCAAACAAGTCAAAGGAACACATCAGCACAGTTGCTCATACCTTTCAACTGTCCAGATTTTCATAGAATGTCCAGATTTTGCCTCATATTTTTACTCTGTTCCTCATAAAATCTGTGGTTTTCTGGCAAATTATTGAGGATTGAAGTAATTAAATAATACTAAATAATGACAGATATTTGAGTTTCAGACTTTATATCATTCAGAAAATACAAAAGTATTCAAAACCTGTTATTCAAGCATCTTTCTCTATTTTTGGGCCTCTGTCCCCTCATTATTCCTGACTTTGTCCAGATTTCTGATGTTGAAAGGTAGAGAGGTATGTAGTTGCTGGATGCAGATAATATGGCATTATAGTAGTTACTGAGTAAGAACTTCACCAATAGATAGGGAGATGGAATGCAAAACCAAAGGCACATGGGATGAAACTAAGCACAAATACAACAGTTGCCTGGGCATCAAATGGTTGGAATCAGAAGAAGTTGAGAATTGTGATAAAAGGGAAAATAATGAAATAGGTTAACAATTTCAAATATCTGGGAGCAATGACTGAGGAGAAGGGAAGTCTGAACGAGGAGTTCAAAGCAAGAATAGGAGGGGCTGCAAGTTTGCAACCAATTGGCACAGAGTGTCAGGCATAGAGTATGACAGAAGAGTGGCAAAGAAGCTTAAAAGTAAGGTGTATAAAACAGCTGTCAACCAGTAATTCTGTATGGTAGAGAAACCAGGGCAGTGAATGCAGAGCAGTTGAGGAAGCTGAAGGTGAAGGTGATCATGTTCATAAGGTGGGTGGTTCAATGCTCAAAATGGGACAGATAAAGAAAGGAGGACATCAAAGCAATAACCAGATTTGATCTAATTACAGAAAAGGTCAAAGAAAACAAATTACAGAGGTGTAAATACTACAATTTATAAGAGCTATCTATGATATTGTTTGTCAGTTTCTTTTGGAGCTTTTTTCCAAATGCCTTCACTGCAAATGAGCAAGAATTTCCCACTTGGACTTTTCTAGTAAACAAAATAAAATAAACCAGTCTGTACTGCCTCACTGTGTTACAAGCAAGGTTTTAAAGTGCACTGCATTTTTATTAGGAAGGGAGGATTAGGCTCTGTTATTTTCTGAAAGCATAATTACTCTTGACAAAAGTCCGATGGTGTATAAACTTAAGATTATTAGCAAACATGAATGATGGTACATTTCTAGAAAATCTATTACATCCTGTGGCGGTATCCTCTAATCTGACTCATGATGTAACACTAGTCACATTTTCAAAGTGAAAACAAAATCAGAAAGTCAAAATTGGAATAAGCCGAAACAAACACGTTCAAAAATGATGAAAACCACCTTACAATGTCCCCACATGCTAGTACATAAAGCCAGATGTTCATTTTATTTTACATTGTTACGTCGTTAAAGGATGGTAAACTTGCAGAGGAATTCTGCCTTTAATCCTGTTCCTGTTGCCTAACCAATGTCCTAGCGTACTATTAAGGAGTTTAAACACCCCTCATTATTACAACATACATTTGTTTTCCGACAGCAATGCCAATTATGCCAGCCTAAAAAGCTGGATGCTATAATATGTAAGTACCAAAAGTTGTTACCCTACATATGATTTGAATTCTGAAACATGTCACAAGATTCAACTGAGTTTATCCCATTTGAAACTGTACACAGAAGTCATCGAAGAGGGATGCTTGATATTGCTACTCTGAAAAAAATGTATTTCGTATAAGTCCTGCCCCCAGTTTCTCATTGCACTTTATGTCTGGCAGTTAGCACAAAGAATTAAAGCTACATAGTGAAGGGTTTGATTTGTACAGTTTCCGTTTGCTTAATGTGCGATTCTGAGAAAGTCACTTAACCAGACAGTGCTGTCACACAATGAGGAAATTGGGCTGGGCTCCTTAACAGTGGCCTGGAATGCATGCATACTAATTACCTAAGGCTGCATAGGTTCATAGGTTCATGGGTAAGTACTAGGCTAGCTGCTCCTATAGATTGTTTTAAGCCTAGCTAATTTTGCTTAATGAAAATAAAACCCTATACCTCTTGCTTGTGAGGTAAATATATTGGACATTACAGCAGACCTTAACAAGTAAGTAATAGGCTATCTACCCTAGTGAGATATTTCAAGCCTAACTAATTTCCCTTTCAATGGTGAAAATCAAACCTTGCACCTTGTGGCTGTGAGTTGAATAACTTAATCATTATGCCATTCCACAACAAAAATGAACAATACATACATACAGACACACACACACACACACACACACACACACACACACACACACACACACACACACACAAAACCCCGTCCCTCTTCATAATTATGAATTCTGAATCTTCTAATGACACAAGCATATCATACACACACAAAGGAAAAGGAAACTATTAGGCTATGCAGTTGGCAAGACGTAGAGAAAGGAAAATAAAATGTATATTTATGGTAAGCTACAGATTTTGAACACTGACATGGAAGCCCTTAGCAGACAACTTCTTAACAGTTGCACAACACATCTCTCAATTTTGCATCAGTCCAGTCCATTGGGGTGTGGTATAGAATTTACATGGTGCCGGAGAAAGACAAAGGGGCACATCTTAACAGTGGAACAAGAATGTGGGGCTTATCATTGTGCTATTTATTTACTCATGGGCTTTACAAAGGAGTGATACTGCAGAATGTCTGGTGTAATTGCAGAAGAAAGAGACAGTGACTGCAGGTTTAAACATCGTATTACAAACTGAAGAATGATTGCAGCATTCATGAATCAACATAAAACTTCATGTGATGGTATTACATATATAACCTGCAAAAGTGAGCACATATTAAAATGCAGTGCTGCTTCACAAGATCTCTACAGTTTATTACAATATGCCTTGTTTTTTTAAAGTCTCTAGACAAGGCAGATTTTATTCCCTATGAGCACATGGTATCATTTTGTAAGCTCTATGTAATAATAAAAAAAAAATTAACATTATCCCCTTAAATATTATATACTCCATGTTTTACACATGTAAGCTATATAGTGTACAAATAGTTCTAGTGGGTCTATATTATATCATCGAACCATCAGGTCAATGAATGGCTTTTTATCACAAATGCAGTTTATCAAATTCTCCTCATGTGGGGCTTGCATCCCCTCACAGACACACCGCTAATTATATATATATATATATATATATATATATATATATATATATATATATATATATACCAACTCTGAGATTGCATTACAGTGGGGAAAGGGCAAATTTCCCAGTCCCTACCATAATGCAGTCTTAGTAAGAACAGTTTGACAAATGGCCTGTTTGATAAAGTGCCATTTGAAATGCCATTTGAAGATCTGTTCTTTCAAAAATATAATAGGGACGGAGTTATAGCAGGGTAAGGAGCAGCATATATGAAAACACTTTTTCATGTTCCTCAAAGTAGACTAACCCCAGGATTCAGCAAGCTCTGCACAGCGTACAGGAATAGTGCAGGAGCTGCTGGAAGCAATATGGCCACAGAGAGAGCCAGGAACATGCTCCCGGGATGTGCACAAGCGCTCCTGCACTCTTCCTGCATGGACATAGCTCCTGTATGCAAATTACCCCATTTGCAGGTGAAAACCATGCAAATGAGGTGAATTTGCAATCCAGGAAGCTAGCAGCTGGCCGTGCAAGACTAGTGTTAGTTGCAGAAATGTACTTGGTTAGTAACCAAGTGCATTTCTGCAAACTACAAAACGGAGCCATGACAGCTCCAAATAAAGGGTGTATATAATGTGTAAAGCATGCCAATGGCCAAATATATGGCCATTGGCATGGAAAACAGTTGCAAAAATAAAAAAATAACTTTCATTTTTTGGGGACTGATTTTGGCAGCGGCGCACAAAAGGGATAGGCCGAAAAAAAAAAAATTGAAATAAACATTCTATCCAAAATCACAATTTTGCCATTATACTCAATAGCAGGCAGAAGACAACATGGCCAGTGAATAGTGATTGCTAAGGGGGAAGGCTCAGTGTCAGACTTGCAGCTAGGCATTAGCAGACAATCCTATGCAAATGAGGGGAATGATACTGAATCCCAGATTCCCCCTCATGGATAGCATGCACCCAACCATGTAGGTGCAGGAAGACCATGGTGCAAGCCTAAGAGCTAGCTGACATCATAGAGGGGTATGCCAGGCATACTGTAAGCTTACTGGAGCCCTGTGGCTCGGGTTTTCCCTTAGCTTAGAAGAGCTAAGCAAGGGGGTGTGTCTGAAGCTGCCAAGCAATCTTTGCATTGCCTAAACGGGTGTGAGCGCACCATGTTTTAAAGGAAAAACAAAAAGTAAACCAGGAAATAGCAGCTCCATGCACATCTGAGCACTGTGTTTGCAGGGCGCACCCCTGGGCTTAAACAGGAAGGCAATGGGAAGGGAAAACAGCAGTAGGAAGGTAATCAAGGAGAACTAGCATAACTGGCAGGTGAAATGTATCATAATCAGCCAATTACACAGGCAGCAGCCCAGCCCAGCACACCACTATAAACTATGCAAACACCTTTCCCTCTTTTTCCCACAAACTCTACACCACCAGTGTACACAAGTGGGGAAATTTTACCAAACAAAAGCAATAAAATGGTAGGGGTTGCAGCAGCTATCATAAATCAACATGTGGAAGAGGCTGAGGGTGGTGAGGATGAGAATGCTGATGACCATCCCACAGTGAGGAGAAGGAGAAGAGTGTACAGACCCAGGGTAACCTACCAGGGGCTAAATAAGCTGGAGATAGTGAAGCACTATAGGGTGGACAGGGACCTCCTAGAGCAAATTGTTGAGCTGTGCCGGCTATACCTCACACACAGAACCAACAGAGGGGAACCCATCCCAGTGGATACCAAGGTATGTGTAGGCCTAAGAATATTAGCCACAGATACCTTCCGAAGGCCAACTGGGGATATCACGGGGATCTCACAGGCATCAGCATCCAGGGTACTCCTCCAATTCCTGGATGCCATGTCAGCACATGCCAGTGAGCACGTATATTTCCACAACAGCCGTGAGGCGTTGACCAGCAATATGCGTCTCTTCCACCAAATAGCAGAATTTATTGAGGTAGTGGGTGCTATAGACTGCAAGCACATATGCATCAAATCACCACCCCGTGAGCAGGGTAGGGTCTACATCAACTGCAAGGGCTTCCCCTCCATCAACCGCTAGGTTGTGTGCGATGCCCAGGGCATTATATGATGCAGCTGTACCAGAGATCTGCCAATGGGGACATCCCCTACAGCCACCTAGTGGGAGTTGGTGGTTACCCACTGAAGCCGTGGCTGATGACACGCATCAGAAATGCACCCACATCTGAACAAGAACTCCCTAATGAGGCACACACACAGACCAGAATCATAATGGAGCATTTGTTTGGGATGCTCAAGTCATGCTTCTGGTGCCTGGACATATCCGGTGGAGCCTTGAGTACTCACCAGCTACATGTACCCAAACTGTCATTGTATGTGCCATGCTACACAATATGATCCTGTGAAAACAACTGCAGCAAGAACAGAATGAGGCAGGGCCACACCCCCCACCATTACCAAGGCCTGCACAAGCACAGAGTTACTTGGAGGAGGAACAACCTAGGCCTGCCCCAGTAGGCAGAAGGAGGCATGCCCAATATGCCCAGGCCATGGCAAAGAGGCAACGCATAGCACATACACTGACATGGTAGTAACCCAGTGAATGACACCTCTCTCTGACTCACACATACAATAAAAGGGATACCAAACATGACACTACCTGTGCTTACCGTGTATAGGGAGTGTACTATGTCATCCAACATAGTCAGCCCTCCAGCACCATCCTCAGTACTGGCACAGCCACAAAGTAAGTCGCCCTCCCTATCAACTGCTGAATGGAGTAGTATGTTTTGTTACTTGTATCTATGGTATGGATGTGAGCATGCAAGGGAATCGGTGGCTGACTGGGATACCAGCAGATAGTAGACACCTATAGTGGCAGCATGAAATCTGTGACAAATGCTGGTGTCACCATAGTAGCCAGTACTAGACAAGATGACAAAACTCACTGCAGGAAATGTGGTGGCCCAAATGTGTGTCCATAGGACAAGTACATGCCAGTCGGGGAGGCTCACATACCCAACAACAGTCTCAGCCAACAGGACAGGCGTAGACAAACACAAACAAAGGCTCTGCTAAGGCCTCTGATTGATGGCTATGGTGAACATCCCACCTCCAGGCCTACACAGACAGACTACAACAGGTCAGGCAGTGGGATGTTAGTTCTGAAGGGTAAGAAGTCTGAAACTGAAATGTAGGTCAATCAATACTAAGACCTGTAATACACTGATATGCCTCTAGTCAGCATGTTAGGTCAGAATACAGAATGAAATGGAGTACCTGAAATACCAGTACAGTCATAGCAAATGTGTACAAGTGTCAGGTGTCCCCCCCTCAGTCCTATGTAGAAATGTAGTAACATGTATGTGTAGGTATAATAGTTGGAGCACAGATTACCTGAGCTGGCCAAAGTCGCAATATAGATTGTAGCATGTGTACAATATGCAGGGCTGCATGTGTTAGGTTGGTGTATGTTGTATATTGTGTGAGAGTTGTCAGTATGTAGGCATGGTGAGGTTTGTCCTGGTGGCCATTGGCCAGTACTGCCAAAGACAAGGCCAAGTTCTCACAACTGCAGTGCCAAAAACAATGCATCCCAGAAAAACACATTCCAGCAGTAAGCCATAGTAATGTTTGGAAACAATATCTGTCACCATCTGAAAGATGGACATAGTATGAATGTGAGCCCAGATGTACAAAGAGTAGGCAGGTGGAAGTACCCCAGACAGATAGTGTATAATATGTTACTGTCAAATGGACACACCTTTGGAATTGTACATACAGCTTAGCAGCACATTAGTTGGGTTTGGCGTATGGAATACTGATGTCATCTGGCCAAACACTGGCAGACCACAAAGGTTAAAGGTATGAAGTATTGAGAAACTGCTGATATCCCTGCACAAGCCAGCATAAGTGGACTGCCCCATGCATATCTGTGAGTCAGATGCAGGTAGTGTCCATAACACACATGCACCCAGCTCACCCCACCATCACCCACAGGTACCTCTCTGGTCTTATCCCTGATGTTGGGAATGAGTACAATATGACCCCCACCTCTGTATGGCAATAGCCAAAGAATGTAGCATGCAGAACAAGTGTCACATGCAGGTGCGTCCCTAGCTGTAAGCAACACCCTGCCAGCATCCACAACACTGGATCAATAATGACAGAAAGTATTGGCATTAACACCTTGCACACCTACCCTCCACACCAGGGGAATGTAGTGTCTTGCAGTCTGTGACTGTAGGAGTGACACATTGCAACAGCCTGCTGCAGCTGGCCTGCATCACTACCAAATGGCCTACAGTCCTCTGCCAAAGGCCTGTGTCTCACCCGTACTGCCAATGTATGTCATGTCATGGACTCCCAAATAACATAACACAGTCCACAGAACCGAAATGCAAAGCCTTGTGGATAAATCCCAGTAACATGTCCACCATGTCCTACTGCATGAACTGTGGACCAACACCAAATTACTGCTGGGATGAGGTGATAACTATAGGGAACTTATCAGATGATGTTTACATCATGTTTGGAAGAGGATATAATAATGGGGGGGAGGTAGGAGCATGGACAGCATGGAGTGTGTAAAGTCTGAAACTCAGCTGTGTGCACATACTATCCCTGCTTGCAAGCACATGAATGGGTGGCTACAAACCTGATCGTAAACCACAATGTAAAGGGGTAATGTCCAGAATTATGACCCCTGCCTCTGGATAACCTGTGTGAATCTGTACAGCTGTGAGGTATGGCCACAGCAGGATATGGCTATACTGTCACATCGATGGATGTACAAGCATGGTATCCTCAGCCACCACTGTACCAAGGTGCTGAACCATTTACACAGACCCATCAGCAAGTGTCTGCAGCTTCCCCTCCAGAATGGCATGATTGTGCAAGAATATGTAGGCTGCAGACCACAATACTGGACACAGCTGCATTCATCCTATGTTCCCCAGGACATTACTGCAAGCAAATATGTATCCCTGACAGTACTTGATGACATAAAACATCACAGTGTAAAACAGTACATATGCCTGAATATCTCTGCTAACACCAAGACCATGTAGCAGAAGCAGCACAGACGCAATTACCTACAGTAACCCACTATCCTTTGTCCATTTTGACCCTATATTGTCAACCAGTCTACAGATATCCTGCAGAAACAGGTTGCTAGCTGTAGGTGTAGAACACAAAAGCCTGCACTGGAGTACAACCTACCTGGAATGGATTCACACATTTAATACAGAAGGTCATACTGGGCATGCTCTCACACTTGGAGTAATGAAGTCATTGTCTGACAACAAAGTAATGAAAGGTCATACTGGGTATGCTCCCACACTTACAGAAATGAATTCTATGTCTGGCAACAACAGTGGACTATACATATCTGACAGTCACAGATGTTTGTGCACACACTCCTCATTACATACCAGTCATGCTTTACACTCACACTGGATATGAATACATACATACATATATCCAAGGACAACATATAATATGCCAAAATTACACATACATAGATGTGTGGAAGAGAGTGACAGACAGTGACAAAGAGCCTTCCACCATGAGGCCTGTCCCACCCAGCACACATCCAATTGGCTAAAACCACATGATGTGAAAATGTCGGTCACTGTAGACATTTGCCTCTGGTATCCCTCAGCACTATAGTGTCTGTGGTGCTTGTGATAACAGTGTAACATGACTGTACAAGTCAGTAGTCATCTAGCAGTTGTACACACATATCTGTGAAATATAAACCTGTGTGGGCTTGAGTGTTGTGTGTCTGCTTCCGGACGAATGGGTTATGGCCCATGCACACACAATGCACTTCCCATTGTCAAACTATGGCAAGCCTGCTGATGTCTTCACCTTGAAATACACCTTTGGGGAAGGAGTAGCCCTATAAGTGCTGTGGCATGTGCTATAACTGCCTAATGCTATAGTGTGATGTACTAGTAAGTTAGGAGTTCTAATCCCAAAAATGGCAACTGTGTATGTCCGTGAAGGGATCAATGCTTTTGAGGCCATTCACACTCACTACAGTTTCAAATGCCCTAATTTGGTAGGGCTGCTGATGTCATTCACTTTGAAATACACCTTTGGGGAAGAAGTAGCCCAGTGATCTCTGTGGCATGTCATATAACTGTGGAATGCTGTAGTATGATGTTCTAGTTAGGTAGGAGTTCTAATCCCAGGCATGGCAACGGTGTGTTTGTCTGTGTAGGGATCAATGCTTTTGAGGTCATTCACACTCACTACAATTTCAAATGTCAAACTTTGGCAGGGCTGCTGATGTCATTCACTTTGAAATACACCTTTGGGGAATGAGTAGCCGAGTAATCTCTGTGGCGCATCCTATAACTGTGTAATGCTGTAGTGTGATGTACTAATTAAGTAAGAGTTTTATTCCCAGACATGGCAACTGTATACCTTTGTGTGTGTGTGTGTGTGTGTGTGTGTGTGTGTTTGTCTGTATAGAGATCAATGCTTTTGAAGCAATTCACACTCATTACAATTTCAAATGCCCTACTTTGGCAGGGCTGCTGATGTCATTCACTTTGAAATACACCTTTCGGGAAGGAATAGCTCAATAATCTCCATGGAGTGTCCTATAACTGCGAAATGCTGTGGTATGATGTACTAGTTAGGTAGGAGTTCTATTCCCAGACACTGCAACTGTAGAACTTTGTGTGCGTTTATCTGTGTAGGGATCAATGCTTTTGAGGTCATTCACACTCCCTACAAATGCCCTACTTTGGCTGGGCTGCTGATGTCATTCACTTTGAAATACATCATTGGGGAAAAAGTAGCCCAGTAATCTCCATGGCTTGTCCTGTAACTGTGTAATGCTGTAGTGTGATGTTCTAGTTAGGTAGGAGTTCTATTCCCACACATGGCAACTGTAGAACTTTGTGTGTGTGTTTGTCTGTGTAGGGATCAATGGTTTTGAGGCCATTCACACTCACTACAACTTCAATTTCCTTACTTGGGCAAGCCTGCTGATGTCATTCACTTTGAAATACACCTTTGGTGAAAGAGTAGCCCAGTAAGCTCTGTGGCACATGCTATAACTGCGTAATGCTGTAGTATGATGTACTAGATAGGTAGGAGTTCTATTCCCACACATGGCAACTGTAGAACTTTGTGTGTGTGTTTGTCTGTGTAGGGATCAATGGTTTTGAGGCCATTCACACTCACTACAACTTCCATTTCCCTACTTGGGCAAGCCTGCTGATGTCATTCACTTTGAAATACACCTTTGGTGAAAGAGTAGCCCAGTAAGCTCCGTGGCACATGCTATAACTGCGTAATGTTGTAGTATGATGTACTAGTTAGGTAGGAGTTCTAATCTCAGACATGGCAACTGTAAAACTTTGTGTGTGTGTCTGTGTAGGGATCGATGCTTTTGAGGACAATCACACTCACTACAACGTTCATTGCCCTATTTGGCAAGCCTGCTGATGTCATTCACTTTAAAATACACTTTTGAGGAAGGAGTAGACCAGTAAGCTCCATGGTGCATGCTATAACTTTGTAATGCTGTAGTGTGATGTACTAGTTAGGTAGGAGTTCTAATCCAAGACATGACAACTGTAAAACTTTTTGTCTTTGTATGTCTGTGTAGGGACCAATACTTTTGAGGCCATACACACTCACTACAACTTCCATTACCCTACTTTGGCAAGCCTGCTGATGTCATTCACTTTGAAATACACCTTGGGGGAAGAAGTAGCCCAGTAAGCTCTGTGGCATGTGCTATAACTTCGTAATGCTGTAGTGTGATGTACTAGTTAGGTAGGTGTTCTAATCCCAGCTATGGCAATTCTGAGACTTGGTGTGTATTTGTCATATGTATCCTGTGTGGAGATTGATGTGTGTGTGTAATAACATAACTCATTGTGGAGTGTGTTTTGTGAATTTCTTATTTGGTGGGCCTATTATATGTCACAATGTCCACCTGACAAGGATAGCAGATGTCAAACAGCAGAGAGGCTGGGGTAGACAATACATACTCCTACATGTGACATCATGGCTTGGGGAACAATATAGGCAACTCTTCTATTACCCAGAGAACACTCTCCACCCATGTCTCATACTCAAACACTCTCGGCTAGGCAACAAACACTATGTTGGTAGTTCCCTGCATATTACCCACAGATAGTAACCAAGGTGTGATTGCAGTGGACTAGAGAGGACATGGCACCATGTCCCATGCCTACAATAGGCAAATCATTGCATACAGTGCTCCTTTGCTATGTTCCCCACTGGACACCTGCAACAACTGTGGAGCCAGCAAATGTAACCCACAAAGGACATACCATGCCTTATACACATGCCCTGTGTGGACAGATACCACTGACACCAGGGAATACCTGTATCATGCTGTCAATGTAGGTGCAGAGTGAACCTGGTGTCCATTGTCAGTTCTCACCACATGAGGTCAGGAATAGCACATCTGATGATAACAATCTGTCTACACAACATGTCCCAGGCACCCCAGATACCCTTCCATATGTTACAGAACATGCATGTGGGATGTCTGCACATCCCAGACCCCATCCATGTTATGGAATATAGAACACATAGATGGCAAGCATTGCACAGCACTGGTCATCCACAATAGTGACCCAGATGACTGGAAGGTGAATACAATACCCACCATTCATAGTTTCATAGTTTCATAGTATAGTACTAGGCTATCTGCCCTGGGGCATGTGTAAGCCTAGCCATAGTGATGTGGCATTTGCCACCCCATGAAATGATACAAAAATGTTCAGAATAAATTTAGAATACTGTGCCTCTGTCTAGTAGTGACACAATGAAGGTCCCGTTGTATAATAGAATTAGTTTACTGTGCCCCTGTCTAGCAGTGACACAGATGTGAACCCTGGGGTAAACTTACGATCTCCCATCCACTCATCAAGATTTCTCTTGAAAAGAGTCAGTGTGGGGCTCTGCCTAATATGAACTGGGATCCTGTTCCAAAGCATGGTAAGCCTCTGGGTTATGAATCTATCCCTCCAACATGTCCTATTCATACTTGTGCCGAGGTTTAAGTCTTTAGCTCTCGTGGTCCTGATGGATTTGGATTTTTTGAGGTGGAGCATGTCCATCAGATCCTGATTGGACATGGCCTTGTACGTCAGGCAGAGATCACCTCTGAGCAGGCGGTATGCTACTGAATAGAGCTGAAGTTTCTTTAGTCTGGCAGAATAAGACATATGTTGGAGACCCTTGATCCTCTTGGTGAGGTACTTTTGTGGTCTCTGTAGCTGCTGTAAATGCCGGGTGAGGTACATACCAAATGGGGCATTGTACTCAATCATGGGTCTGATGAGGGAGGAATATAGGGGTACAATGACATCCTTGGATCTGGATGTGAATCCCTTCATGATGAGGTGTGCAAGGTAGAATGTTTTTCTAACCACTTTGGCAACGTGGGTGTCAAATGAGAGGTCGCTGTTGACTTGGGTCCCTAGGTCTCTGATTACTTTTTCCGTACTCAATGGGTTGCTGTCTATGTGATAATTTGTGGGTACTTTGTTTTTCCCACAGGGGATGACTATACATTTTTTGGCATTTAGTTTAAAGCCGTGACTCCAGCACCAGTTGTCCGTTTCTGTGAGGCCTTTTTGTAGGATGTGTGTGTTTGCTGGTGTATCAACTATGGCGCCTAGTTTGCAGTCATCTGTGAACTTTGTCAGCCACAGCCCTCCCATGTTTGCTTTAACATCTGAGAAATAAATGCCGAACAAGAGGGGTCCCAGGACAGATCCCTGTGGGACACCACTTGTGACTGGCTTTGAGTCTGACATTGCTCCAGCGATTTTAACTTTATGGGTTCTGTCCTTTAGCCAGTTTGCAACCCATCTAGTGACATAAGGGTTTACTTTTAAGCTGTTGAGCTTATCTATGATGCTTGAGTGGGGTATTGGGTCGAAGGCCTTAGCCAAGTCCAGGTATGATGTATGGACTGCTTTGCCCTCATCAATGGCTCTAGTGACTGTTTCGAAAAAGTCAACCAGGTTTAAAAGGCAGGATCTGCCCTTTACAAAGCCGAACTGGGTGAGGTCAAGTGTCTGTAGGTCCCCTATGTCTCTGTTTATGAGTTCCATAATGATTCTTTCCATAGCTTTGCAGACCAGGCTGGTTAAGCTTATGGGGCGGTAGTTTCCAGGGTCTGTAGAGGCACCCCCCTTGTGGAGTGGGACCACTGTTGCTGTACGCCAGTGTTCAGGTACATATCCTGAAGTAAGGCTAAGGTTAAATAGCATTTTTATGTGTGGGTTTAGCTCCTCTTGGAGTTCACGTAACACACAACCCGGGATACCGTCAGGTCCCATTGATGCTGCGTTTTTTGCTTTGTTTAGAGTGGGTCTCACTTGGACATCTGAGATGACAGGGAGATTACATTCAGCTGGGATAAGTATTTCTTCTTTTGGGGGTGAAGGAGGGGAGAAATTTGCACTGAACCTGTCAGCCAGAATGTTGACAATATCTGTGGGACCAGTGTGTTTTATGTTGTGAACAAACTCTAAGCATATCTGAGGGTTTCCACCCAGGTTTCTAACATAGCTGAAGAAGGCTTTGTGGTTATCTTTAGTGTCCTTAGCGATTTTTCTCTCAAAGTTGGCCTTGGATGTTTTTATGAGAGAACGTAGTTTTCTGCTAATGTTGATCAGAGATGTCTTCCCTTCATTGGGATTTTGCTCTGACTTGCAGTAGCTTCCTTCTTTTGTTAAACAATTTGTTTATGGCTGAGGTCCACCAGACAGGACGCTTACCTTTGGTGGAGAGGGACTTGGATTTGTTTGGGATTGCATGATCCATGCATTCTTGGATATGTCCATAAAAAGCATTTGTGAAGGATTTGGCATTGTGGGATGTGGTATCCACTGGCACAGTGGGCTTAAAGGATACCATCTCAGTCTTAAGAAGAGTGAAGTCTGCTTTTGAGAAGTTTTTCACTGTGGTCTTTTGTGCTGGGGGTGGAGGTGGGATATGTATATCCAGGGTGATTAGTTTGTGGTCAGATCTCACTAGTGAGGGGTATACTTCTGGTGTGGAGCATTTTGTCCCCATGTTTGTGATGATCAGGTCTAGTATATTATCTCCCCTAGTGGGAGAGGTGACTAGTTGTTCCAGTGCATTTGAATTTATGAATTCCAGGAACTTTTTGGCTAGGGTATTAGGGCTAGAATAATGTACCCAATCTATGTTTGGGTAGTTGAAGTCTCCTAGTATGATGGTATTTTGTGATACATTCATATCCTCCAATGTCTTCAGGAAGGCTGAGTGGGGTTCTTTAGATTGGAAGGGTGGTCTGTAACATGCTACCAGTTGTATAGCAGTTTTGCCTATGGTTAGTTGCACCTGTATGGTCTCTGATGCTTCATGTGTTGCTACTAACCTAGAGGTGTGGGTGTCCTTGATGAATATGGACACTCCCCCTCCCTTTGTGGTTCGGCCTGGGTTTTGGGGCCGAAAAGCATGATACGAGGTATAGCCTGGTAGTGCTGGGGTGCTCTCCGGAGCCTTGAACCAGGTTTCAGTTACTGCACAGATGTCGATGTTCTCCATGCTGAGGAGCGCATCAAGTGCCTGCATCTTGAGATTTAGACTTCTGGCATTGAGCAGCATTACCCTTAGTTTTTTTCCATTTTTGTTTTCTAAGGATGTGGGTTTGTCTTTTGAGCCTTACCTAAAAAAGGCGCTATGGGGGTGGCAAGTGCCTTAGACAATATCCGGAAGCCCAGTGGTGACAGGTGTAAGCCATCCCTTGCAAAGCAGCGTGGCTTGTCCAACATGTCATCCCAGGCAGACAGATATTGGATCCCCTTAGAATGACACCAGTACTTGAGCCAATTGTTAAAGCTGATCATCTTGTCTTTGTATTGTGGTATCATTCTTGGTGAGGGCAGGATGCTGCTCAGGGTCAGGGTCATACAAGCCTGGGCTACATAATCGGAGAGCTCCTCTATGTCTCTTTTCATGTAGTCCAGGGAGGTACGTCTCAGGTCATTCACACCAGCATGGACAATGACGGAGTCATATTTGTACTTGCTTTGGAGTGACTTGAGTGCGTGTGTTATGTGGCGGATCCTAGCTCCCGATAGACAGCTCACAGTCACCTTCTCCTTGTTCAGCCTGGTCAGCGGGACATCAATGTGTCTGACTATAGAGTCACCTATTACTAGTGTATCAGGCAAGGTGTTTGGCCTTAAGGGCTGTGATTGGTTGACACACTGATTTATTGAAGTATGTGTTGCATGTGTTTTGTTTTGAGGTGGTGAATTTTTGGATGTCTGCTTTGGGAGCCTCAGTTTTTTTGGTAAGTTTTTTATTAGAGCCTCCGAGTATGTCTTTGTGTTTTTATGTGTTTGATTTGCAGTTGTGGTAGGTATATGTGGGACTAGGATTGCTGTGTGTGTGGTTGCCATCTCCTCCTGTCTGGTCATGCCAGCCCTGAGTTGAGAGAGTTCAGCCTCCTGTTTGGCTATATAGTTGCATCTCTCACATGTATTTGTGTTTGTTGGGAGGAGGAGATGGTTGTCTGTGTACATGAGACAATTGTAGCATTGTCTCATGATACCCAGATTGACCAGCTGAATTGGAGACAACGCCAGTAATCTACCACTCGACATGCTAGAACAGTATAAGGGAGTGCTGTACCTTTAAGGGAAGTGGATATTCACAGGGGTGGTAAGTAGATGTAGTGCTTTACTTAGTACGAGAGTGCTTACTTAGTAGAGAAGTATTGAGAACAAGTGCTAGGCTTATAATATAGTGAGTAGTCTGGTTATACTAAGAGTAGAGCTTCCTTAAGGGAAAATTTGCAGAGCAGACTTGGCGGAGCCAGAAAAAGTTTAACCCTGTTTAACTGGCGCATTATGCGCACAACCGCGCAAAGCCATGCAAATGCGGATTTCAAACAGTGAACTACAAAAGAGCTAGAAATGGTCCAAAACAACCAATTACTACAGCTTCTTGTGCTGAGGTCACTTCCTACAGGGACAGGTAGGCTGTTCAAGGCTCCCCACTCCCACTGGTGAGCAAAGAAACTTCCTTCTATCCAAGTAAGGTAATGGACAACACAGGAACTACACCACAGCCCAGAATACAGCAATGCCTGTAAACTTGTCTAAACTAGTCGAGGAAGGCGGGAAAACAAGGATTATTTTTTTGTTTTTTTTGGTAGAAACACACAGAAAATGCAGAAACAGTGATAAATTAGTTACACAGGCTAGCACACTTTAGTGGGCAGCCTTCACAATTAAATTAAACAAACAAACAACAAACTTTCGATCAAATTCGACTAAAATGTAACTTTAAGTGCAGATTTTAAAATAATGCAGCAAACAGTTAAAAAACAGTTCAAACTAGTTCAGGGTAAGCTACAGAAGCTATTCCAAGTGAAAAAAAAAGCAAAGATACTTAAATCCAGAAAGTAGTCGCTTTTCTGAGTTCCCTGCTGCTAGGACCACTCTGCAGACCCACGAGGAGCTTGTCTGAGCAGTATAGCCAGAAAAAAATGCCCAGAGGCGGATTTTAAACAGTGAACTACAAAAGAGCTAGAAATGGTCCAAAACAACCAATTACTACAGCTTCTTGTGCTGAGATCACTTCATACAGGGACAGGTAGGCTGCTCAAGGCTCCCCACTCCCACTGGTGAGCAAAGAAACTTCCTTCTATCCAAGTAAGGTAATGGACAACACAGGAACTACACCACAGCCCAGAATACAGCAATGCCTGTAAACTGGTCTAAACTAGTCGAGGAAGGCGGGAAAACAAGGATTATGGTTTTGTGTTGTTGTGTTTGTGGTAGAAACACACAGAAAATGCAGAAGCAGTGATAAATTAGTTACACAGGCTAGCACACTTTAGTGGGCAGCCTCCACAGTTAAATTAAACAAACAAACAACAAACTTTCGATCAAATTCGACTAAAATGTAACTTTAAGTGCAAATTTTAAAATAATGCAGCAAACAGTTAAAAAACAGTTCAAGCTAGTTCAGGGTATGCTACAGAAGCTATTCCAAGTGAAAAAAAGCAAAGATACTTAAATCCAGAAAGTAGTCGCTTTTCTGAGTTCCCTGCTGCTAGGACCACTCTGCGGCCAATCCAGACACTACACCCTGAGCCACACTGCAGACCATTGTCATGTGGCCTGATGCCAAGGTATACCCTTTTAACTAGCTTTGTGCAGCCTTCTGGCACAGTCAACCACTACACACCTGTGAAGCAATGCACCCATGCATGTCAGTACTGGTAAGCCTGTGTCTGTGTGGAGTATAATGATTTGGATGCCATTCACACTCACTACACCTCCCATTGACCTACTGAAGCATGCCTTCTGATGTCAGACACCTTGACATACCCTTTGCCCATATATCATCCTGATAACCCCTGTGGTGCATGTGATACCTGCATATTACTGCATTATGGCAAACTAGCTAGTTAAGAAGTCTAATCCTGACCCTGCCAACTGTGATAATGTGTGTGAGTCCCTGAGAGAGTGTGGCTGTGTTGTCCTTGAAACCTGTTCTTGTGGACAGCCACATGTACTACACCTACCTTATGCCTCCTTTATCACTGTTGCTGATGTCACTCACCGTCAAATATAACTTTGGACAGCTCCCCATCATGTAAGCTCTGTGGCACATGCAATAACTGCATAGACATGTAATAGGAATACATAGTCAGGCATGATTTGAAACTCTGTATTTTTAAGTGTGTGACACAAACATGCTTAAGTTTTACTCTCCCACCCCCTCCCTGTCTTACATTGTCTCTGTCTGTCTCACTCTCTCTCTGGTGGATGTGGAGAAGTACACCTGCTTTGCTTAGGCAGCAGTTTGTGTTTTGTAAGTCATGCTCATGATCAGCAGATGGCCTCTGCACAAATTGCAGTGCCCCACCAGCTGATTGCATGTAGAACAGCTGTGGTAATATTCCCATAGCCAATTGGATGGAAACACACTCCTATAACTAGGAAAATCATGTGGGTGTTGGCTCTTTTCATTCACTGTGAGCAGGACTTCATGTCGGTGTTTGGCAAATAGCATTAGAGATATACCTCTAACAACATACACTGTGGAGACAGGCCAACACACAGGATGTGGGTATTCCAGACATGACTGCAGTATGTAATTGTTGCTCTTCTGCATTTGGAGTAATGTTGGTTTAACAGGGTTTGTGTGAATATGGCTGGTCTATATGATTTAATACCTGTCATGACAGTGTTATGTGTTTGAGGAAACTCACACCTGTAGGGTTATTTGCAGACTGGCCAGTGTTTGGAGTCTTATGTGTCTTGTGTTACTCGCAGATTACTTATCTTAGAACTGTAGAAGCATAGTCTGAGGATCGCAGTCAGTACATGGTGACAGCCATGAGAGTTACTGACTTCATATCCCTCCTAGGACATATGTCACAACAAACTCTGATACAACAGTAAATGTATGAGGTTATCACAGCAACATGTCAATATTGGCCCTGCGTTTGTGCCTCCAGCCACACGTCTGTCAACCTTTGTACATATGTCATGCAGTAAGAGGTGCATATGTTCTGTACACCATTATTTATTGACATCATACCTGATAAGTCAGTGAGATATCAGACTGCTAGACATGTTATGTTTAGTAGGGGTTATATTTGAGGACATACCCTGGGCATTCTGTGGTTGTGTGTACAGTAGTGAGGCCTGTGTACTTATGGTGATTGTCGACAGTATGTGTATTGCGAATACGTAGCTTGGCCTGTGTACAGACTGTGGTAGACATCATTGTTCTTGGTCCTGTTCTATCTGATGTTACATGCTGCTCCAGTGTATGGTACCCTATCAGCTTACATGTTTGCAGGGCCGAACACGCACATGTCCAATACCACAGACAGGCATCGGACCACACTGTGTTGTGGCCCAGTATATGTAGGATTAGTGTGTAAGTGGCACATATGAGGATGGTGTTGATCAGACAGTCCATATACTGTAATAGTAAGCTTGCTTACCATACATGGCTGTGTTCACATTGGATGTGGGTATGCACTTTCACACAGGTGTCTGTTACTCTTTGTTGTGACATGCCTGTAGAGACTGATATATTTGCAGATACATGTGTATTCCCCCATAAGAAATGTAGGCCAGTGTTGTGGCAGTCTGCCTGTAGTTTGCACAGTGCTTTGTTACATGCCTAACAGCTTAGTATAATTACCAAGTGTGATGTTATGTCAAGATATTTGCCAGATGTACTGCTGCTGGGCCACCATAACTGTTATGTATTTCTGACAAAGCAGTGGGATGCTGTACAGATGTATGTCACTAACTAGTGGGTAGTATGAGGCCATGTGACCTCTGCACCACCGGTTATTATGTGTCAGGACAGAAAGGAGTGTGTGAATGCATAAACATTGTAGGCATATGTAGTCCAGTATTTACGTGATATACCCATTTACATGGCTGTTAACATCCACATTGTCAGGCTTGGTCCACATGTCTCGCACTAAGGGGATCTGTGTATACCTCTGGACTGACCAGAGTGTGCCAAACTGTCCACATTTATTGGTCATATCTCTGCTGTAGTCCACAGCTTCATTACTGTGATATCAGTGGTACTGTACTATGATGACCTTAGGATGTCTGTCAGTAACTAATGACGTACATGTCAATAGCAGATGTGATCTCACACACACAACATTTTTGTTAAGAGAACTTCTGCTACAGTAGCAACAGTCTACATATATACCTGCAATACATACATGACATACCCTTGCAATAAGAGGTTGTGACTATTGGTGCTGAGGTATGAATCACCTCCATGTTCTGGACATATGGTAAACATAAGTATATATATATATATATATATATATATATATATATATATATATATATATATATATATATATATATGGATCTACCTGAGTAGATCGACATGTTAAAAGACCGAAAATGACTTCACCGACGCCAGAAGATCGACAAGGCAGAAGACCAACGGAGGAAGACACCGACGCTGAGAACACTGCGATGGGGAAAGGATGTGTAAGTATGCAGTAGTGACGGACGTTAGGGTGCGAGTAAGGTTAGTGTGCGATGTTGGCGGTGTGTAGGGGTAGGGGTGGGATAAGTGAGTTAGGGTTAGGGCGTGGGTTGGGTGAGTGTGCGATAGTGACGGACCTTAGGGTAAGGGTTTGGGTTAGGGTTGTAGATAGTTGTGTATGTATGGGTTAGTGTTGGTTTGTAAGGATTTTGGTGTGCTTGTGTTGTGTGTGTGGGTTTTGGATAGGGGATTTGTTTTGTTTGTTGGTATGATGCGTCGAGTGTATGAGGTGTCGTGTTTGTGAACTGTCGTGTTTGTGAACTGTCGATCTTCTGGCGTCGGTGAAGTCGTTTTTGGTCTTTTAACATGTCAATCTACTCAGGTAGATCCATATATGTATATATGTATATATATATATATATACATATATATATATATATATATATATGTATATAGATATAGATATATATATATATATATATATATATATATATATACACACATATGTATATATTATATATATATATATATATATATATATATATATATATATATATATATATATTTATATATATATATATATACACACACACACACACACACACACACACACACACATATATATATATAAAAATATATATATATATATATATAAATATATATAAATATATATATATATATAGAGAGCGAGAGAGAGATATCTATATATAGCCATATGTATGATGCACTATACAGATGCATATAAATATATATATATATATATATATATATATATGTATGTACATGTACACATATATCTACATATGTATATGTGTATGTATATATCCATATCCTTGTCATGTGTATACTTTCCCAGATGTATCACACCATATATATCTGATATGTGTATATTAAGATATAACAACATATAACAACATATGTGATGCAGCAGTAATATCCCTAACAAGTACTACACAACTGTAGAAGTCACAACAATTGTTTGATACTATTCAATATGTGTACTGACAGATATATTGGAAAAACAAAAACTGTTTTCACAGCTGTCATGGTGTAGTGGTTAACTGTTGTGACTATAGTGTTCAGAGTCCCGGGTTCAAAACCTGCAACGGCTGTTTATTTTGTTGCTGGGCAGAACAAGGGCTGATGGATACAGACTAGTTAAGGCAGTTTTGAGCAGCATTAAGTGCTAAGGTACGGTTAAATGTATGGGCACTTACACCGTGTAAGCTTCACTTACCAGTGCGCAAATGTGCTTAGCTGTTATATTGCTCAAGGGGTTGGGAGGGTGGCCTAATGGTTAAGGTGTTTGCCTTACAAACACAAGGTGCAGGGTTCGAGTCTCCCAAGGGATAATTGGCTAGGCTTAAATGGCTCACAAGGGCAGTTAGCCTAGTACTAATCTATGAACCTATGAACCTATGCTGACACCCGCTAAGCATGGCTCAGCCCTGGTAACCAGTGCTCACATTCCAGTCTGATAACATAGCAGGGTAATGACATCTGTAATAAGTGTATTTACTGCCATGTACATAACATACGTCTATATTACAGTAACAAGGGGTGCGAGTCTCCTGCCTGGGACACTTGAGTATACATGGCTTGTACAACACTCTTATCCATGTCAATGTGTTACATACAAGAGTAGTATCCCAGGTTATATGCAGTCACACTGGCATGTAGTGTATCATTACATTACTACTGTTGACAGTGCTTTCCCAAGTAAGAGTAGATTGCTAGTTGTAGTACTGGAAACAATCACCCCTGCATGCAAAGATGGACTCTGAGTCCACACTGTCGTGCTCCTGGTGTGTGAGCTTTGTCTCATTATATATTTCCTACTGGATAATAATCTGACTTGTGGTAAATAACTATAGACTACTATGTGTATAGCACATGTCAGTGAGGGGTGCCATCATGTAATAATGGCATATCTATCAGTGTCAGACATCTATCTGTCAACACATTCATCCTAATGTATAGCTAGTGGGGAGCTAATGTCTGTCAGTCCCTGTACATATGTGCAGATGTCAGGTATCCATCTTGGATACATACAGCCAATCTATGTTTGACTGACACCGACATGTCTGCCCAGCTGTGGTATAAATGCCACATATAGGATTCAACACCCTGTATGCATCACATGCCATGGATACCTCAAATACACTAACACAGTCAACAGAATATGCTTGGGTACAGATCTCCAAGACAAATAATAACCATGTTATGTAATACATGTTGCATACATGTCAACTGGAGCACCTCACTGGCCCTCTGCAGGAGGCAACCAGAGGAATGGCTGATGCATGTCACTCTCAACCTGAGGGTCACCACAGTGGTGTCAGTTGATAGATGGCCTGCTGGTACATGGCAGGTGGCATGATACTACTGTACACACATCCCCTACACTTCACATCTCTCCATGGACAATAGCCTGGCACACACCTATGAACACCTGCACCGATGTGCCCCAGTATTGACAAACATGTTTGTGTGCATTACTGAGAATATCAGTGTCTGTGCCCTTCACACAGCACCCATTTCCATAGTTAGATGTGGCTGCTGCTGTATCGAACATTGCATGTACCTTGTTATGCTTCTCTCCCTATGGGCTACCTGGGCCTTGAAGTACCAGCACAACACTGTTGTACAGATGGGTTGATATGTATGGGATATCCACTGAGTTCTGACAAGTGTGTATGTGTGTGTGTGTGTGTGTGTGTGTGTGTGTGTGTGTGTGTGTGTGTGTGTGTGTGTGTGTGTGTGTGCATGTGTGTATATATGTAAGGTACAGAATTCCGAGGCCACATACTCCTATTACAATATGCATTGCCACACAGTATTAGGGATAGTGATGTTGCTGCCCATAGGAGGGGCATGACAATGCATCACCCTACTATGCCTGTAGCATGTGCATTAGATACATATCCCTGCAGTAGCACTTTTGGGATGGACAAGGGGTTGTATTGCAGTCCTGGTCAATGTGTGATGGTGGGTATGTCAGAGTGTTATCATGAGTTCCAGTGCATACAATATCCATAGTGGGGTGTGGGTGCTGGGTATGCTGTCATTACACCATGGTACCCCAGGTACGTGTCCCATATACCACTGTATGGTGACCACTTTCACCATCAACCATACAGGTAACTGATAACACTATCCAGCCCAGTTATGCATGTGCTGTGTGCAACCTACCTGTAACACAATGGACACACTGACAAGGTATTTAGCACTGATAGGCCCAGGTCTGTCAGATGTGTGTCTGATTGTTATGTGTTTGTCAATGTGTATATGACGGTATGTCACACTATGTATTGTCCATATACAACCATTACATCCTACATTACCATACTGTACATGTCTGGGGATGTTCTGCACGTAACATGTAACTTGGAACACACCTCATCCTAAAAGCTGTGTGGTGTGTGCAATTAACGGTTGGTATATATAGCTGGGTGTGGCTGTTGTGGACACAGCCAACATCATTGTGGTTACTGTTGAGTGTATCCCCCGTGTAGCTGGCCATAATACTGTATAGTTCATGCTAACATGTTAGGTATTTGTCTATCATATTACCTGTGGTTCTACAGCACCTCTCACCCTCCAAAGGGTAGGGGTGTGCCACTGACACCAGCACACAAATCTTTACTGTGCTGAAGATTGCAATACATTGGGGAAGGGGACGTATACCCTGCTGGTACCATTGTCAATGACATTAAACTAGCGGACAGTTTATTCCACAATATGTTGTTCTGCGTAGTCTGGCTTGGTGGAATTACATAGGCTACAATGGGTTCCTTGCACAGGTACATACATCCATGAGTACAGTATTCTCTGTGTATTGCATTAACACCTAAGCCTCTGCGTGTGATATACACAGACATGTGGTGTGTACCACCCAGTACAACTACCAATGTCCACTGTAGAAGGGCTGCTAACAGCAGCTACCATGCACTCACCTGTATACACCACACCCAGACCTATCAGCCATGTGGCACAGGCAGTAACTGTTATACAGACCTGTTTCATGTGTTCACCTGTACCCAGGATATGGCACAGCCAAGGTGTCACCACAGTGCCATACCCATTGTGAGATACGACAGTAGACCATCTTCTGGCTGACACATGGACACCTACAACACAAATGGATAACATTATGGAGACCACAATCACTCAGTGTTAATAACAGCTATAATGCATCATGGCTGGACAGCTACACTACTTGACATGTAAGCATTAAACATTATTGCTGACAACATGTTACACAGCAGTACATTGGTACACTGTAGTACAGTCACCGTGTGCATCAGAACCATATTAGCCTGTCCCTGTATCGATGTTATGGATGACAGGGATGTGGCAGAGGTATCATCATATGCACAGGGCGTGTTGCTGGTTTGCCAGAGACCTAGACTGGGCTATACGTTTGACACAATGTGTGTGAGTGAGGGGTCTTAAATACTGATATGGCCATGGTGATATGGTGTGTGTAGGTATGGGGTTGCCCTATGTGTGTTTGTGTTGTGTGTGAGTATGCATGCGCACAGTTCTGCCATGTAGCTTCCCTATACAGGTGTTTGTTGGACAGCTGCATACCATACTTGGCTGGGTGTTCAGCTCACCGCCTCTGGCCATAGACATGAGAACTGTGCCTGCCAGGGGTTCCACGGGCATGTCCAGGTACAATCCTCGATATGCTACTGTCCCCTGATGAGGACATATGTTCACTGGAACCAGGTCCATCCTGAGACTGGCCAGGGCCACATACACGTGGCTTGCTGTGGTGTGGTGTGGACAGTGCCCCCTCTGCAGTGCTGGGGCTAGTACTGCCACTACAGGATTGGTTTGGTGCCCTTGCATGTCCACGTTGACCTCCAGATGTTGGTGTTGCTGACCTATGTCCATGTGGCAGTCACACCACTTGAACCACATGGTCTAGCATGGACAATCCACAGTTGAGGAGTCCCACCATCTCACACCATCATCTATCCTTGACCTCTGTAAAATAACAGAGGGCACCTGCAAGATCACGGATGTTGTCACTTACAGCTGAAAGAGCAGCCCTCTGCAGCCTCAGACCCTGTCTGGTGTACAGTTCCATATATGCCTGCACCTCCATGACAGCCTGAAACTTGCATCTGGTGGTACCAAATGTGTCACTTCTGCCAGGTGCACAATAACCAGCAGCCCTCCCACGAGCACCCCTGTACATCTGCCTATGTTGTACCCTGCCGGACATCTGGCTATGGTTGTGTCCAGACACAGCAGCCATAGATACCACACTGTCCTGTGCACTGCCACCAACCACCAACTGTCCCCTCTGCTATGGCCAATGGTGATGAGGTATCTATAGGCACTATGACTGTGTGCAGGGATGGGGTGGATAACAGGGCAATGTCAAATGATGGTGCAGTTTTGGCCTCTGACAACCCCGCCTGTGCCTCAGTGGTTGTAGGACTTTTGAGGACGGGCAAACTTATGTGAAAGTGCTTTTCACCGAAGAAGCACTTTTGCATAAGTATGCCTGTTGCTGAGGCCGTACTATGGTGCGGATAAGGGAAAATTCCCTTTTCCCCACTGTAGTGCGGTCTCAGATGAAGAATATTAAAGTAGGGTGTGTGGGGGGTGCAGGGGGGCAAACCACCCTGTTAATATGTTAATGTAGTGTTTTTTTTTTTTAGTAACATGCTTTAACGAAAGCGCTATTTCAATAAAAGCGCTTTTGTTAAAGTGTGTTCGGTGTTTATGGATTCGGACATTTGATCTGCCTCAACACACCTATCATTATTTTCAGTGTCTGTATGGAAACCAGCATCAGATTGCCTGCAGGAGGGACCCTGACCCACCTCGCCACCTGTGAGGGGAAAACAAGAAGCACACTTTAAGACCTGTACATCATTGCTTAACAGTACACACACACACACACACACACACACACACACACACACACACACACACACACACACACACACACACACACACACACAAACACACACACACACACCATCCAATATTCTACCATAATACCAAACTGTCCCAAGTTTATTTGTTTACCTAAAATTAAAAAAAAAATACAGGCCACTCCTGTGCGCCCTATTGTTTCAGGTAGAAATTATTTTACCTACAATCTAGGACAATTGCTGCATTTCCAGTTTCTACCCAAGGTACTTTTATTGCCTGCATATGTTAAAGATATTTTTGACTTTTTAAGTAAGTTAAGGAGAGTACAATGGGCTAATAAGATGTATTGGGTGACTCTACATGTGAAAAGTTTATATACTAACATTAAACATTGCCATGGCCTTGAGGTAATACGAATTTTCATGGGTGAGTCACCCACTACAGAATATATTGTAGATTTAGTACATTTTTGTTTGAAGAATAATTATTTTGAATTTGATAGCCAAGTTTATCATCAGAAATGTGGAACAGCTATGGGGGTGGCTTTTGCCCCCTCATATGCTAATTTAACTATGTGCTTGTTTGAAGTTGAATATGCTTATGGGAAAAGATTTTTTTGTCAATATGTTAAGTGTTATTTTAGATTTATTGATAATTTAATTTTTTTATGTGAAGGAGAGGAACAGGAAGTGCAGAATTTTTTGGATGAATTACAAGTAGACAGATTTAATTTTATATTTGATGACATTCAAATAGGGAAGAATGTGTCCTTTTTGAATGCCAATTTTTTAATTAAGGAAGATGGAACACTAATTACAAAAGTAGATAGGAAATTTCAGGGGGATATATATTATTTGAAAGCAACAAGTTGTCATCCTGGGCATACGATTGATGCCTTACCCTATGGTGAATGCATATGTCTTTACTGACTACGAAGCAATGAACAAGATTTTTTAAGGTTCATAGGTTCATAGGTAGGTACTAGGCTATCAGCCCTAGGGCCCATACAAGCCTAGCCAAAAAATGTACCCTGGCTTTTGCCACCCATGAAAATTATTTTCCTGTGCCCCTGTTGAGCAGAGCCACAGAAGTGATCCCTGGGGTGAATTTCCCATTTCCCATCCAATCATCAAGATTTTTCTTGAAGAGTGCTAATGAGGAGCTCTGTTTGACATAGATAGGTAGTCTGTTCCAGAGTATAGGAAGTCTCTGGGACAGGAATCTATCCCTCCAGCATGTTCTGTTTATTGTGGTGACAAGGTTAAGGTCCCTAGAGTGTGTAGCTCAGAGGGATTGGGATTTCTTTAAGTGGAGCATGTCCAGCAGCTCTGGGTTTGACATAGCTTTGTATGTTAGGCAGAGATCGCCCCTGAGTAGGCGATATGCAATGGAGTAAAGCTGTAGGTTTTGAGACGGTCTGCATAGGGCATCTGTTTGAGGTCAGTAATCCTCTTTGTGAGGTATTTCTGTGGTCTTTCCAGTTGTTGTAGATGTCTTGTGAGGTACATACAAAAAGGGGCATTGTACTCTATAATGGGTCTAATGAGTGATGAGTAGAGGGGAACAATGACCTCTTTTTTTCTGGATGAGAATCCTTTTGTGACGAGAAGGATTTCCTGACCACTGTGGCAATGTGATTATCAAAGGAGAGACTACTGTCCACTGTGTCCCAAGGTCTCTTATCACATTTTCGGCATTAAGTAGACTACCAGCTATGTGGTAGTTCATGGGTACAGAGTTTTTACCAAAGGGGATGACAATACACTTTTTGGCATTGAGCTTCAGGCCTTGGCTTTGACACCAGGTATCTGTCTCACTGAGGACCTTTTGTAGTTTGTCCACATCGTTAGGAGTTTCGATTATGGCTCCTAGTTTGCAGTCATCTGCAAACTTTGTTAGCCAAAGACCTTCTGTGTTGGCCCGCACTTCTGAGAAGTAGATACCAAACAGGAGAGGACCCAGGACTGAACCCTGTGGTACTCCACTTGTCACTGGTCTGATGTTGGATTTGGAATCTGCTACTTTCACAGTGTGGGTTCTGTCCATCAGCCAGTTGGCAACCCATCTTGTGAGATAGGGATTTATACCTAGTTTAGTGAGTTTATCTATAATTCCAGAGTGGGGGATGGTGTCGAAAGCCTTGGCAAGATCTAGATAAGCTGTGTGAACCATTTTACCCTCATCTATGGCTTTGGTGACTGCTTCAAAGAAGTCAATCAGGTTTAGGAGACATGATTTGCCTTTTACAAATCCAAACTGAGTAGGGTCCAGAGTTTGGAGATTACCAATGTCTTTGTTTATGAGTTCCATGATGATACGTTCCATGGCCTTGCAGACCAGGCTCGTCAGGCTAATGGGGTGGTAGTTCCCGGGGTCCGTCGTGGCTCCCCCTTTGTGGAGTGGGATAACTGTCACGGTGCACCATTCAGTGGTTACAAAGCCTGAGGTGAGGCTATGATTGAACATGGTGCTTAGGTAGGGTGCCAGATCATTCTGCAGTTCGTGTAGAATGCAACCTGGGATATTGTCAGGTCCCATGGATGCTGTGTTCTTGGCTTTGGAGAGTGTGTTTTTTACCTGTGCAGCCGTGATTATAGGAACTTTGCATTCTTCTGGTATAGAGATGGGCCCTCTAGGGGGTGAGAGGGGGGTAAAGTTAGCACTGAAACTATCTGCTAGGATGTTGGCAATATCAGTTGGTTCTGTATATTTAGTGCCATTATGCTGTAACTCAGAGCAGATCTGAGTGTTCCCATTTAGATTCTTGACATAGCTATAGAATGCTTTGTGGTTGTCTTTAGAGACAGTGGCAATTTTGTTTTCGTAACTAGCTTTGGAGGATTTTATGAGGGATCTCAGCTTCTTACCGAGGTTGACCAGGGAGTTCCTCCAGTCATGGGATTTTACTCTTTTTTGCAGCAGTTTCTTTCTTCTGTTGTAGAGTTTGTTTATGACAGAGGACCACCAGATTGGCTGCCTTTTTTTGGAGGATAACGGAGATAGGTTTTACTTTTGAGATGTTCAGAAAGCATGATTATGGTGAAGATATAATTGCTAAGGCATGGTCTAGATTTAATAAAGAATATATAGGAAACAACAATAGAAAATGGAAGGGAGTTTCCAAATTAAATAATAATACTGAATCTGGTTGTAAAATGTATTTTGTAACCACATACAGTGGATTTAGCAATAGGCTTTATGAGATAGTACAAACAAAGTGGCAACTGTTATCAAATTTAAAGGTTGGATGTTCATGGATGTCCAATAAACTTTTTGATTCATATAGAGTGGGTAGGAATATTAAGAGCTTTTTGGGGAAATCTAGGTTCTGTAAACCCAAGGAGGTCTTACATGAGTCACTAAGAATAAAAAGGAAAGTAGGATGTGGCAAATGTAAGGCATGCAAATTTATTGTGCCTTATTTTGGATTCTTAAATGGTTGAAGATTTGAAGTTTGTGGGAATTATAGGTGTGACACTGAGGGCATTATTTATGCCCTCAGATGTCCCTGCAATAAGCTTTATGTGGGTGAGTCCAAACGAGGTTTTAAAATAAGGTTATTAGAACATGTTTGTGATATAGTAAATAAAAAGGAACAGAATTCAGTGGCACAGCAATTTTTTGCAAGCACATGGTAGTTCTGTTCATGGTTTACAAGCCACAATTTTAGAAAAAGTAGAGTGTGCGTTTTTTGGGGGGGTGTCAGCAAGAATAAACATTTTTATAAAGAAGCAGTGTATATATTAAAGTTTGATACTTTGTTTCCAAAGGGTATGAATGTTGATTTTAATTGCATGTATTACTTTAAATATTTTTAAATGTTTGATGGTATTACCTGATGACTTTATTGTTTAATTGCTTATTTAGCAGTGTATATAAACCAAGTGTGTAATATGAAGTAACTCTGTACTCCAAAAAGGCAGTGTATGCCGAGACATCAGAAAGGAATACATTTTATTCATTGGGTTCATTGTCTTTGTTCTTCACTGTATTTGCTATCCCAAGTTTATTCTCTTAAGTTCCCCATCCTGCATCACACTTGGAAATTTACACTCATTAATACCAATCATTAACATATCATTCTTCTAATTGCCTAGATAAGTGATCACAAAACATGGCCTGTTACTCCATTACCTCTTTGACTTGATTGGAGTTGGTTTTACAAGGACTCACTGCTGTCATCTAGTGTTCACCCTGGGTTTGTCCAGACATCATGAGCATGGCCCCCATATGTTAGGGGCTACTACAGTCACTCAATAATGTCACGCACTGGAGTGTCATACGTAACTATTGCTCAGTAGATGCACAATCTGTTGCTTTATCAACTTACTATGTTGACAAAAGTAATATTTGGATAAACTCACTGGTGTTGTCTAGTAAATCCCCAATGTATCTGTAGTGCTGCATACGTGGGTATTCTTTCACCTTTCTGCTGATTGCAATTATAACAGTATACCTGGTGACTAGTTTCCCTCCCAATGCATGTTCCATGCCACAGATCTTATTATACTATCAGCTGTCCTGAGATTACATATCAGAAAAGTATTCCTGGTGTCTCAGGTGTCAGTCCATGTCCATGTACTGCACGATTTCAAAGGGAAACCGAGACGTATGAACAACCCCACAATCACACGTGCATACATGGACACAAACAGACACACACACTTGCACACACATCCTACATACATCATCCCCCTCCCCTCCACCAGATTGCACTTACAGACAAAATAACCTCCACCCCCCACACACACACTAACAGGTGAGGTTGCACAAAGATATTACACACAGACCTTCCATTACCCATCTGTCAACATGCATAACATATGGTACTCAGTATGCAGTGCAGCTATAGTCAATTCATGCAGTATACATGTGCGTGATGCATGGGCTGTGTTAGTAGGTGATGCCCCTTCCCCTGGGAAACACTGCACCCATGTACACATTATTGCTGTGCACCTGTTCAGCACCCTACCATGTACTGTGCACCATAGCTCACAGGTGTGCACACCAGTGCTGAATGTGTATTACTGTGTCAGATATGTCTGCTCTGCTGCTCACAACCCCTATGTGTTTGTCCAACACATACCTGGGATGATACATGGACAGATGTCATTTGTGAATGCCTGATGCCTGATTTACAGATGTCATAATCAGTGGTGCATGTATGACCAATACGATACAATTACACTGACAATTGTCAAACCTTACTATGGCTATGGGGAGTGCACACACCCTTACTGATATGACGCCCTCTTCCTTGATATTCCATGGGACCACATTACTGCATATGTTAACATTACATGAGCCTGATATGTGACATATGTCCTGTACATTCAAATGCAGTGTCAAACAAATGTGTTAGTTGTGCTGATGCTGATCGAGATGCATACACTTCATGGGTGCATATGTGTGCACACCTTTATCATGATGGTTTGTTGCACCTTCTGTTATGTGTACTACAGCAGTCAGTATTCCTGGCAGAGGTATACTAGCATGGGCTATCTGCATTTGCCAGTATTTGGCCAGTCTGCCCTACACATGTCCCCAACTCTGCATGATTGCATGGTCAACTCATGTGCACATCCCTTGGACTTCACACACTGCCACCACTATTGCTGTGAAGTCATTGTTATGTCTGCCACAGTTCCTAACCCTGACTGTGTGCAGATACAGCCATTCATAGCATCCTTTTGATCCCTGCTGCAGTGTACTTTTGTGTCATGATGACACCCCCTCCCCACCTTCAGCCTTTTTGCAGATGCTTGACAGCTATGGCCTACACATGTGTGTCAGTTTGCAGTGTCCCAAACACTGAACACCACATGCAACAGCCTAGTCCCAGCTAATGAATGGCAAACATGCAGGTGTACATTGGCACCGGCATGGTAAAGATGGGGATGGTGGTTCTGAGGTGGGGTGAGGTGTTGGTTGTACAGCACATGTATCTTATGTGATACTGTCTGTAGTTTTCCAATGTGGTCTTAGTACACCAGTACACATTGCAATGCATGCCTTTTGGGGACCTTTTTCTGTTAAGCATATGCAACCTGTAGCGAGGCCTGGCTGATGTTTTCTGTGATACAACTGTCCCATCTGATTACCCTAACTCATGGGCCACATGTTTGCAGAGTCCAGGCAGTTGCTGACACAGATACTGCATAGCTAGTATTGCTAGAAATTCCTGTAACGCTCTCATTGTTGTTGCATATTACTAGGCAGCCTGCATGACCGATCTGCTACATGTGACATCATCTGTCTTGGATGACCATCTGTTTATTTCCTACATTATTCCTGTCCCATACATCCTCGCCACATACATGACTGTCTGCACTGTTTGCCATGGTATATGCAATTTTGAGGTATGACTACATGTCCAACTCCTGGGTGCTACCTGTTAGGTATGGGGTCCACGCTATGGCATGTAAGATGTGTGCAAGCCATGGCTGCCTCTGTTGCAGGTAAGTGGGCACATTTGTTGGCCAAACATCTTGGACAGTAGACCATTTCTTGGTGTGACATTGGGGACATGTACTTGCTGGAAGGTGAATTTCCATGACAAATTCATAAGTCAGTACCTCAACAGCTGCTTCCTCTATATTTTATCTGGAGTGTATGCACACATATGCTTCCAGTGTTTGTGAAGGTATGTATTCCCCATATTTGCTGTCAAAACATATGATTCCATATTACACACTCATTGCTCATGTTAGGACCACATTGCAGGTTGTAAGTGTTGTGGACTACAGTATTGTGATATGCCGTAGTGTAGATCTGTAACAGTTGCCATTGTAATACTGGTACATACACTGTTGTAGCACTGTATAAGGGCGATGTTTCAGACATGTCCCTAATGTAGGCCTTTTGTCCTACCATTATGTTCATCTCTATGCACACATTTTGCAATGACAGGATGTTAGTTATATTGCAGGAGTCTGACATATCTTTCAGATACACTATCATGGTGACCACTGTGATACAGTGCAGTTAACAACAACAATACGTGAACATGTATGGCATGCATTATGGGTAGGTGTGTTAAATGTGTGCATGGAATATACCATGGCCATAACATGAATGGTGTATTGGCAAACCTGAACAAATAACATACTCACCAGCTATAGGCTGCTGACTTGGAGGTATACCAGAGGGACCTACATAAGTGTGTGAGAGGTGTGATGTTAGTAGCCACAGCTGTGGCATTGGTACAGGGTGGGTGCAGCATTACAGTACATCAACAGTACAAGCTCACAATGCTACAGATTATAGGTTCATAGGTTCATACTAGGCTATCTGCCCTGGGGCAATTATAAGCCTAGCCCGATTCTGTATGGCTTATGCCACCCCGTGATTTGAGTATACTGTGCCCTTTTTAAGGTTTAGTTTACTGTGCCTCTGTCCAATAGTGACATGGGAGTAATCCCTGGGACAAACCTACGATCCCCCATCCACCTATTGAGATTCTTCTTGAAGAGATTCAGTGAAGTGCTCTGCCTCACATGAACTGGAATTCTATTCCAGAGCTAGGGGAGCCTCTGAGTTATGAACCTGTCCCTCCAGCAAGTTCTCTTTATTTCTGTGCTGAGGTTCAAGTCCCTCGAGCGTGTGGCTCTAAGGGATTTAGATTTACTGAGGTGGAGCATGTCCATTAATTCTGGATTTGACATAGCTTTATATGTCAGGCATAGATCGCCTCAAAGTAGGCAGTATGCAACTGAGTAGAGCTGGAGTTTTTTTAACCGAGCAGCATATGGCATCTTTTTGAGACCCTTGATCCTCTTGGTGAGATACTTTTGGGGTCTTTCTAATTGCTGCAGGTGTCGGGTAAGTTACATCCCAAAAGGGGCATTGTATTCTATGATGGGCCTGATGAGGGATGAATAAAGGGGCACAATTACCTCTCTTGATCTAGATGTGAAACCCTTCGTGATGAGGTGGGCTATGTAGAAGGTCTTTCTAACCACTTTGGCAATGTGGTTTTCAAAGGAGAGATTGCTATCAACTTGGGTCCCCAGGTCCCAAATAACTTTCTCTGTACTTAATGGGTTTCTGCCTATGTGGTAATTTGTGGGCACATTGTTTTTTCCAAAGGGTATGACTATACATTTTTTGGCATTTAGCTTTAAACCATGGCACTGGCACCAGTTATCTGTCTCTGTGGGACCTTTTTGAAGGATGTTTGTGTCAGCAGGAGAGTTGATTATGGCACCCAGTTTGCAGTCATCTGCGAACTTGGTGAGCCATAGTCCTCCCACGTTTGCCTGTACCTCTGAAAAGTATATACCGAACAAGAGTGGTCCCAGGACAGAACCCTGTGGGACACCACTTGTGACCAGTTTCGAGTCTGACATGGCTCCAGCAACTCTCACTCTGTGGGTTATGTCTTTGAGCCAGTTTGCGACCCATCTTGTGACATAGGTGTTTATATTTAAGCTAGATAGCTTATCTATGATGCCCGAGTGGAGTATTTTGTCAAATGCCTTTGCAAGGTACAGATAGGCTGTGTGGACTACCTTCCCTTCATCTATGGCTTTGGTGACAGTTTCGAAGAAGTCAACCAGGTTCAAAAGGCAGGATCTGCCCTTGACAAAGCCGAATTGGGTAGGATCTAGTGTCTGTAGGTCCCCAATGTCTTTGTTTATGAGCTCCATGATGATCCTCTCCATAGCCTTGCAGACTAAGCTAGTCAGGCTTATGGGGCGATAGTTTCCAGGGTCCGTAGAGGCTCCACCTTTGTGGAGTGGGACCACTGTTGCTGTATGCCATTCTGTGAGCACATATCCTGTAGTGAGGCTGAGATTGTATAGCTGTTTTATTTGAGGGATTAGTTCCTCTTGGAGTTCATGTAGAATGCAACCTGGGACGCCATCTGGTCCCATGGAAGCAGTGTTTTTTGCTTTGGAGAGGGCAGCCTTCACCTGAGCATCAGAGATGTTTGGGACGCAGCCCTCTGCCTGGATAGACACTTGCTCTTTTGGGGGGGGGGTGGAGAAGTTTGCACTGAACCTGTCTGCCAGGATATTGGCGATGTCTGTGGGTTCAGTGTATTTTTTGTCGTTTAGAATCAACTCAGAACAAGTCTGGGAGTTGCATCCCAGGTTTCTAACATAACTGAAAAAAGCCTTATGATTGTCTTTGGTGTCCTGTGCAATTTTTCTCTCAAAGCTGGCCTTGGAGGATTTTATGAGGGATCGTAATTTTTTGCTAGTACTGATCAGAGATGCCTTCCCTATTAGGGATTTTGCTCTATCATGTAGCAGCTTCCTCCTTCTGTTGTACAGTTTATTTATGGCAGGGGTCCACCAGACTGGACACCTGCCTTTGGATGATTGGGTCTTGGTTTTGTTTGGGATAGCATGATCCATGCATTCCTGGAGATGTCCGTAGAATGCGTTTATATAGGATTCTGCAGTTTGGGCCATAGTTTCCACTGGCCCTGGGGCCTTGAAGGATTCCACTTTGGTTCTGAGAAGTGAGAAGTTCGCTTTTGAGAAGTTTTTCACTGTGGTTTTCTGGGCTGGGGGTGGGGTCGGGATGTGGACATCCAGTGAAATTAATTTATGGTCTGATCTTACCAATGAGGGATATACTTCTGGTGTGGAACATAGAGTCCCCATGTTGGTAATGATCAGGTCTAGTATGTTGTCCCCTCTTGTGGGAGTGGTGACTAGTTGTTCCATAGCATTTGAGTTTATAATTTCCAGGAACCTTTGGGCTAAGGTGCTGGGGCTTGAGTAGTGCTCCCAGTCAATGTTTGGGTAGTTGAAGTCGCCCAATATAATGGTGTTCGGAGAGATCTTCATGTTCTCCAATGTTTTCAGGAAAGCCGAGTGTGATTCCTGACTTTCAGAGGGTGGTCTGTAGGATGCTATAAACTGAAAAGCAGTCTTGCCCACTGTTAGTTGCACATGGATGGTCTCCGATACGCGTGCAATGCCACTAACCTGGAGGTGTGGATATCCTTGATAAATATGGAAACTCCCCCTCCTTTTGTGGTTCGGTCCTGGTTTTGGGGCCGAAAAGCATGATATGAGGTATAGCCTGGTACTGCTGGGGTGCTCTCTGGAGCCTTGAACCAGGTTTCTGTCACTGCACAGATATCGATGTTCTCCATACTGAGGAGAGCTTTGAGTGCGTGCATCTTGAGGTTAAGACTTCTGGCGTTTAGCAGCATTACCCTTAGTTTCTTGTTCCTTGTGCTGTCTATGGGGGTGGGTTTGACTTTTGAGCCTTGCCTAAAAAGGCACTATGGGGTGGCAAGAGCCTTTGCCAATATCTGAAAGCCCAGTGGTGACAGGTGCAAGCCGTCCCTAGCGAAGCAACGTGGCTTGTCGAGCATGTCATCCCAGGCTGACAGACACTGGATCCCCTTTGAATGACACCAAAATTTTAGCCAATTGTTAAAATCGATCATTTTGTCTTTGTACTGTGGCATCATTCTAGGTGAGGGTAAGATGCTGCTCAAGGTCAGGGTCATACCAGCCTGAGCTACATGATCAGAGAGCTCCTCTATGTCTCTTTTCATGTAGTCCAGGGAGGTACGTCTCAGGTCATTCACACCAGCATGTACAATGACTGAGTCATATTTGTATTTGCTTTGGAGTGACCTGAGTGCTTGCATTATGTGGTGGATCCTAGCACCCGACAGGCAGCTCACCGTGACCTTCTCTTTACTCAGCCTGGTGAGTGGGACGTCAGTGTGTCTGACAATAGAGTCACCTATTACAAGAGTATCAGGTGTGTTATTCAGCCTTAAGAGCTGTTGCTGCTTGGCACACTGACTTTGTGGGTTATGTGTTGTGCGTGTTTTGTTTTGAGGTAGCGTTTGCTTGGATGTCTGCTTTGGAGGTCTCTGTTGCTTAGGTAGATTCTTATTTAAAGCCTCCAAGTATGTTTTTGTGTATTTATGTGTTTGATTCGCTGATGTGGTGGGACTATGTGATACTGGAATTGTGTTGTGTGAGGTTACCTTCTCCTCCTGACTGGTTACACCAGTTTTGAGATGAGAGAGCTCAGCCTCCAGTTTGGCTAAATAGTTGCATCTCTCGCATATATTTGAACCTGTTTGGAGGAGGAGAGGGTTGTCCGTGTACATGAGACAGTTGTAACATTGTCTCAAAATCCCCAGATTCACCAGCTGGACTGGAGAGGAAACCATTGACTGACCTTTGGACATGCTAGAGTAATATAGGGAAAGTGAATTTAAGATGGACCAATAGAGGACAGGGTAATCATAGAGAGTATAAGAGTAAGTAATGCTTATGGTTTAATAGTGCTAACTTGTAGGATTACTTAATTGGACCAGCAAAGGGCCTTAGAATGAGAATATGGTGTTTAAATTGAGAGATAGAGCAGTTCTAAGGGAAAAAGTGAAGAGCAGACTTTGTGGGGCGAGGAATAGTTTAAACCCAATTAGGCGGCGCTGCCCGCTGTTGCGCTATGCTCAAAAATGTGCAAAACCGCGCAAAAGAGGGTTTTAAGAGAGGAAGATGAAGGAGTTTTGGAATTGACCCAAAATGGCCAATAAAACTACAGTTTCAAGTCAGTAACCACTTCCACAGGGGAAGGCAGGCTGCTCAATGTTTTTCACTGCCACTGATCAACAGAGAGACTTCCCTTTAGCCCAAGCAAAAAATGGCCTCACAGAAACTTACAAGCAGTTCAAGAACAGCAAGCCTGTAACGAACTTTTTTAAATCTCAGAAAAGTGGGAAAAAAGCAAGATTTTTTTTGTTTTTTTTGTTTTTTTCAGAGATAGCAGAGGTTCACAAGTTTCAACAAGTTATAACAGTGCAGTAAATGACCCCACACAAGAGTGCTAGGCCAAAGACAGATAAAATGCAAGTTTTGAGAAAAAAACGATTTTAAAAATAAGTGCAAACAGAAAATTCAGTAAACAGCTCTAGGTTGTGCTCTAAATACAGTTACTAATGCAGAAATCAAGTTTAACAACCCAGAAAATGCTCAAAATAGGTGGCTATGCAGAAAGACCTAGCAAATAAACAGAGGAAAAATACTTAAAATCTCAAAAGTGGCTCCTTTCTTCTCTCAGTGTTTTCTCCTCTTAGTGGGTGCTTCACCAACAATCAACAAGCCTGAAAAGATGCCAAAACCACGAGGCAACCAGGTTTTAAGAGAGGAAGATGAAGGAGTTTTGGAATTGACTCAAAATGGTCAATAAAACTACAGTTTCAAGTCAGTAACCACTCCCACAGGGGCAGGCAGGCTGCTCAATGTTTTTCACTGCCACTGATCAGCAGAGAGACTTCCCTTTAGCCCAAGCAAAAAATGGCCTCACAGAAACTTACAAGCAGTTCAAGAACAGCAAGCCTGTAACTAAACTTTTTTAAATACCATAAAAGTGGGAAAAAAGCAAGATTATTTTTGTTTTTTTTATTTTTTTCAGAGATAGCAGTGGTTCACAAGTATCAACAAGTTATAACAGTGCAGTAAATGACCCCACACAAGAGTGCTAGGCCAAAGACAGATAAAATGCAAGTTTTGAGAAAAAAACGATTTTAAAAATAAGTGCAAACAGGAAATTCAGTAAACAGCTCTAGGTTGTGCTCTAAATACAGTTACTAATGCAGAAATCAAGTTTAACAACCCAGAAAATGCTCAAAATAGGTGGCTATGCAGAACAACTTAGCAAAAAAACAGAGGAAAAATACTTAAAATCTCAAAAGTGGCTCCTTTCTTCTCTCAGCGTTTTCTCCTCTTGGTGGGTGCTTCACCAACAGCCAATAAGCCTGAAAAGACACCAAAACCATGAGGCAACCAGGTTTTAGGAGAGGAAGATGAAGGAGTTTTGGAATTGACCCAAAATGGCCAATAAAACTACAGTTTAAAGTCAGTAACCACTCCCACAGGGGCAGGCAGGCTGCTCAATGTTTTTCACTGCCACTGATCAACAGAGAGACTTCCCTTTAGCCCAAGCAAAAAATGGCCTCACAGAAACTTACAAGCAGTTCAAGAACAGCAAGCCTGTAACTGAACTTTTTTAAATCTCAGAAAAGTGGGAAAAAAGCAAGATTTTTTTGCACATCTGTTTATTACTACTACACATCAACAGACTATATATATGTCATCTCACATATGCATGATTTAACTGTACAGATGCAGATGGATATGCAACAGTAGTCTACTGATGTACCCTGTGGCCTTACCTGCACGCCTCTCTGCCATTGTGTGGGTAGCACCCACCTCCACTATGCTCTCCACCAGGTGTTGTGTGTGCGGGCAGGCAGGTGCCCCGAGGCTGTCAAGGAGCACCTCAGCATGTGTCAGGGGGGCTGAATGTCACAACCCCCCCCTGTTGCAAGCTGATCCCCCTGACTACGGCAGCACGCCGTCGGCTATTGAGAAGTAGGTCTATGCAATGATGCCAGACCTGCTCATAACTGCGGTTATGCAGGCCAACATTGTTTACCCTGTGGACAAGATCGTTCCACAGGGTGGCTGCTCCTGCTGCTCATGGGCTGTTCAGCCAAACAACACCTGGTAGTGATGCATCAGGCATGAGATGATGACATCATTCTCCTCCACTGTATAAATGGGAAGCCTCTCCCGTGACATCTTGCCTGAAAGACATAAAGATGGAAACAGGTCTAAGGACCACATACAGCAAGGTTATCATAGTTTTTAATACACATCTCTGCCCCCCCCCACCATATCTGCAACACCAATCTAATCACACAGCTCAATATGTATGTCTAAAGAAAACCTACCATTGTGACATATATCATATTGTACAACACTTTGTGCTATGTGTTTGTAGTCATGTTCCCTGTGGGGACACTATCATTGCTGGCCTGTTATGGACAATGTCACCTGCATGCCATTGTAAGTGCCGCTATGGTTTCGAATATACACGTGGTCTGTTTGCTATGTGATTGCTGCACATCTGTTCTGTGTTATTGGGGATAGCTATGCATGATGTTGGACATGATCGGGACATGATCCAGGAAGGTGCGGACTATTAGTACCCACATATTTTCTATAACAGTGACACAATAGCATGTTTAGGCAACAGTTGCCAGCAGAACCACCTCTCCCACCTCATCTGGCCATGTTACCAGGCCACATCACATGTTTGACCCACCCTGAGGGCTCCTCATCTACTGGTCCTGCACTACCTTCAAGTGGAACCACCTCAGTCGATGGTGTTCACCCCCCTGGGAGCACACACAGACATGATCCTGCCACCTGAAGTCAGGTCCAGAGTCTGGTGCATAGGGAGCTCCACAGAGACTTGGGTGATATGCTACAGCACCTTGAGGCCATCAGTACACACTCAAATGGTCTACATGTTCCTCTTGCTCAGCCTCCAGCCCAGTCACCTTCAGGGCCATGAAGCTAATGTTGTGACAGGACATGGGTGTGGGGCCTTGTGCCCACTGTTTCCATATGGGGACTCATGGGACTTCCACATTGCAGAAGACACTCCCCATCCAGGGTGTTTATCCACCACATGTGTCATATACCACCCCTGTATATACCTGCTATCCTTCCCCAAATTCCCAATCCCACCTTCACAAACAAGGGCAATGTGTTCCAAACATGGGGTTCACACCTGACATAGTCGTCCATTCTGCACACACTTACTGCTGTATATATATATAGATATATATATATATATATATATATATATATATATATATATATGTGTGTGTGTGTGTGTGTGTGTGTGTGTGTGTGTGTGTGTGTGTGTGTGTGTGTGTGTGTGTGTGCGTGTGTGTGTGTATTAATATGTGTGATGTTCCCTCACTCATATCATGCAGTACTGTCATGCAAAAGTAGGGGACATGTACTTATATACATGTGTGTGTGTGCGTGTGTGTGTTTGTATATATGTAGACATACACACACACCCACACCCACACACACACACACACACACACACACACACACACATATATATATTTAGATATATATTATGAGTTGTGTGTGTGTATATATATATATATATATATATATATATATATATATATATATGTACATATATATATATATATATATATATATATATATATATATAGATGTCTGTATATCTGTAGACATACACACACACACACACACACACACACACACACACACACACACACACACACACACACATATATATATATATATATATATATAGATAGATAGATGTCTGTATATCTGTAGACATACACACACACACACACACACACACACACACACACACACACACACACACACACATATATATATATATATATATATATATATATACACACACACACACACACACACATTATATATGTATATATATATATATATATATATATATATATACACACACACATATATATATATATATATATATATATATATATATGTGTGTGTGTGTGTGTGTGTGTGTGTGTGTGTGTGTGTGTGTGTATGGGGTGCATTCAGACATCAGGCCCACACTTTCTAACTCTCCTTCCTGCACAGCTGCACTGTTCTGCCTTGCTACAACACAGACAGGTGCCACATGTGGAAACAGCCTAACATTAGGGGGGGTATACATATATATATATATATATATATATATATATATATATATATATATATATATAGGGACAGATTGCAGGTAAGCCTATCACACACTTATGGCATTTCTGCATGCTACAATATATGTTAACATGACTGTCCTGCAAGTGGTGGATTCTGGAACCCACGTGTCCATCATCATTCTTCATCTTGTCAGTCAGTGCTGATCTGCACAGTTGACAGGTATGGCTCACTGCCCACAGGGACAGACACTATTGTCTAAAGCAGTTGTTCAGCTGGACATCATTACATGATGGCACATATAGATAATTCCACATCATCTATCCCATTATTATGGACCAAGTACTACATTCAATTACATGCATATATACTTCGCATACCTGTTGTGGGAATGATGTCTCTTCTGGATAGTTTGCTGTGTGTTTATTTGTTTATTTGCTTTTTTTTTTTACTTTCACTCTCTCTGTCTTGGTCTCTCTCCACTAAATGGCTTAAGCTGCTTTGAATAGATTGCAGCATGGATTTTGTAGGTGATGCACATGATCAGGTGATGGCCTCTGCACCAATCAGTGTTCACCATCTGCTACCTGCATGCAGCATGCTGTGTAGTACTTCCAATTACCACTGTCATGGCAACCCACTACTATAAATTCCTACATCATTAGGGTGTGGTCCCTTTACCTTTCCTGTATAGAGGACATCCTTCATGTGTGTGAACAGCAGTGTTACAGACAGAAGGTAGTAATACCTCTTACAGGAGGACTTGCAGACTTAGGTCAGCTACATATTTGTATAAGTTTCCAGACCTGCAGACAATGTGAGTAGTGTTGTTATATGCATGTATAGCACCAGTGTTACAGGGTTTGTGTGCACATACTAGTTTAACATGGAATGCAGTCTGTCTGCAAAGCTCTCAACTGTGGGCCTATCCACATGATGGCCAGAGGAGTGCTGGTTATCTTTTGTCTGTCCACCATAGAGGCCTTGTGTCAGATATATCACTGGTATTGAGTATGTTGAGTGCTATCAGTATATGGCTACATCCATTTGTGTTTCTGACTTCATATTCCTGACTAAGGGTATGTTGCAAACAATCCTGTAACACCAGCTACTTTCTTATTCTATAACAACACTATTTCATATATGGCCCTGTGTTCCGGCCTCTGTCCTCCACCTATATACCAGGCTTTGTCCATATGATATACAGTAAGATGTTGTTATGTAGTGGCCTGTGATTATGTTGTGCTGCCATTCCTGCCATCATTTCAGTGCTGTTGTGGTCCCCACACATATTGTGGGGTAGGGTCCATATATATGTGGGCTTGAGCTGCACAAAACATGTGTGCCCTTCCGCAGTTCAGAAGTCAGTGTATGTAACAGTGTTATACAGCCCTGTAATTCAGTCTATGGGGGAGATGTATGCACCATATATAACCTAGGCTGTTACAAAATGTGAGGAATATCAGTAGTAAGCCACCTTAAGGTATATGGCTGTACATTTCCACACATTTCACCTTGGGAACATTGGTGGCCTAGTGCTTACTGTCATAAAAGAATGTTCTGTTTGTCAGAGTGATAGCGATGTTTTCAGTTAAGCATTGTTATGTAACAGATACATCCTCATTGTGGCAACTTAATTCTTTTCCCCCTAGGGATTGATTACAGAGTGCAATTTGAGGCTGCTGAACTATACATCTGCATTACTTACTCTTGATTGATTGCTATCCTCTGGCCCAGTCTTCCTTTACTGTTGTACTACTTGAAGGATTTGGCCTGGACAGAAACATATGTTATGCTTTTGGATTACTGTATAATATGATCTGCTTGAGAGTCGCATTACATTACTCAGTTAGTATGCATTTCAAAGTCTTAACAGCTATATGACATGGCATATACAACTGTAATAGTACACAAATAAACATTTCTTATGTATACAAACCTGTGTGTGGTGTCATATCCTTTGACTTCTCTGTTGGTATATGTTTCATGCAACAATTGTCTTTTGTATGAGGGAATCATACACTGCCCATTTGAAAAGGTGGCAACTGTAGGAATACTGGCTGTTCAATATGCTCTGCACCCTCTAAATATGTATCTGCCTATACATATCTGTGTGTGTATATGTGTATTTACACATATATATATATATATATATCTGCATATATATTTGTGTGTATATGTATCTTTGGAATGTTTATTGCTTCCACATTGTACATTCCCTTGGTAGTCAGACTGTACTGCACGATATGTTATTGATACCATCCTGACATCATACAGATGGGATTGATTACTGTTAATATCTTGTGGCCATGTTGTGTAGGGTCCTGGGTATGGGACTTGCAACAGTTGGTATTGTGTTGCAGGGCAGATCTGAGGTATTTAGCTTGGGCCCCCTCACCTCCGTTAACTGTGCCTTTGGTCATATATGTATTTGTTATGTTCTCTTTTATAGCTCTATATATATATATATATATATATATATATATATATATATATATATATATATAGAGCTATATATATATATATATATATATATATATATATGTATATGTAGACATATAGACATATATATCTGTAGTTGTATGCATATGTATATACATATGTGTGTGTATATATATATATATATATATATATATATATATATATATATATATATATATATATATATATATATATATATATATATATATACACACACACACACACACACACACACACACACACACATGTATACATACATTTCCTGTACTGTTGAATAACTGTGCTGGATGATATGTTTGTGAAACATGAGGGTTATATATAGCTAAGTAAACAACAAAAGGCCAGCAATGTGCGATCCTGAAGTGAAAAATAATTATGTCAAATACATATGAATGGCTAAAAAATAACCCTTTATTAAACAGACCGGTTTCGGCAACCAATGCCTTCTTCAGTGTATGAAAAATTCTTCAAAAATCCCAACAATTTATAGACACACCCCACCTGTGAGACTGATGGAAAATGCAACCAGTATATATTTAAAGAAAAAGAACCCGAAATTTAAACTGAAGTTGTACATAATAGTAAACGCAACCATATCTTGACAATATGTGGCAAATGTAAAGAGAAATTAAACATAAAAATAAGTAGAACATTGAAAATTGAAAAATAAAAACTAAAAAATAAAAAAATATGTTATGAACTGACCCCAACACATTGAATTAAATAACAGATAAGTAGATGCATGTCACTTATGGTGTAGTTATGGTAAGAACACATATCATACAGGCTATCATAACCATAAAGATCATCACATGCAATGCATGAAAAAAAGCAATGAATGTTCCAACAGAAAGCATGTGGTTAACAATTGATGATATGGCTGAATTCAAAAATCAGTGCTTAGTCCAGTGTTCCAATATAATTCCTTCTGCTATGATTGCATATGGTATATCCATATGCCTTTTGCTCTCCTCCATCGGACCCTATATGACACATTAAGAAGACTATGAAAAAATATGAGAGATAGAGGCAAGCAGATAACTATAAACCAATAGTAATAATCATTCATGATGTAAATAGAATATCCAAATCAATATGTTTAAAAAACATAAAACATAAATTGTACCAACCTAAGTCTTCATATTTATACATGGTCATTTAGTCCTGGAGGGAATAGGGTGCCCAATGTAATGATCCAATGTTGTTCCTTATGAGTAAGTATTTTATGCCATCCCTGGGGATTACTACGATCCCCCAGAATTCTATTTATAATTATGAAAGAAAATTGTGCATCAGGATGTTTCAGATTGTGCCTATATAAGGCATTAGTTTCCTTCCTAGTTTTAATGTCTGATCGATGTTCATTGATGCGTGTTCTGAGTGGTCTAGAAGTTTGGCCTACATAAAAAGCTTGACACCGACAAGTTGCCAGATAGACCACCCAACTGCTGCTACAGTTACCAAATATTCTGCATTGATACACCTTACTGGTATTACGGCTTGTATATTCCTTACTTTTGTTGACTTGTTTACATGAACCACAATGGCCACAAGGGAATGTGCCCACTAATACATCCCCTGACATAGTCAATTGTTGGTGTATCGCTCCCCCACTTTCTATGTGTTTGAAATGTGAAAAAAGAGAGCCAAGAGTTCTGCCTCGCTTATATGAGAAATGGCACTGTTGATCCAATATTGATCTCAAATATTCATAGGCCATGAGAATATTCCAATGTCTATTAATAATACCCTTGATAACATTGGAATTTCTGCCAAAGGTAGTGACAAACCGGATGATATTCGTAGAACAATCCCTGGTTTGAGATTGATATTGTAACAAAGTTTTTCTCTCAATGTTATTAGTCCAATTCCAGGCATTTAGAATGTCTTGATGTCTGTAACCCCTATTGGCAAACCTATGATAAAGATCCATGCCATCCCTATCAAAATCACCCTGTGTCGAGCTCAGGCATTTGATATGCATAAATTGAGACTTAGGGATGTTGCAGATGGTGTGGCCTGGGTGCATGCTAGAAGCATGCAACAAAGTGTTGTATTGAGGCTATTTGTGATAAGATCTCGTATTCAACGTATGATCTGTATTTCTGTTAATGGTAACGTCCAAAAAATTGATGCTTTGAAGATCGTATGTTACCGTAAACTCAATTTCCCAAATATTTTGATTGAGGTATTCGATGAATTCCTGTAAATACCTAGCATCTGCCCGCCACACCATCCAGCAATCATACAGGTACCTGCGTCAAATGTCTATTTCCACCAGATATCTTTCTCAAAGTAAAAATATGTTCAGAATTCACAAGTTAGTTCACACAATTTAACTCAAGCTGATCTGTATTTAAGCACTTAATATATAAAGATTTATTAAAAGAGCAGTCCTGGTCACCTAATGGTTAAGGTGTTTGCCTTACAAACACAAAGTGCAAGGTTTGAGCCTCACAAGGGATAATAGGCTAGGCTTAAAATGGCTCACAAGGGCAGTTAGCTTAGTATGAACCTATGAACAATCTTTAAATAAATGGAAGATTATTAAAACATCATTCTGAAGAAAATAGTTGAAATGAATGTCTTTATTTATTCATTCATCTCATATATTGTCAAAGATGAGTCTTAGGAACAAAATATTCATGGACTTAGAACAGTATAATGAACAGCTATTAACACAAAATGTTTGTACTAAAGAAATGCACTTTAAAAATAACAGTTACAACTTTCAGTAAACAAAGGTTTTTATAGTACATATAAAAGTTTTAATTATTCTGGGTATGAGCTAAGGAGAAATGAGAGGAAAGAGAATATGAGTAATGGTAAGCAGAGATGAAGAGAGCATTTAGAGAGAGTGGATGAGAGAGATAGTAAGAGATAAAGCAGTGGTATGAGAGCATGGTTGTGAAAGGAGGGAAGGTAATGGGATATTAATTAGAGACTGGGGGGTTTAGAACTGTAGTTTAAAAAAGAGAAATGGTGTGGAGTTGTAGATATGTTAAGCAGGATTGGTGAATAGGGGCTGTGATGCCCGTGCCCTGGCCCAGCAATCAAGGAGCCTCAATTCTCACCACTAACACCAGAGAGGGCATCTCATATATGAGGAAAGGATAACAAATACTCACAGTAAAGTGCAATTTCCCTTAAGAGCACACAGAGATCACAGTCAGTCTGGGGCTGGTCACTCCCTTGCTCTTCAGGTCCACAATAAGACTCCCCACTGGCACAACTATAGGGTCCAGATCTCAGCCTAGTGGGCAAGCTAAAACTGCTAGCACCCTCTCTGTCCAACCAGTGTTCCTGCCCAAGTAGCTGACACACACACACTTTGAGAAGAATTTATACAACCACACAGAAACTCTTGGGGAAGGCTGACACAGGTTCTCCAGCTGTGCCCCTTTTCCCCAGACTATATGGTAGCACCAGCTGCCACCACCCACTAATAATTATCAGCTACTCAAAGGCCCTTAAAAGGGTGTCAAATTATTACAGTGCAATATTATTATCTAATTGGTAGCATAACCCAGGGCTAAAGCTATTAGAGTGGCTTTGTACAATTTTACCAAAGGCATGCTAGTACTCTAAAGAGCTAAATTATCTCTACACAAACCAGCCACAGTTAAAAGGTTTTAAAATATTTAATAATAAATAATTAAAACCACAAGATGATACTTTCTACTACATAGAGCTAGTCAAGAGTTCAGAGGTCACACAGAAATATAATTCAGTAGTACAGTTCTGACATCACAGAACACTTAGTCTAATCTTTCTAGGTCCTAGCTATTTCTAAAAGAAAACACAAGTCTAAGATAAGATAACTTACATATGAGCAAGACAGTGCTGTGAGTTGGATGATCAAGACAAAAATGCTTAATGCCTTCTGAGTCTCACTGTTTAAATTGCTATTGCAGTAATGATAAACATTACATCATTCTTTTTCACTTTCCTGGAGTTCCCAGGCTACACATTAACTGCATTTACATTCTTAACATCTCCCTTTTGTTATCTTGCAGCTAGTCAAGAACAGAGCAATAAAAATACATTTGCATGTTAAAAATCTAGCCATTTATCTTGGTTAAAACAATAGAAAGAATGTATTCATCTAGACGTTTCGGCACCACTGTCTACTTCAAATGGTCACCACATGCTTTACTTTGGTCAGTAGAGTGCACTGTTGTCACATTTATTTCCAGTTCCATATGTAACAGTACTTCTTTACATTTAAGGCAACAAGCCTGTAGTTTACATTCATATTTACAAGTGACAGAATTATCTGCAAAATTCTATCTGGCTAGGCTGGCAGCCTTCACCCTTCTCTACCAGTCTTCACAGGGGCCAGCAGATAAATTAGGTAAAGGGTATTAGAGGGCTTGTGGCTGGAATTTGAAATAAATGTAGAAAATTTTGAGTTGAGTAAAACATGTATGTAGGTCAAAGGTGGAAGGAAGAAGGGTTACAGAGTAATATGGGAGGGGTTTACATGGAGTAAGTGAGAAAGAGGAGTTTGAAAGAGAGCTAAGGTTTCAGAAAAGGGCAGTATTCTTCATGTTCATATACACCATTCTCTTAACAAAAAAACTGAAGTTGATTACAAACAGTTTGATGTTTAAGAAATCGCATTAGAATACCCTAACGTTATACATATATATATATATATATATATATATATATATATATATATATATATGTGTGTGTGTGTGTGTGTGTGTGTGTGTGTGTGTGTGTGTGTGTGTGTCTGTGTGTGTGTGTATATGTATATATATCACCACTGAGACCAGTTGGCATAATGGCTGAGGTCTTTGCCTCCCATGCACACAGAACAAGTTTTCATCCTGATCACTGGCATATTCTCCCTTTATTTCTGTGATCTCTGTCCCATTTTCTAAAAAAAAAATCTGAATGGTACCACATCACACTCACCCAAGGATGGAATTGTGAAGCTATAGATGGTACATATCAGGAGAAGAATTGCATAGATCAACCAATCGGAGCATCAGTTGTGGTGCACAATGTACAAATTGTCTCTAAGTGAGTCATTCGTGCTAAATAATATTGCCAAAAGGGCTTGGGTATTTTCTGGTAATAAGTAGGTTGAGGACACATCTTACTCCAACCTATGCCATGGACCCATGCTAATGGTCAGAGGGGTGTATTGTGCCCCTGTTGGCCACTGCATGCATGCCTGCCATAAAGTCCAGCAGCCCAGATGTGCAAAAGTTGGATGCAAAATAATCAACCTGTCAAACAAGAGCTATGAATTGCTATACGCGATGCATGTTCATTGACAGGATGCAGCTTGGAAGTCAATGACATGATGATAAGGAGAAGGCTGTAAATCATATGAATTTATCTATCCAAGAGATAAGATGGATTTACAAAGGAGAAAAGCCACTTCACTTGGAATCGAGGGTCTACTACTCTAGAGCAGGGGAGACTAGAAATGGTATGGGAATTGTGGTAAGAGGGAGGGTTCAGAAGACAGTAAGGAATTTCATCAGAATTAAAGACAGGCTCATGTCAGACTCCATTGTAAGGATAAGACACTATTTGTAATCTCAACCGATGTTCCATAACATAATTATAATGGTGAGGAAAAGAGTGCATTCAGACAGCACTTGTAGGACTTACTAGATAAAACAGGACAACAGGAATCGGTGTTTGTGATAGGTGACTTGAATGCACATACCACAACAGACAGAGAGATAGAACAGGATCTGAAGACTGCCTGAGCTTAGATGAGTGGTGCAACAAGAATAAAAAAGGAGAGACTATTCTAGACTTTAGTCTGGCAGTTGGCTTGATTGCGACCAACGCATGGTTCAGCAAAAAAACAGTTAAAAGATCACATACATGAGCAATCAGCATGCATCGCATGTAGAATTCCTCCTGCTAAGCAATGAGCACTAGGGTAAAGATAAGCAATTTCAAAGTCATCCACAATGAAACAGTTGGGCCACAGCATATTCACTTGATTGCCACAAACAGCTGAAAACAGTGGATAGAGAAGGCTCTCTGTTCAGCATAGACTAAGCTGAAGATCTGGAAGCTGATTGGAGAGAAAGCACAACAGTTCAAGGAGTTACTCAAGGCTCTAGTATCTCAGGAAAAAGAGTAAATAGTTGGAGTTGAAGAAGAGTGGTAGCACCTCAACACATCACATGTGAGGACTACAGAGCAGATATGTGGCTGAGCTAGGGAGGGAAATAAGGTACATAAGGAAAGCTGCTGGTGGAATACAGGAGTCCAGGAAGTTATCAAAAGAAAGAAAGAAGGAGTTCAGGAAAAACTGGCAGATAGAAAGGATGGACTGGGCTAAGAAAGAGTACTTGTGGGTTAGCAAAAAGGCTAAGAGAGGAGTTTCATTAGCAAAGAGCAAGGCATCAGATGTATGCTACCAGCTGCTGGGAAAGTGAATTGGTAGATGACGCAAAGAAACTCTATAAGGTTGCAAGGCAAAGACAGAAAAGATAAAAAAGATTGTCAGATACTCTTCATAAAGGATGCCAACCTGATCACCAGCTTCCAGGATGTTAAAGGCAGATGAAAAGAGTACTTCTAGCAGCTTATGAATGAGAAAAACAAAACAAAGAAGCTGAACTGCCTCAGACACAGCCTACAATGAAAGAAAAGAAGGAACTTGCCCTAGAGGAAGTAAGTTCAGCACTAAGGGAAATGAAGTTAGGCAAAGCAGCAGGCTTAAATGAGGTCACATCAGATATTATCAAGATGCTGCATGAGATGGGAAGAAATGACTGATGAGGGTACTTATAGCAGTATGGAGAGAAAGGTGTATCCCACTTGACTGGAGAATAAACATACTACTGCCACTGTACAGGCACAAAGGGGACATCCTTAACTGTAGACAGTACAAAGGTATCAAACCCCTGTCACATTGCATGAACGTTCTGGAGAGGGTCATTAATAAATGAATATGCAGAGTAGTAAAAAGTAAGATGAGAGATGAGTAGATCAAATTCAAATCAGGATGTGGCATGACCAGACTGATGCTTATAGTTAGTCAGAGAGGTGGAAATAAAAGACAGAGATGAGGAAGGAATCCACATGAGCATTCATAAACTTGGAGAAAGGATATAAAAAGGTCTCAAAAAGGCCAATTCAGGCAGTCCTACAGTAGTGCCAAATCCCAGAAACATTGACAGAATTAGTGTGGGCTATGTACAAGGACCCATTGACTAAAATATGAACAGTGTACAGTCTCAGACAGGGGTACCTAGTGGGCGTAGGTGTGCATTAGGGTTCATCTATGATCCCACTGCTGTTCAAAGATGCCATAAGTGGACTATGTGGCATTACAGGCAGACTCTGAACAAGAAATTCAGCAAAGCATAGCTCAATGGAATGCACGTGGGATGAAACTGAGCACACATAAGAGAGCAGCAAATGGAAATCAGTAGAAGGGAAAATAGTTGACAGGTTAATAGATTAAAGTATCTGGGAGAGGTGCTTGAGGAGAAGGGAAGTCTGAATAAGGAGGGCAAAACTGGAATCTTGGGGCTGCAGCCAGCCTGTACAAAGTGTCAGGGGGACTGTATGACAGAAGAATGATGAAAAGAAGTTAAAAAGTAAGATGTACAAAACAGTGGTGTTACTACTACTACTGTATGGTACAGAAACCTGGGCAGTAAAGGCAGAACAGCTGAGAAAGTTAAAGGTGATGGAGTTGAAGTGTCTGCAACTGGTTGCAGGATGCACACACTGTGGGACAGAGGAGAAATTAGGGCATCAGAGCAGAAGCCTAAGTAGCTCCAAATGGAGAGAAGATCAGAGAGATCAGATTAGTGTGGTTCATGCACATGCACAAAAAAGCAGAAGACAAGCTGGTGAAAAAGATTTACAACAGCTAGAAAGAAGCCAAGAGGAAATGAGGGCATCCATCAAAGAGATAGTTGGATTGTGTGAGGGAACATCTGAGATAGTCAAGCATGATTGTCAAAGAAGGTAGGAGAGTGGCACGCAATCGAGAGAGAGAGAGAGAGAGAGATGGTGACAATTGACATGACATACCGACCAATATAGAAAATGGGAAAAAAGGGGATTGATGATAATGATCTATCAAGAGTAATTTAAACTGCTTTCTGATATACGTATAATAATGGTATGTCATATCATATCTATCTTTTTTTACATTGTTGGAAGGGGAAGCCTCCCTGCACCCCCACACCCCCTGCAAATTATATATATATATATACCCACTCCAAGATTGCACTATATTTAGGAAAATGGTAAATTTCCCAGTCTGCACAGTACCACAATCTTCACATTTTTAGAAATTCGATCATATCCTTTTGCCAATATGAATTTCAAGTTTCTGAAAACTTGATCAACTGATAGGGAGATATATATATATATATATATATATATATATATATATATATATATATATATATATATATATATATATATGTCTATATATATGTGTGAGTATATATATATATCTATGAGTTGGTGTCAGAAGATTGAAGTTCCACATGTTGAATGTCATATGGTCGGGACATTATGACTGAATTGCCAGAATGTCAAAACTTTTGTATCCAGATCGTGGTATGGTGGGGATTGGGGAAATTAACTATTTCTCCACTGTAGTGCAATTTTGGAGTTGGTATATATAATATGGAGCGGAGTACACTGGGGTCCCCCCTCCAGTAAAAATGTAGATTTTTGCTATTTAGTGTTGTTCAACATTCTGGCAATTCTGTCATATTCAACCGTATGTTGTTTTGCATTATATTATTTCAATGTTGTCACATAGACCTATGTGTGTATATATATATATATATATATATATATATATATATATATATATATATATATATATATATATATATATATATATATATATATATATATATATATATATATATGTGTGTGTGTGTGTGTGTGTGTGTGTGTGTAATATGTAACTATAAATAGGTATATAAAATATACCTTTTAAATTTTGCTAACAGCTGTCTAAGCAACAGTGATGTCACATACAAAGTTACGGGTGAAGTTACTAGTAACTGTGTATTTAATGTGAGTTAACACGTAACTTAGCTTTTTTCTTTTTTTGCTCTATATTAAGATAGCTGACTTCAGAGCAGGGGGTAAATCAGGGACTGCATTTTATGTGGGGAGAAGATTGGGTATGTAGCATGTGAAGTTATTTATGTATTTACTTTTTACATTTAAGTGAGTAAAAGATGATGTGTGTTTATTAACTTTAATTTTGTTTTACTTTTTTCGTTAAGTATAAGTTTTTGCATCAGTCAGTGGTTGTTTTAGGTGTGCTGTAGTACTTTGGTGTTGCATGTACTTTGTGTGTTCCCTGTGAACTTTTTCTTTAGTTTTAAATGACTAATTTAATTACGGATGGATTAGTGAAATTCCAGAGCATTGCTGTTGTATTGAGGGTGTAGAGAAACTCTTCATTACTAATCGCAGGCACATATAAGCAAAAAAAATATCTACACAGTATATTGGATGCCAGTTCTTGTCACATCATAAACAAACACACAAGTATGTTTACCGTGTGTGTGTGTTTTTCCATGAGTATGTATAGTTGGGTCTTGTAAACATACAATTGTCTTTTATCTAACAAGAGCTATATCACAGTACAAAGTAGAACCATTTCAGTTATGCCCCAGTTGCAGTACAAAAACAAAACAAAAAAAAACATGAAGATTAAATAATAATGGCTGAAATGTGAATTCTAGGCTAAACTCAGTGCCCAACAACTATGAAATGCATGACAAATACCAGCCTTGTGTGCCATATGTAACACACAGTGTCTGGAAAACTATTAACATAAAATTTGCAACTTTCCATTAATTTGCACTGTACCCCATACTACCTCATCAGAGTAGGTTAAAGAAAGAAGATAGGATATACATCGAAGATAGAAGTAACTCTGCTTATATGCCCAACTGCTTTGAACTATTTGTGTCCTAAATTACTCAACAAATGAAAAAAACTACTCTTCAGACCACTAGACCAAATCTTCCAAGTAATCATCACTGATGAAAAGCATGCTACAGACAATGTAAAAGTCAATTAAATGTTAGTAAGCATGAATCATTTCATCTAACCTGACTCAGGGATCAGGATAGTGTCAATGAAAATAGCAAACATGCTGCAGTTGAATATTACTCCTTTAACTTAATTTTTATCATTCTGGACATGCATAGCACAGTGTGTGTGTGTGTGTGTGTGTGTGTGTGTGTGTGTGTGTGTGTGTGTGTGTGTGTGTGTGTGTGTGTGTGTGTGTATAGGGCCCCACATGGTAACATGATTACCATGTACTATATATGGATTTATACAACTCAGTCTACATAGATTAGCTTTCTCACCTTACAGTATATGAAAATTATGATCTATATCTCAAGCATGTTTGGGTGACTGTGTGTGTGTGTGTGTGTGTGTGTGTGTGTGTGTGTGTGTGTGTGTGTGTGTGTGTGTGTGTGCATGTGTTTACTCACAAGGCTCTACGTAATGTGCAAGTATATAGTATAACTTCATGTTTTTAATATATATCAGCATAATAGAGCATCTAAATAATGTGGAGGTATAAAAGTTCATTTATATATATATATATATATATATATATATATATATATATATATATATATAATAGTATTAATTCCATGCACAAAATGTTGCTTCACTCAGGAAGTATCCAGTCCCGCTGCATTTCTTGAGGATGTAGATAGGAATACAACCAGGTAATGAAGTGATTACATCTTGATATGGAAAAAGAGGAGAATAAACAAAAGACAGAGGTTGTACTTACTCCTATGTCACATGGGAATTTTGGATGGTGGGTATTTACACAGAAATGTCCTGCATGAGATAGTGCTAACAGTTTCTGTGTTTGACAGACAGATGCCCAGTCTGCACATGCTTGTTCATTGTTAATGGCAGTCAGCTCTGTGCTTTTCTGATACATATCAGTGTGGGCATGTTAGTGATGGAATGAATGGTCCATAGGCTGCAAAATAGTTCTATGATTTTTATCTTCTCTTTCTCACCTATCCACACATACTCTGGTGGCTTTCAAGGCTGTATACTGCCCTCTGCACCTCTGTTTTCTTAACCAAACCCCCACCTGGTTTACTTCAACTTCATCTCCTACCATATACTGACATGGTGATTTGCATATCTAGCCCAAATCACCAAGAAATACAAAATAATCTACAATTAGATTTTGTACATTTAAACAATTGTATCACAACCTGGCAACTCTTGCTGAATAACAATAAAGCTATGGTTTTCAACATGAACAGAAGACTGTGAACAAGTCGCAAAATACTGCACGTCACTGAATAGTGTTAAGGTTCCAAATACATTTACACAAGGCGTTTCAGCAGAAAATAATAGACTCCTTTATTACATAGAAAGACATATGTGGGAAACTAGAAAATAAAGATCCTCTCTCATCAACTTACAAAATCAACATATTTTGTAACTTTTTTTTCATTAAAACAACATTACTGCAACAATCATAAAGATGCCACTGATCAGTTAAAAATGAACACTACATTATTAATTTCGCTAAGATCTCCTGCTTGTTTATATATTAGTCAAGAGTTCTGAATTCATTGTTCAGAAAATACAGTTGTTAAGCTTAACTTACCATAACAGTAAATGTTGAATGATCTCTGCTGCAGGAGCCTAAGCTACGTGAGTTATTTCCTGCCAAGGCTATAACAGCTTCTGGACACCTACCACATGCCCAAACTGAAAATCAGCTTGAGCTGGGGTGACTAAAAGACAACTTTGGGAGTGAAGCCTTTCAGAGCTTTCCTGCCAGCAGAGAGAGAGGGAGGCTGAGCCCTGAAAGGTCAAAACTAGGAATGACAAAAAAAAAAAATGTCCACACCCTAGTATTAAAAAAAAAAAAAAAAAAAAAACACAACAAAAATAAGGTGGATGGAGGAATGGAGTAGCTACTGTAGCAGTTATCATTCAAACATCTACTCTTATAGTAAATGCACCTTACATAACCGTACTATGTTCTTCATATTGATCACTGCTGCAATAGCCTTAGCTATATGATTAGATTACCATAGCTGACTATATTTGGGAGGTGGAAGGAGTAGTGTCCAGGAGCCCCTGACGTATGGTCCAAGCAAATAATGATCTAGACATAGAGAAGAAATAAAGCTTATAGTGTTTTGTAAAAGTATGGACAGAGGACCAAGAAGCAGTTTCTAGAATGCTTCTAGAATCCAACCCTTTCCAAAAAGCCATAGAAGAAGCCAAGGCCCTGGTAGAATGTGCCTTGACCCTGCCTGGAATAGATTTGTCATAGTGAGTATAACAAGAGTAGCCTTATATAAACAATTGGAAATAGTCTGTTTTGACACAGGTAGTCCCTTCTTCTTACTATCATAAGAAAAGAACAATGGATGCAAACATCTGAAATATTTAGTTCTGTCAGGAGCATACCTGAGCTGTTTGTGGACATCCAAGGTATGGAGTATCCTTTATCCCTCATTTTTAGGTTCAGAAAAGAAAACAGGAAGACTGACAGTTTGGCTTAAAGTAAACTCTAACATCGCTTTAGGCATGCGAGAAGGATTAGTTCAAAGAAAGCCTGTACTTGTGGGAAATGAGGCAGGGTTCACAAGCCATAAGAGCTAGCATCTCAGATACACTTCTTGCAGAGGACAGAGCAAACACTAAAACTGTTTCTGTGTTAAGAACCTCAAGTCAGCCAGATTAGCTTGTTCAGATGGAGAAAGGGTTAGTTTTTCTAACACAAAATTAAGATGCCAAGGAGGGGCAATCAGTTTACTTTGAGCCCTATTATGCAAGACCTCTTTCAAGAATATTTTGGTATGCAACAGTCTTGAAAGATTAGCATCCATGGACAGACATGCTGAAATGGCTGATAAATGCACCTTGATAGAGGAATAAGAATGGTCATAGGATAGTAACTCATAGGTCTGAATTGGTGCTGATTATGTTGTTGGCACCAACTAGTAAACCACTTTCATTTGAAAATACATGATTTTCAAGTAGTAGGCTTTCTTGCATCCATTAGTATCTGCTGTACATCCTCAGATATAAGGTGCTTAAAAGGAATTAAACCCCTTTCATCCAGGCAGTCAACTGCAGATGATTGATGTCACTGTGAATAATAGGAAGGTAGGTACTAGGCTATTGGCCCTAGAGCCTATATAAGCCTAGCCAAAAAGGTACATTGGCTTTTGCCACTGAAGAAAATTATTTTCTTGTGCCCCTGTCGAGCAGAGCCACAGAAGTAATCCCCAGGGTGAATTTCATATTTCCCATCCAATCATCAAGATTTTTTCTTCAAGAGTGTTAATGAGGAGCTTTGTTTGATATAGATAGGTAGTTTGTTCCAGAGTATGTTCTTGTGTGAGTAGATCTATTCTGTGAAGAAGCTTGAGGTAAATTCCCCCTGGCTGTATTCAAAAGAAGGGAGAACAACAACTGCTTTGACCAGAAGGGAGTCATCACAATGATCTTGGGGGAATTCCTTCTAAATTTTCGGAAGAACCCTGTATATTAGTGGAAATGGTTGAAAGGCATACAGTAACTTTCCTGGCCAAAGAAAGGAAAAAGCATCTGTCTTCCAGGCCTTCTTGCAAAAAGTCCTGGAGCAGAATTTTTTCCAGTTGATTGTTCAGAGAAGAAACAAAGAGGCCTACTTGAGGAAATCCCCACAGACAACTCAAATCTTGGAAGACCCCTGGATCTAGTTTCCATTCGTGAGGGTATGTCTTGGCCCTGCTCATACTGTCTGACACACAGTTTTACTCTGACAAAATGTAGGATGCCTGTAGAGTGAATATGTATCCCAAATTAAGATGGCTAGTCTGCAAAGGAGACAGGACTTAGTGTCCCCTTTGCTTACCGATGTACCACATCACTGCAGTATTGTCTGTAACCACTTGAGCAAGTTCGAGGGATGATAGTTGGTTCAGAAAATTGAGTGCCTTGATCAGTGCATCTCCTTAATATTTATGTATTTGTGTTTGTCCTTGGGGTCCCACCACCCCTGCACATTTATCTCTCCTGAAACTACCTCCCAAGCAAAGTCCAAAGCTTCTGTGGTGACTGACTGCTTTGGGACAGGAGTGCGAAGAGGAGACCTGGATTTGAGGATATCTGGTGTCTCTAACAAGTGTTTTGTTTTCTGATAACCCCCTGTACTGGGATATGAAAAGTGCTGATGCTGGAGCAAAAGAGAATTCAGATACTATTGTAGCTTTCTGATGTGGAGTCTTTCCAGGGGTATTATGAGAATTATACATGACATGAGACCCAAGATCCTGAGGCATTCCCTTGCAGTGGCTGAAGTCTGAGTGGAAAACATTTTAAATAGATCAAAATAAAGATTGATTTTTTCACGTGGAAGAAAAGCTCTTTGAATGGAGTTGTCTAGTTGACATCCCAGGAACACAATCCTGGGTGAGGGAGTCAGTAAAGACTTTTGTATGTTTTCTTGGAGAAACAGCTTAGTATCATAGGTGGTTACAAGGCTAATGGTCCTAGGGCCCCTTACAAGCCTAGCCAAGTTCAACCCTTGTTTCCTATAAGGCCTAGAGATATGGTCTATGTTTACCTGCTGATATAATTCAGCAGCAACTGCCCCTATCCAAGAGGGACACAGGTGAAAGCCCTGGGGTGAACTTGCATTTTCCTATCCATTTGTCCAAGTTACACTTAAATAGGGTCGACAAGGTGCTCTGTTTAACTTGAATTGGGAGTTTGCTCCAGAGGAGAGGTAACCTCTGTGAGACATAGCTGTCTCTCCAGAAAGTTTTGCTGATGTCACAAGCTAGGTTAAGTTCCCTAGAAAGAGTGAATCATAAACAATTTGACTTATGAATGCACAGTATATCCATTAAGGTAGGATCAGAGGTTGCTCTGTATGCAAGGAACAGGTTGCCTCTGAGTAGAACATATGATATAGAGTATAGTGGCAGTGATTTCAATCTGTCCACATATGACATGTACTGAGGACACTGAATTTTCTTTGTGAGAAACCTTTGAGGTATCTCTAGTTGCTGCAGATGCCTGATAAGGTACATACCAAAGGGAGTATTGTACTCTATTAATGGCCTGATGAGGGAAGAGTACAGGGAGGTTATAACCTCTTTTATTCTGGAGGCTATGGCCTTATGAGGTGAGCAATGTAAAATGCCTTCCTAACTACTCTGGAGACATGGTGATCAATGGTAAGGTTGCTGCCAATCTGTGTGCCCAAATCTCTGACCACTGATTTAGAGCTCAGAGTGTCATTTTTAATATGGCATTCTGCAGGGGCATCACCCTTGACAAAGGAGATGATAATGCATTTTTTTTGCATTGAGTTTAAGTCCATGACTTTGGCACCAGTCACTGGTTTGCATAAGTCCTTCTTGTAGAATTTTGACATCATTTGGAGACTCAATGATTGCTCCCAGTTTGCAATTATCAGCAAACTTTGTCAGCCACAGACCTTTTGTTTCTGACTGTACTTCCAAGAAGTAGATTCCAAACAGCAGGAAACTAGCACCATTTTCTGTGTAACACCATTGGTAATGGGTCTGCTGGTGTAGTGTGCCCTGTCAATGAGACAGTTTGCAATCCACTTGACAATAAATATATATATATATATATATATATATATATATATATATATATATATATATATATATATATATATATATGTGTGTGTGTGTGTGTGTGTGTGTGTGTGTGTGTGTATGTGTATATATATATATATATATATGTATATATACATATATATATATATATATATATATATATATATATATAGAGGAAATCATATGAAACCCATTTACTCTATGAGTCATTACCATTAGTATTGTACTAAAAATAGAACACTAAAACTACTTCTAATAATTAGGTGAAAGCAAAGTTTGAATCTTTTGCATGAAATAACATGACTTCATATTTTGAGTCCCTTGCATGATAGCATAGCTTCATTCTAAATTATAGAAACCAAGATATAGTCCCCATCTATCTTCAAATAGCAAACCTAGCCTTACCCATTTCTAAAAGTAATTCAAAGATAATAATGCCAATATTGGCAAATGGGTACTGTACTGGAGAGTGTGTTATAAATGAGATTAAGTGCCTTACTGAATCAAATGGCACAGTAGGCTGCAAATTATTTCTACTGATGAATGACTTCTTACATCGGTTTAAAAATGAAGCATTGCAAAGGAAACTTGCATTTTCAGCAATGATGCTCACATTGAAAAACTTGATGTTATAAACTTCAAAAGACAGCACTAGACATAGTCAAAAGAGTAATAAAATAGTGGAATGTAAAATTAATAACAGTCTGCCCATGCAAGACTAATTTACCATCAAGTGTATTGAGTGCTTTTTCTAAAGGAAAAGACTTCATCAGGATGGCAAAACACGAAAGGAATGGAAGATTTGTAGAATATACACCAATCCACGTTATCAGAAACACCAGTAAATATTGATTCCTCTCTGCTCTATTTCTGTTTTAAAATACAAATGATGGACACATAATCCTTTAATGAAGGTGGGCTGTCATCATCTAATTGCACTTGGCAAAATAGTTATTTTTTTAAGTAATTTATTTTGTCAAACACACATGTAGCCCACTATTGAACCTTCTCTAACACAAAAAGAGAAACATATTACAACTCAGACAAATAACACTGTATTTTGCCAGAACATTCTTGCTATCTTTTTTCTTCTAGCATACAAGTGTTGGTTTACCCTGTCCCCTAGCCTTTTTTCAGTCTTACCCATACAGTAAGATTCACATGTGGAACATGTCACATGATACACTATACAAGTACTGTTACCATTGCAAAATGTTTACTGTAAATATTTCTTACCTACTACAACAAATTTACTGAGAGTCACACACCTACACTGCTTGCATGTGACACATTTTGCTATATTAACCCACAGGTTGGAAGTTCACTTTGGTTTAGCCATCTCTAAACAGATGTTAATATTCAGCCCATCCTTATTATGGTTTATACCCTCTATAATAGAGATACCATCAAAGTGGTCAAAAACTATATAGTATTCCCGATTTGTTTATTGTCATTGAAAACTGACAAATATGTGGCCTTGAAATAAATATTATTATTGCTTTGCACTGTATTATTATCATTGGTGCATAGGGGCTTCCGCAAGATATGGGAAAACTGTCATTGTTTTTAAATAAAACGTCAGCTATAATATAAGGAATAAGTTCCAAGGGATATTACCTGTCAATAAGATTGTTTTAAAAATGAATTCAGAGTCAAAAGGCAAGTTTATGGATACTAATTAAGAGAAACTTATTAAATGTCCTTTGGAAACAATTTCTTCATCCAAAAGGGGTGGATAATCTGAGAGTTCTAGTAAGAATTACTAAAGGTTGGCTTTCTAAAAATCTTAGATTAAAATGCATCATTTCATAATTCTCAAAAAATCATTACATTATGAAAATCAATACTGGAAACAGAATAATGATAGACAAACTTTAATAACATTGTATTTTTCTCAACAAAAAAAAAAAAAAAAAAAAAGAAGAAGAAAGGATAAGTAAAGTTCCCCTTTACTCAGCTCTCATTAGGAAAATCATTGAATATAATGCTCCCTTTGACACATATCTGTCAAGACAAATGCAAAAAATACAATACCCACAGAGTTATCTTACTAAATGGATACAAGGCCTAAACATATCCTCCATGGAATGATTCAGATCCTGTCTCTATACTCGGTATCTGACAAACTACTAAGAGGGAACCTGTGTCTGGCATAAAATGCATCCTCCAAACCAATACTGATGGATTTACTACACATCAGCAAGTCAAGTGTTATGAAATACTTGATCTAGGAATCTAAACCACTTCTGCAACATCTACAGAACACTTTGGAAGGACAGGTATATCCCACAGAGTATATATCTGCTCTGGAACAGACTCCCCATACACATAAAACAAAGTCCATCCCTATTCATATTCAAGTGCAACTTGGATATATGGATGGAAAATAGAAAATTTACCCCAGGACTGCCCCCTGTAGTACTAATGGACAGAGGCAGCTTCTAAATGTTTTATCTCATGCATGGGTCCACTCAAATTATCTATGTTATTATCTCAGTTATTGCCATTAGGGGTAGTATATAATTATTGACCATGGGATGGGTAAGATCAATCTCTAATCAAATAAGACAGGTTACTTTGAGCACAAAAAGGGAAACTGGTTAGGTTTAAAAGATACCACAAGGGCAGCTAGCCTAATAGTTACCTATGTACCTATAAAATGTCAAACAATATCCCAAGTTCACATAGTGAGCTAATCCAAAAAGAGGCACATGGGATATATGCAAATTACCCTTATGAACACCAGATGTTTCAGCTAATTGGCGATTCTGAATGCCCATGACTTGTTTCTTCATTTTAATGGGCAGTTTCAGGCCAATGACAAAACACGTCATGGGCATTCAGAATCTCCAATTAGCTGAAACACCTGGTGTTCATAAGGGTAATTTGCATATATCCCATGTGCCTCTGATTCAAGAGGTTTGAGAAGTCACTCATTGGAAGTTCCATCCTGGCTGGAGTTTTCATTATTCTTTACCGATTGTTTTTTCAGTGTGACTTTCTTACTCATTGTTTTAACTAATCCAAAAAGAAAACATAATCTAAAAAATGTGTATATACTTTGACATGCTGGAAATAAGAACTTTGAAACCACTTGCGTCACAAAAAAAGACCAAAACAAGATGAAGAAAAACAGTGCTCATTCAGTGGTCTGCTTAGTACCATGTAATCACTGCATATGCATTACAGCCCAGCCCACAAAATGATCCTTATTGGTGCATAGACTGGCTCAAGTTTGATACATGATTTTAGATACTGGCAAACTCTATGGTTATGGGGGAACCATTGTTCAATGTCGGGACAGTCAGAACAGGATACCTTAAAATTTCTGTGATCAGTACTTCTTCTTTTTCTATAAAATGCAAGCACAAATCTTCCTGTTCTGCAATTAATTAAAACAATCAACGCAAAAGAGAGATGCACTTGTGTTGCTCTGCGAAGAATTAAAACAAACTTTTTAAGATTTCAAGAAATATGAGTTCCTATGCAATTTAACCTGGATGAAGCCCACAATCACAGTAAGTACTGCTAGGCAGATTGTCTGTGCATTAAAACTGCTGTGCACAACTTCACATTAGTTTTCATTACAAATGTCTCTCTTTATTTACTTATACATCTATTTATATTTTGTTGACTGAGGTAGAGCACAGATCTTTGAACACCAATTAAAACCTCAAACCAGGTTACATTAACAGTAATAAAAAGTATAATCTCATTACAACAAACATCTTTAGACATATAGCTGCAAGTTAGATGTACAGCAGGTTACAAAAACAGTAACAATTAATAATTTGATTAATGCAAGAGCGAATCCAGTCACAAATTTAATATTGATGTAGACCCACTGACCCTTCTTGTCTTGCTGGGCTTATATGATTTTTTTCTTTTTCTTGGCATTTCTGATTCTGTTAACCCTTCTAGGTTTTAGCCCACAATCTTGTTAGTAAAACTGCTGTGCACAACTTGTATATGATACTCATTCACTAATCTGGTTTGCACCATGTAATCACCACATATGCATTACAACACAGCCAACCATGTAATCCTTATTGGTGGTTAAATGACATCTAAATGCATAAATGATTTTAGATTTTAGACACCAGTCACCAGGGATAAGTCTTTAGCCTATATGCCTTAATGGCACACATGGTCAGGGGGAACACAGGACACCGGGGATACTCTTTACAGTGCAAAAGAAATACCAACTATTAAACAAAAAGTGCAGGGAGCCACTAGACATGAGGGATAACATTTTTGTAAAATACTTAAAAATAGTCAATAAATGCAAAGGGGGCAAAAAAGATTTGATTCTAGCACCTTTGTCACATGAAGCCTGGGCATTAATGCACTAGACTAACTGATAAGTTAATTAAATAGATGTTGATTTTAATATAAATGTAGGATCGTGGAAATTTTGCAATGCCTGCAACAATTTGTGAGCGACAAGACGTAAGAATAGGGAATATTACTCCTACAAATGTAGTTATTAGGACTTTTATTTATTTTTATTTTACTTTACATGTGATTACCAGGGTGGTGATAATAGCTTTTGTCCTAGTATGCATATACTGAAAGATATAAAGTGAAATTTGAATGCCAGGCATTAAGAACTGACTTTAATCATCCAATTATTATGAGGTCAGAGAAAAGGTGAAATTGTGGATGTTCTGTCAACAGGAACAAGTATGGGGTATGTGGTGTGTGTGTGTGTGTGTGTGTGTGTGTGTGTGTGTGTGTGTGTGTGTGTGCGTGTGTGCGTGTGTACGAGTGCGTGTGCGTGTGCGTGTGTGTGTGTGTGCGTGTGTGCGTGTGCGTGTGCGTGTGCGTGTGTGTGTGTGTGTGTGTGTGTGTGTGTGTGTGTGTGCATTTTACTGTGTCTTTCTGTATGGGAGAGTGACTGGGGTGAGGGTTACTCTGCTTACATTATGTATCAGCCAATACTGTTAGCTCCCGCAGTGCTGATATGCACTCAGCGGGTCTATATTAGTTCTCTGAAAGATATTTTCAGTGAACACCTTTTCATTGACACATATTCAGTGAAAATCACTTCCATGATTCATGGAATTTTTCCAAGGGCAGTGAAGTAATTGGCCAACTAAACAACTTTGCCCTTTTCCCCACTGTAGTGTCATCTCAGAGTTGGTATATACAGTTAAGGGGGTGTGAGGGGTGAAGTCCTCTCTTGGGTGAGTTTGATTTAGTTAGTTCTGGGTTCTTTTGTGGTGCGGGGCGATTGTTTCATTGCCCTTGGAAAATTCCATGAATCGCTGAAGTAATTTTCATTGAATATATGTCGACAAAGTGGTATTCGCTGAAAATATTTTTTGGCAAACGAATATAAACCCCAGTCAGCAGTAGTTACCTAGAATTCAGTGACAGGCAAATTAGCCAGTATAGAGTTTTTTACTCATTGAGACTAATGTATTCCTGAATTTCATACTGCTGAATTTTGGAAATAGGCCCCCAAATTCTCTATAGCTTGTACGGCGTGCAAGATTGGTGCAGGAGCTCCAGCAGGCGATATGTCTGCCGTGCGATCCAGGAACAGCCTGCAGGGGCATGCACGAGCGTCCCCTGCACTAATCCTGCACAGACTAAGCCCCTGTATGCAAATCCCCCCATTTGCAGGAGAAATCTATGCAAATGATGTGATTTGGCAATCCAGGAAGCTTGCAACCGGCCATGCAAAACTAGTGCAATCTGCAGAAATGTACTCTGTTAGTAACCGAGTACATATCTGCAAAATCCAAAACGGAGCTGTGACAGCTCCAAATAAAGGCTGCATATCATGTAGTAAGCATGCCAATGGCCAAGTATAAGGCCACTGGCATTGCAAACAGTGAAAAAAATAAAATGATCAACTTTTTTTTTTTTTTTTTTAGCCGATCTCGCCTGTTTAAGCGTAGGGCAGTGGAGAGCAAATGGAATTGGGGGGAAAATAACAAAATAAACCTAAATTAAGCATTCTAAATAAAATCAGTATTCTGCCATGCAAGTCAATGGCAGGCAGAAGACAACATGGCCAGTGAGTAGTGGTTGCTAAGGAGGGAGGCTTAGTGTGAGACATGTAACTATGCATTAGCAGGCAATCCTATGCAAATGAGGGGAAGGATAGTGAATCCCAGTTTTCCCCAGCATGTGAGTCAGGTCCCAACAGTGTAAGAGTAGGAATAGCTTGGTGCAAGCCTAGGAGTTAGGTGACATCATGTGGGGGTGTGTCAGGCATACTGTAAGCAGATTGAAGTCCTGTGGCTCGGGTTTGCTCCTAGCATAGCACAGTTAAGCTAGGGGGTGTGTCTAAACCTGCCTAGCACTCTTTACAATGCCTAAACAGATGTGAGTGCTGCACACTGGGTTTTAAAGGCAGGAAAAAAAGTTAAACCAGGAAATAGCAGCAGTGTGCACATTTGTGCACTCTGTTTGCACAGTGCGCCCCCGGGCTTAAACAGGAAGGCAATTGGAAGGGAAAACAGCAGTAGGAAAGTAATCTAGGAGAACTAGCATAGCTGGCAGGTGAAATGTATCAGAATCACCCAATTACACAGGCAGCAGACCAGCTGAGCCCAGAACACTACTATGAACTATGCAAACACCTTCCCCTCTGGTTTTTCCCACACTCAACACCACCGGTGTAAACAAGCGGGGAACTTTTAACATTCACAACAGCAAAATGGTAGGGGCTGCAATAGCTATCATGCAACAACTTGTGAAAGAGGCTGGGGCTGGCGAGGATGTGAATGCTGTCAACCAACCCACAGTGAGGAGATAGAGAAAAGTGTACAGACCCAAGGTAACCTAACATGGGCTACATGAGCTGGAGATAGTGGAGCGCTATAGGGTGGAAAGGGACCTCCTATAGAAAATTGTTGAGCTGTGCCGGCCACGCCTCACACACAGAACTAACAGAGGGGAACCCATCCCTGTGGATACCAAGGTTTGTGTAGGCCTAAGAATACTAGCTACAGGTACCTTCCAAAGGCCAACTGGAGATATGATGGGGATCTCACAGGCATCAGCATCCATGGTAGACCACCAGTTCCTGGATGCCATGTCACCACATGTCAGTGAGCATTTATATTTCCCCAACACCTGTGAGGCATTGGCCAGCAATATGCAACTGTTCCACCAAATAGCAGAATACCCTGAGGTAGTGGGTACTATAGTGGTTAGAAAATCATTTTATATAGCCTACCTAATCATGAAGGGATTCACATCTAGATCAGGAGAGGTCATCGTGCCTCTTTACTCATCCCTCATCAGGCCCATAATTGAGTATAATGCCCCTTTTGGGATGTACCTTACCAGACACCTGCAGCAACTGGAAAGACCCCAAAAGTACCTCACCAAGAGGATCAAAGGGCTCAAACAGATGCCATATGCTGCCCGGTTAAAGAAACTCCAGCTTTACTCAGTGGCATACTGCCTGTTCAGAGGCGATCTGTGCCTGACATATAAAGCCATGTCCAACCCGGAATTAATGGACATGCTGCACCTCAGAAAATCCAAATCCCATCGAGCTACGTGCTCGAGAGACTTGAACCTCAGCACTGAAATAAATAGGACATGCTGGAGGGACAGATTCATAACCCAGGCTCCCTTCACTCAAATAAAATCCCAGTCCAGGTTAGGCAGAGTCCCTCATTGACTCTCTTCAAGAGGAATCTTGATGAGTGGATGGGAGATCATAGATTTACTCTGGGTATCACTTCTGTGTCACTGTTAGACAGATGCACAGTATACTAACCACGAAAAAGGGCATAGTAAAATTCATTTTAAAATGGGTGGCGAAAGCCAAACACACTCTGGCTAGGCTTGTAAATGCCCTAGGGCAGATAGCCTAGTATGAACCTATGAACCTATGAACCTATAGATTGCACTCAAATATGCATCAAAGCACCACCTGGTGAGTGGGGTACGGTCTAGATCAAACGCAAGGGCTTCCCTCCATCAACTGCCAGGTCATGTGCGATGCCCAGGGCATAATAATGAATGCGTGTGCTGGCTGCCCCGGTAGCTATCACAATTCCCACATTTGGCATCTGATGCAGCTGTACCAGAGATTTACCACTGGGGACATCCCTGCTGGTTACCTAGTGGGGGATGCTGGATACTTACTGGAGCCATGGCCGATGACACCCATCAGAAATGCACACACACCCGAACAAGAACTCCATAATGAGGCACACCCACATACCAGAATTGTAGTAGAGCATGTGTTTGGGATGCTCAAATCATGGTTCCAGTGCCTGGACACATCCGGTGGAGCCTTGCAGTACTCACCAGCTACATGTACCCAAAATTTCCTCGTATGTGCCATGCTACACAATATGATCCTGCGGAAACAGTTGGGCCACTCAACCCCCCACCATTGCCAATGCCTGCACAGGCACAGAGTGACTTAGAGGAGGAACAACCTGAGCCTGCCCTAGTAGGCTGAAGGAGGCATGCCCAGTGTGCCCTGGCCTTGGCAATGAGGCAATGCATAGCACATACACTGACACAGAAGGGACCCAGGGAATGACAAATCTCTCTGACTCTCACATACAGTAAACGGAATGCCAAACATTACAGTACCTGTGCTCAACCATGTTTAGGGAGTGTAGTATGTGTATCTGACATAGGCAGCCCTGCAGCAGCACCGTCAATACTGGGACACCCTCAAGGTAAGTGACTCACACATGCCAGTCAGGGGGATTCACATACCCAGCAACAGTCACAGCCAGCAGGACAAGTGTAGACAAACACAAACAAAGGCTGTGCTATGGCATCTGAATTATGCCTATGGGTAACCCCCCCCCCCCCAGACCTACACAGACAGATGACAGCAGGGCAGGCAGTAGGATGTCAGTTTTGAAGCATAGGAAGTCTGAAACTAATATGCAGGTAAATAAAAGCTAAGATCTGTAGTACATTGGTATGCCTCTAGGCAGCATGATAGGTAAGACTACAGAATGAATTGGAGTATCTGACATACCAGTACAGTCATAGCAAATGTGTATAAGTGTCAGGGGTGCCTTCCATCCTATGTAGACATGTAGTAACAGGCAGGTGTGCCCCCCAGTCCTGTGTAGACATGTAGAAATAGTTAGGTGCGCCCCCCCCCCCTTCCTACATAGAAATGTAGTAACAGTCAGGTGCGCCCCCCCCCCCAAAGCCTGTGTAGAAATGTAGAAATAGTCAGGTGTGCCCCCTCATCCTATGTAGAAATGTAGTAAGAGCCAGGTGTGCCCCACAATCCTGTGTAGAAATGTAGAAATAGTCACGTGTGCCCCCCCATCCCATGTAGAAATGTAGTAACAGTTAAGACCTATGTGATCGAAAAATACCCTGCAGAAACAGTATGCTACCTGTAGGTGTACAACACATAGGTCAGCACTGCATTACAGACTACCTGGACTTGATCCACACATTCAGTGCAGACAGGCATACTGGGCATGCTCACACACTTAGAGAAATGAAGGCAATATCAGTCAACAACACACTGAAAGGTCATACTGGGCATGCTCACACACTTAAACACATGAAGGCCCTGTCTGCAAACACCAGTAGACCAGACATAACTGGCAGTCACAGACGTTAGTGCAGACACTCCTCAGTATGCACCACACATGCTTTGCACACACAGTGGGCAGGAATACAGACATATATCTAAGGACAACACGCTATAATTAGCCAAAGTTAGATGTACATAGATGTGTGGAAGAGGGTGACTGTGACAATGAGCCATCCAGGCCTGTCCCAACCAGCACACAGCCAAAGGGCCACAACCACATGAAGTTCAGATGTCACTCACTGTGCATACTAGCCACCGGTATCTTTCAGTAGTTCATACTATGTGGTGCACGTGCTAGCTGTGCAACATGACTGTACAAGGAAGGTATCATCTAGCATCTGTATACATGTACCTGTGAAATATGACCCTGTGTGTGCCTGCATGTGATGTGTCAACCTCTAGATGAATGGATTATGCCCCATGCACACACACTGCCATCCCCATAGCCCTACTATGACAAGCCTGTTGAGATCATCCACTGTGAAATACACCTTTGGGGGAGTTATAACCCAGTAATCTCCTTGGCGCTTCCCATAACTGTGCACTGCTGTAGTGGGATAAACTAGTTAGGTAGGAGTTCTAATCCCAGACTTGGTAAGTGTGTGTGTGTCTGTCTGCGTAGAGAGCAATGCTTTTTAGGGTAGTCATACTCCCTACAATTGAAATGCACTACTTTGGTAAGGCTGCTGATGTCATCCACCTAGAAATGCACTTCTGGGAAAGTTGTAGCTCAGTAATCCCAGACTTGGCAAGTGTATGTGTTTGTGTCTGTCTGTGCAGAGAACAATGCTTTTTAGGGTAGTCACACTCCTTACAATTCAAATACTCAACTTTAGCAAGGCTGCTGATGTCATCCACCTAGAAATACACCTCTTTGAAGGTTATAGCCTAGTAATCTCTGTAGCGTGTCCTATAACTGCATACTACTATAGTGTGATACATTAGTTAGGTAGGTGCTCTAATCCTAGACGTGGCATGTGTGTGTGTCTGTCTGACTCTGTCTGTGTAAAGAGCAACGCTTTTTAGGGTAGTCACACTCCTTACAATTGAAATGCTCAACTTTGGCAAAGCTGCTGATGTCATCCACATAGAAATACACCTCTGGGAAAGCTGTAGCCAAGGGATCTCCATAACGTGTGTCATAACTGCTTACTGCTGTAGTGTGAAATTGAACTCTGGTAGGGTTCTATTCCTACCCATGGCAGTTCTGGATGCTTTGTGTTTGTTTCAATGCCTGTGTAGGGAGCAATACATTTTAGGCTAGTCACAGTCAGTACATTTTGAATGTCCTACTTTGGCAATCCTGCTGATGTCAATCATTGTGAAATACACCTTTGGGGAAGGAGTACTCCAGTAATCTCCATGGCAGGTACTATAACTGCATAGTGTTGTAGTGTAATAAACTAGTTAAGTAGGGGTTATACTCCCAGACATGACAAGTTATGTGTGTTTGCAACTCGTATCCTGCATAGCCAGTTGCATGGAAACACACTCCAATATCTAGGAACATCATGTTGGTGTTGGGCCTTTTCAATCACTGTGAGCAGGAACTCGATCTGTTGTTTGGCAAACAGCATCTCAGATGGATTGGGGATTTACTTTTGACAACATAGACTGTGGAAACAGGCCAACACACAGGAGAGGGATGTGCCTGACCTGACTACAGACTGTAAGTGCTGCTATACTGTATTCAGAGTAATGTTGGTTTAACAGAGTGAGTGCGGATATGGCTGTCCTACATGTATTAATACCTGCCATGTTAGTTCTATGTTTATGAGGACTCCCCATCTGTAGGGTCATCTGCAGACTGGGCAGTGTGTGGCGCCTTTCGTTTCATATCATACCACAGAGCATGTATCTGTGAACTGCAGAAGGTAGTGTGAGGATTGCAGTTTGTAGATGATGAAAGCCGTGACAGTTACTGACTTCATATCCCTCATAGGACATATGTTGCGATAAACCCTGTTACAACAGTAAATGCATGATGTTATCACAGCAACATGTCAATATTAGCCCTGTGTATGTGCTTCCAGCCACAACTCTGTCAACCTTTGTACATATGTCATGCATTAAGAGGTTCATATGTGCTGTACACCATGATTAGTGTCATCATATCTGATAACAAGCCAGTGAGATATCAGCCTGCTACACATGTTATGTACAGTAAGGGTTATATTTGATGACATAACCTGGACATTCTGTGGTTGTTTGTACAGTACTGAGGTCTGTGTTCTTATGGTGAATGTCGACAGTGTGTGTATTGTTAATATGTACCTTGGCCTGTGTACAGACTGGTAGATGTCATCATTCGAGGTCCCGTCCTATCTGATCTTACATGCTGCTCCACTGTATGTTACCATATAGGCTTACATATTTTAGGGCCAAATGCAGACATGTCCCATACCACAGACAGGCATCAGATCACACTGTGTAGTGGCCCAGTATATGTAGGGTTAGTGTGTGAGTGGCACATATGAGGATGGTGTTGGACAGATAGTCCATATACTGTAATATTATGCTAGCTTACCATATGTGGCTGTGGCTGTGTTCACATTGGTTGGAGTTATGCACTTTCACACAGGTGTATCTTACCCTGTGCTGTGACATGCCTGTACAGCCTGCTATATATGCAGGTACATGTGCATTCCCCCATAGGAGATGTAGGCCAGTGTTGAGCCAGTCAGCCTGTAGCCTGCACAGTGCTTTGTTACATGGTAGCAGCTTAGTGTACTTAACCAGTGAGATGTCATGTCCAGATACTTGCCAGATGTACTGCTGACGGGCCTCCCTTAACAGTCATGTATGTCAGAGCGGTGGAATGCTGTATACATGTATGTCAATATCTAGTGTGCAGTATGTGGCCATGGCACCTCTGTAACAGCAGTTATTATGTGTCAGGACAGACAGGCGTGTGTGAATGCATAACCTATGGGGGCAAATGTATACCAGTCGTTATGTGTTATATCCAACTACATGGCTGTTAACATCCATATTGTCAGGCTTGGTCCACATGTTCTGCACTAAGGGGTTCTGTGTATACCTCTGGACTATACAGAGTGTGTCAGAATGTCCACATCTATTGGCCAATATCTTTCCTGTATTCCACAGGAGCATTACGTGTTTGTAGCGGTACTGTACTATGATGTCCATAGGATGTCTGTCTGTAGCCAATGGCACACATGTGAAAAGCAGATGTGACCTCCCACACACACCATGTCTGTGAAGACAATCCCTATTACAGTAGCAATAGTCTACTAATATACCTGCTATACATACCTGACATCCCCTTGCACTATGAAGTTGGGACTATAGAGGGTGAGGTAGGGCTACACACCATGTTCAGGATATATGATGAATATATATGCACATATGATTATCCAGATATCTATATAGATAATTACACATGTACATATAGACATTTATAAATGGGTGTGTATATGTACATAGATATGCATATACACACCCAGATATATGCATATATGTCTACATATACAGATAGTGATACATGAACATGCTGGAGGGATAGATTCCCTTCGCAGAGACTTCCCTTACTATGGAATAGGGTCTCGATCTACATAAGACAGAGCCCCTCACTATCACTCTTCAAGAGGAACCTTGATGAGTGGATGGGTAACAGAAAGTTCATGCCGGGGATCACACCAACAGCACTACTTGATAGGGGCCAAGGGTACTAGCTGCTAGTACAAGGGTCTAGGGAACTACTAAAGGGGAGGTGAATATCGCACAATGTGGCTGGGCTAATATATGCCTTTGGGCAGATAGCCCAGTACCAACCTATGAACCTATATGCACATATACATATACCATGCTGCCATTCCTGCCAGCAGTCCACTGCTGTTGTATCCCCCACACATACGGTGGGTCTGGGGACAAATAGGTGTGCCCTTCACCTGCACAATACGTGTGCCCATATGCACTCCAGAGGCTAGTGTATGTAACAGTGGTATATGGCCCTGTATTATTGAGTCAAGGGGGGATGCACCATAATTACCTTGGCTGTTACAAAATGTGGGGGTTTCAGGGATGAGCTGCCTTAAGGTATCTGGATGTACAGTACCATACAATTCACCTATATTTAACTTAGTTACATAAATTGGGTTAAAGCAGGCCTACTCCCTCCTGGCATACCAACTGTTCTGTTTGCTAATGTGCCTGTAATTGTGTCAGTTATGCCTTGTTATGTAACAGTTACATTCCATTTGGTCAACTGAAGTCTTTACCACCTAGTGATTGTGTACTGAGTGTAGAAAGAGGCTGCTGGACTATACACCTGCATCACTTACTGTTGATTGTGTGGTATCCTGTGGCCCAGTCTGTCTTCATTATTGTACGATTTGGAGGGCTTGGCCTGGACAGTGAACCTTTCCAGACTACTGTATTAGTATAACTGTTTCACAGCTGCATTACTCTGTTTATATGGATGTCAGTGTCTGAACAGTTATATGACAAGGCATATAAAACTGTAAGAGTACACAAATAAAGGTTTTCCATTTCTGCAAACCTGTGTGTGGTATGTTATCCTACAACCTCTCTGTGGGTATATGTTCAGGCACCGAATGTCATTTGTATGGATGGCTCATCCAGTGTCCAGTTGTTAGGGTGTTAACTGTAGGCATAATGGCTGTTCCATATTGTGTGCGCCTACTACATAAGTATCTTACTGTGCATATCTCTGCGTGTGTATGTGTAGTCACATGTGTATCTATATATATGTATATATATATATATATATATATATATATATATATATATATATATATATATATATATATATATATATATATATATATATATATATATATATATATATATCTGTATCTGCAAATCTGTGTCTGTGTATCTGTATCCTGGGGATGTTGACAGCTTCCACATTTTACATTTTCTATGGGAGGCAGACTGTACTGCATGATATGTAACCAATACCAGCCTGACATCATACAGGTGGGATGTAGTACTGTTAACATCTTGTGCCCATGTCATATCAGGACTTGGGTAGGGTATCTTCAACACTTGGTAGTGTATTGCAGGGCGGTCATGTTTGGCTGAGGGGAGGGGGTGGGTATACCTATTTGTGCAAGACATATATCGTTTGGGGCCTCTTAACCCCATTAATGGTGCATGTGGACACATATGATTTAGTTAATCTCCCATTGATATCTACACATGCATGTCCATATATACCTATATGGATATATATATATATATATATATATATATATATATATATATATATATATCTGCTTACATATATATATAACTATGTCTGTATATGCATGTATATATATATATATATATATATATATATATATATATATATATATATCTACTTACATATATGTAACTTGCTGTGCATATGTAGACATATCGGTGTAGGCATATATATGTGTGGATGTAGGCATTCATATGAATATATGTTCATATATTATAGCCTCTCCATCATTTCCCACACTGAGAGACAGTGTTTTACATGACCATTCTCAGCCCAGGGTCCACCCTACTCCAATAATTGTTTTGGCTGATGCGGAAAAGTGAGGAGGAGGTCTTTACCCCTGCCAAGCTGTAAGATGGAATTGATCTGACCAGCCCGACCCGGGGGAAGGATACATATTCGTGTTCATTTAGGCTAAACACCCAGTGAGTAATTCAGTATATGATCATTCCTGAGCATACACATTTTTTTTGAATCAATTAATGCATGCACAGTTTATTCCCTTTTGTATGTCATTATTTGCAGCCTCTCCGTCATTTACCACATGGAAAGGCAGGGGTTGGCATGAGCAATCTCAGCCCAGGGCTCGCCCTACCACAAAAATGGTTTTGGCTGATGCGGGAAAATAGAGGCGGAGGTCTGTACTCCTGCCAGGCTAAATTACTGAATCGATCTGACCAGTCCGAACCAGGTAGAAGGTATTTAGTTTCTGTGGTTCACTGTCCTCTTATTCCCTCTGTTTTACACACTACTGGAGCCATCACTAAGCTTGAAAGATGGCGTATTAGTATGTTTTGTATGGGGTCTCTCCCTGCACTAGTTCTCCATGTTATGTTATTTTAATAACTCAGCAGAGACCAGGGCTCTCTACATGGCAACATACCGAGTCAGTCCGCGTGTATTTCTGGGTTTCCCTTAAGCAATAATAGTATCATGTATCTGAGCTCCCTTGCACCAAATGGATACTTTCAGCCACCCATTACACCAGCCTAAGTAGCATGTAAAGACCTATGGCAGAGGCTCAATAGTGACTGCATCCACCTTTTTGATTGGTCCGAACTCATATTTAAGTTTAAAATAACAGGATAACCAGCCAATGAGTTACACCTGATTGGAGTATACCACAACATGCATTTGTTGAACTGTTTCAGTCAAAGTATTTAAGTGTGCAACTGTTTTATTTTTAAGACAACAAATTTTCTGAAGAAGTCCTGTATATCCAATAAAGGATGAAAGCGCTTAAACTATCAGCCCAGCCTGCGAGTTGTTTATTTTTCACCTCCATGTTCTTTTAGATAGAAAGTTCTTTAGTTATTTACGATTTTTCTTTCCTCAGTTAGGTTTTGTTAATATATATATATATATATATATATATATATATATATATATATATATATACATATATATATATATATATATATATATATATATATATATATATACATATATACATATATAGATATGTTGTAGCTGTTTAGATATTAATATATTTACACACACACACCTACATGTTGGACTACGTTCTCTGTACTGTTTAATGACTGGGCTGGATGATATGTTTTTGAAAACATCAGGGTTATGTATATTTGGCATGGCTTAGTTGTAAATGACTTTGTGTATGGTGTGCAGAGTCTGGGTTTGAGCCTTGCAGAGGCTGTTTATTTTGGTGCTGGGCAGAACACGGGCCATTGGATATAGAATAGAGTGATTAAGGTACTTTAAAACAGTTGTAAGCAGGTTTGCACGGCTTTGAGCAGAGGTAAGCACTGCTAACTTCCGGTTACAGTTTTTTATACTCATTTAGCTTCTAAATTGCTTAACCACTGTAGGCATTGCATATCCCCACACAAACAGGCTTAGACCCATTTACTGCTTCTTAAAAGTGCTTACTCCCGCTTACTCCTGCTCTAATTTCTTTAAAAGAAAAGAAAAAAGGGTTGAAAGGAAAGTGGTGAAAAAGGGGCACAAAGAGGGAAAGACAGTAGGAAAAACAGCTTGGGATGTGCAGGAAGGGTGTAGGGAAGTTCCATAGCTGCCGATTTCTTCTACACCAACAGCTGTGCATATACACTGAATTTGGAGGTAGATTTGGACACTCATACCTCTGGGAGAGGGGTGAGGACAACAATAAGTTGTGATGCCAATTAGACCAGATTACATGTGTCCAGTGGACATGTGTGCGAAATGGACAGCTATGTATGAGGCAAGATTTTTTTGTGGGAACAGATTGCCTTTTTTTATTTTTTTCAGGTGAGAGTGGGATGTTGGGGAGGGGTAGTAGGTATATTTGGGCAGGTAGGTTGGGTAGGTTTACAGACAAGACACACAAGATGCATACATGGGTGGTATATGACACATGTGGGGGATAAACATCTTGATGGGGAGGGGTGTTGGGATATCGGAAGCCCACAAGCCCCCTAGTGGTAACTGTGGGACTGAGATTCCAACCCATGGGCAGTCACCACTGCACCTTCACAGCTCCGAAGGTTGATGTGCTGGGGGCTGACCTGGAGAGCCAGGCTGACTCTCTAATCGTGGCACATGTCCCTCGAGCTGGAGTAGAAGATCACCAAACTGCTCATTGATCGCTCTACGCACCACTACCCTGACCTGGCGATGAGTGCAGGTGCCTGTCTGTGCCCACTCCCAGGGGGAGTGAGCCCCATCCCCTGAGGCGGTTCCACCTGAAGGTGGTGCAGGACCAACGGACACGGAGTTCCGGGGTTGGCCGCCAGACATGCTGGCGCCTAGTGCCACGGCCAGTTGAGGTGGGACAAGTGGGTCCGCTGGGACCAGCCTTCCCAAGTGTACTATAGTGTTTAGATTTCATTATATATGGGTTAGTAATAGTCAGCATATTCTAGGGTTAGGTATAACAGCATGCATAGATATTCCCATTAACCCAGTCATCAGATACGGAACAGATGCATAGCAAACAAAACACATGCATATATGGGACCACAGTGGTAATAAGAACAGCATACAGGTACATTCATGGCACCATGCCAACAATGTTGGAATAATTCAATATGGCGCATGCATGGGAACCATTAAAATATTTATCAAACAATTGGACATTATCAGAGTCATTACATACCAGTTGGGGTGGGTATGTTGATTATTGTTGGAGATAAGGTGGGGGGATGTCAATTAACAAGTAGTATATTCCTGTAGTCCACATTACTTTCCTAGTCAGTGCTGTTATCTGTACTTTACAAGTCTTACTACACTACCCTATATCCTTATTTTGGACAGTGATATGGCTGTTATCATCATTACACATGAACCGGTTTTACCTGCAGTATACACCTCTTACCATGGTGTACCTGTGGAGGGAATGTTTGTTAACACTGACTAACTGTTTGTACACATACGCCCAGATTCCAGGTTGATGTTTTGCACTATGCTATCCAACTCTTTCTGCACAGACTCTGGCCATGTGTTGACCACATGCTGGTGTGCCTGGACATATCTAGAATATTGCCCTCTTCCACCTTTAGTGACCTGACACACACATATACGTGCTTTTCTTACACAGTTATATTATGTAGCACAGTGTGTGTGACAGTGACCAGTGATACTTTATTATTCAGAGAAACTTCAGCACTTACAATCCCCTACAATACCAGGGTAGACAGTACCAGTACAGGTTACATTGGTCTGTATTTCTCAGCACAGTGTTCGTATTCAACGTACCTGTGGGAGCAATGTTTGTTAGCACTACATGACTGTTGCCACACAAAGTTCCAGATTACACATTAGTATTATGCACATACATCTCACTCTGTTACTGTACACACTCTGGTCACAGCTTGACAACTTGGGAGTGTAGATAGGACATACTTGAAATATTACTCTCCTAACAGTTTTGGGGGTTGCTACAGTGACAGGTGTGTTCTCGATGGTTGACAATCACTTGTATTCCCTGTTGGCTACACATCTGAGGTCATCCCACAGTCTTACCAGGGGTACAGGGGGACAAGCAGCAGATATGGGCACATATACTGGATATTCTGGCCTCATATGTACAGTTGTGGGGTATGAATCTGTATGCAGTCTAATTCCACTCCCAGGATTCAGATCATGGCTGTGTCAGCTGAAACATTAACACTGTCTGTCACATTTGTGTCTGCTATATTGATATTGCTGTATATTTCCAATCTGCTTTCTGTCTTATTAATCCCCTGTGCTTTTGCATTCTGACCTTGTATTACAACACTCATATACAGATTTCCTAGACAGTTATATGTTGTAGGACAGTGTGGGTGACAGTGATGTGTAATACCTCATTATTCAGAGCAACTGCATATCATTCTTGTATTTCTGGGCACCTGTGGGAGGAATGTTTATTAGCACTACCTGAATGTTCACACACACAGTACCAGGTTCCACATTACTATTATGCACATACATCTCACTCTGTTACTGTACACACTCTGACCACAGCTTAACAAGTTGAGGTGCAAATGGGACATACGTTGCTTCTTAGTCGCATATGGTATTGGGGAGTTGCTAGTGTGCCAGGTTTGTTGTCACAGATGTGTGTCAATCAATTATATTTCCTGTTTGCTGCCTATAGGTCTGGGATCATCCCACTGATTTCCCAGGGGGACAGGTTGATAGGCAATAGATATGGGCCAATTTAATAGATATTCTGGACATATCTGTACAGTTGTGGAGTATGATTCTGTAAGCAGACTACTACCACTGGCAGGATTCGAACCGTGGCTGTGTGTGCTAAAAAAAAAAAACAGTTCACATTTCAGTTGCATGTGCCATTTGGTTTTTGCTGTCTGCATTTTCCCTGTTTACTGTCTATGTGTCTCTCAGTTGTACTAAATGGCCTCTGGGGATTAGACCTGTCATATACAGGCATTCCTACACATTCAATTTATGGTGCATGGTGTGGGTAACAGTGCTTAATACAACAGTACTATTACATGATTGCAAATCTACATTATCATATGATACCAGAATATACACATGCAGTCCAGCAGTTAGACCTGTTTTGTCAGGATATTATACTTTTATTGACATACAAAGAATATGAGACTCTTCCTGCCATGTTGTCTAGTGTATGCAGTACTTGCCCTGAATAATACAGGTTTTATACTAGCAATTAATTTACTATTACTTTTATTTTTATTTCCTATGACAGTAAAAGCATGAGTATTACTGACCTGCCTCACATCACAACCTCTCCAGGTGGCTGATGTGGGCCTCCTGGTTCGTGGCCCTCTCCGTTGCAGCTGTGGGGGACATAAAAGGAATATTGAGCCATACCTATCCATGATATACCTGAGCTGTCAATTATTACACACATATTGCGGTGATACATATGTCTGGAACATCCCCTGATGCTCTAGCCTCTTGGAGCCACTCCTCCAAGAGGTCCCCCTTCTGCTGCTTCAGGTCGGCATAGTGGTGCCTGACCTGCTCACCAGTTCGGGGTATGCCAGTGGCACTGATGAGGTTGCGGGCTAGACAGTCCCAGGCCTCTGCCTTACATTGGGAGCCCTGGTACTGGCAGTCTCTGTGCATGATCTTTAACTAGGAGTCCTGCCATGACCTTGGACTCCTGGATGCAAAAGCGCTGCACCCAGAAGCGCACTACTTCTCTCCTTACTGCCATAGTGCCTGCAATGGGAAGCTACAACCAGTTATGAGATGTATTCCCGCCTCTTGGGTTTAAGTAGGGCTGATGTCCCGCACTTTTCTGTGATTGGCCAGTTTTGAAAAGGCTAAGCTATGGGCAAACTTGCTTATCTAAGGTTGGCATTGTTTAAAGTGGTATATCACTGGGTACAAAGAGTTACCTAGTCTACACATTGTTCACACCTCCTAAGCTGGCCTGTGCAATGCTTAGCATTGCTTACATTAGGCCTTCATTATAATGCCTTTTTGGCATTGTGTTATTATTCATTACACCTTATATGTATGCCTGTTATCCATGATTGATGTGTATGTACACTCTGTGGGGTCCTTGTATTTTATTGGGGACTTCAACACTCTATTACAATTACAGCTCACTTTTGGGCTTACTGCTGTACTCCAGTTCACATATTTATGTTATGTAGTGGGTTATGGCACATATGACTCTATACTGATGCCTTTCACAAGTGCAGTTTGGTTATACTATGGTGAGGACATGTTTACTACTACCTAATTTTTCTGTACTTCTGGGATGGCTTAGTGGATAGCTACTGGGACTATGGTGTATAGGGTCCTGGGTTCCAGACCTGCAAGGCTGTATATTTTGTTGATGGGCAGAACAAGGGCCATTAGATACAGAGTGATTAAAGCACTTTGGAGCACTGCTGGCTTACTGTTACATCTGCTTACAGAGAGTTAGCTGCAGAATTGCTTAGCCAGTGTAGGTATTGCTTACCACCGCACAAATGGGCTTAAGGCCACTTACTAGTGCTTAAATATGTTTACTACTGCTTATTTGTGCTTACACCTGCTTTCTAGTGTCTTATTCATTATGACACTGACACCTCACATGTGCATTTACTGCCGTACTCCACTTCATAAATATATGTTATTTAGTGGGTTATGCAACAAAAATAATGGTCATAACGTGCTTTGCCTTGTAAAATGGAATGTGTTGCCATGGGACTCGAACCAGGAATGCCTACTTATAAGGAAAATGCTCTGCTCACTACACTAGCGCTATGCTGCTTCAGTTGCATATATCTTCCTTGTTATCCTCTTCAGCCTTTTAAGCTGCTTTAACCTTAGCTAAGTGATGGGCACACCCGCGCACTTACGGATAGCTGTAATTGGATTTTTAAAGAAAAAAAAAACAGTTTCTTCATTTTATTTCTACATTCTGTTGCTGTTATACACAAGGGGAACTGCTGGTGGGGATATGTGGTCACCTGTGAATGGTCTCGCTCATTGCATACCCCTTTCTGCTATTCTACATTGCGGGGGCATGTTTATCCTGAGAGCTCAGACACGCCCTCTGCACTCGTACACGCTCCGTGTAAGCCTAGGAGTTTGGGCAACGTGCATCATTAATATGCATGACACGCTGCCGTCCTGCTCATAAATGGTTGCTTCTGTGCAGGCAGGACTAAGCTAGTCCTGCACGGAAGATTAGTAAATCCAGGAGAGAATCTTTTTTTACCACAGCCCTTACAGCCTGCAGTAGGAATGTTTATGAGTCCAGTGTTAAAACTTCACTACCACATTCACTTCTGAATTTCAGTATTTTTTTCAGTAGTCAACTCTGTATTCAGTTCAGTATATATTCATTTGTTTGTGGCATTTAATTCATATTGCTTTACAAAGTGTTGTGTTATATTGTACTTGTTTTACATTTTCATGCATGATAGGTATTACATGTTAAAAAAAAAAAATTCTTCCTATTTACAAGTACATTCATTGATTTTTTTTTCTTAAGCATCTGTGGACTGATGATCCTCATGCAATGCTTATATGTATCCTATAGTGATATTTAAGGCAACTACACATGTTCATCCCACTGACACACAGAGTAGTTTTCCAGCAGGCATGCTCAGAGTATCATGCTGCTGTATAACACAGGACGGTATTTCATAAATGTGATCATATGTTTAGGCAACCGTTTGACATATATGATACACTGATACCAACACAACAGATTGCTCAAAATTCTTTGCTGCTTTATAAAGTGATACAAATTTATTGTTAAGAGCTGAAGGCATTGCTGTATGAGTCATGACTCCAAGCACCTCTGGGCTTATGGTTAAAGAAATTTAATGCTTGTGAAATTGGGTCTGATTGCTTATTTATAATTTAGATGCTTCCTCATTTTATGTACTCTGTATGGCTTGAAGGTATTATTAATGTCACTGACAGGATCTCATATGTCAGGGCTGTCTGGGT